>NW_008795029.1:1997954-2002963 GCF_000699145.1 Aptenodytes forsteri
CTCTGTCAACCAGGCTCCTAAACAGGCCAAAGTCTGCCCTCCAGAAGTCCAAGGTAGCAGTTCTGCTGGCCCCCCTCCTTACTTCTCTAAGAATCGAAAACTCTATCATTTCATGATCACTGTGCCCAAGATGGCCTCCAGCCATCACATCACCCACAAGTCCTTCTCTGTTTGCAAGCAACAGGTCCAGTGGGGCGCCTTCCCTAGTTGGCCTTCCACATACTCCAGGAACCTCCTAAACTGTTTCTTCTCTGCTGTAATGTATTTCCAGCAGACATCTGGTAAGTTGATGTCCCCCACAAGAACAAGGGCTAGCGATTGTGAGACATCTCCCAGCTGCTTACAGAATATTTCGTCTGCCTCTTCATCCTGGTTGGGTGGTTTATAACAGACTCCCACCATGATATCTGCCTTATTGGCCTTTCCTCTGATTCTTATCCATGAACACTCGACCCTTTCATCACCATCATCAGGCTCTAGACAGTCAAAACACTCACTAACGTACAGGGCTACCCCACCACCTCTCCTTCCGTGATTATCCCTTCTGAAGAGTTTATAGCCATCCATTGCAGCACTCCAGTTGTGTGAGTCATCCCACCATGTTTCCATGATTGCAATTACTTCATAGTTTTCCAGCTGCACAATGGCTTCCAACTCCTCCTGTATGTTGTCCATGCTGCATGCATTGGTGTAGATGCACTTCAGTTGGGCTATTGATCCTGCCACCTTTTTTGGGGGAGAAGCCCTAATTCCTATGTGACTGTTTTCAGATGCTTCCATGGTTTCTAACGCATCAACAACTTTTGCGTCTTTGCTGCTGCGTGGATCTCCATCCGCTACCCCCACTGAGATGGCTAAGGTGCTGTGCACGTTAGTATAGAGACATTTCAAATGTGCTTCAGTGCACTCAGCACATTGTGGAGTAGTCTGAAAGACGTCGCTAGCACACCATCCCTCAAACATTGGTGTACCGCCCCATGGCTTATCACTAGTGAGCCTGGTTTTATCCCTTTCCCCCTTCAAATCTAGTTTACGGTTCTTTCAATGAGCCCCGCTAACTCTTGCGCAAAGATCCTTTTTCCCCTTTGAGAAAAGTGTACCCTGTCTGTCGCCAGCAGGCCTGGTGTCGTGTAGACTGACCCGTGATCGAAAAACCCAAAATTCTGCTGGTGACACCAGTCATGGAGCCAGGTATTGATCTGCTGGGTCTTCTTGTTTCTTCCCTCATCACTCCCTGCAACTGGAAGGATAGAGGAAAACACTGCCTGTGCTCCTGATCCCTTAACCAGTTGTCCCAAGGCCCTAAAGTCTGTTCTGATCACCCTTGGACTTCTTATTGCAACTTCATTGCTGCCTACATGAAAAAGCAATAATGGATAATAATCTGAGGGCCGTACCAGGGTAGGAAGTTTTCTCTTCACATCTTTAACCTGGGCCCCAGGGAGGCAGCAACCTTCCCTAAGAAGTGGGTCTGGTTGGCATGTTGGGCCTTCTGTTTCCCTCAGAAGAGAGTCTCCTATGACAATGACCCCTCTTTTTTTCTTAATGGAGGTGGTTTTAATGCGGGGCGTAGGCTGACTTAAGCTTAGCGACACCTCCAACCTCGATGGACCATCGTCCTCATCATTGTTTGGTTCCACTTGCAGAGCCTCATACCTATAGTACAAGGGCACGTGGGAAGGTGAGGTAGTCATGGAGGAGATGCGCCTGCTGCGCATTATCCCACTGCTGCAGTGAATCCTGACACCTGGATTACAGGATAAGATATGCTCTTGCACACGTTTAATGTTAGTGTAAAGGATTCCCCAACTCCCATCTGATTGCAGTGTTGGTGAGGGACCACTACCTGGAGGAGTGGATAGTTCACTTGAGGAAAGAAAACGAAATGGGCATTATCCAAATATGGGAGTTCTCAGACATGGGCTGCCATGTCTCACTCTCCTTTACTCTGTCAAACTACGCAGGAATCTTGCTTCTGAGATACAGCAGTTCACAGACAACTGGGACACAGAGAACATGTCCCATCTGGCATCTCACCTGCTGAATCAGAGGGAGGTTGGAGGTGAGCTTTGTCTACAAATGTTGCAAGGGAATAACATTCTTCAATTTTGAGTGGTTGGGTGTGCACACATAGACAGCACATCTTGAGTTGCCGAGAGTAATTTTTGCTACTCATGGAAAAGAAGAAAAAGACAGGTGACTATAATGACGAGATTTACATGTTATTATTTTGGGAAAGTAATAAAGAAAAGGATTCAAGAATCTTGAACTACTCTCATTTAACAGACTTGGTTTCTGGTTGAATGGAGAACTTCACTTCTGAGGGCTTGGTACATAGAAATATTCCCAGGCCTAGCTTTTGGGCTGTAAAACACCCAATGATCAAATGATAAATCTATAAATGATCAAATTTATGAGTACAGCATACTTGAGTTCTGCTTGGATAGCTGCATGAATCAACACTGCATAATTTGCCTGCTGCAGGTTGTCAAATGGGAAAGTTGTTCTGAAAGGACACAGGAAGTGCACATAAGGACATAGGAAACACACAATTTGTAGGGGAAATTCAGTCTAGTCCCTTGAAACGGTTTATCTTCTTGGTGTATGCCTGTTATTCTGAAGACAATGAAGACTCACAGCATAAAAATTTGAATTCCAGGTATTTTGGCTTCTGTCAGTTTGTGGTTTATTGGAATCCATTTAGAAGTGCCTTTAAAACAAATCAGATTAACTGGGTTTTATTAGGAAGCAAAGTGAAATAACATTTCAATGCAAGAAATGAAACAACATTTCAATGCACTTCAATGCATTTCCCACTAGTAAGGGAGCTTTCGATTAAAAGAAAAAGCATACCATTCTCTGGCTATTCTGAATGGCTTCCTGCTCATTAAGAGCGTCAGATTTTATCAGCATCCACCATGGAACATGAAGAGTTACGCCTTCTGCAAGGCTGTGGATAAAGAGCTCAGATGCATCTGTGTAAGGTGAGAAGCGCTGGTGTATGGCAGGAGGAAAAGTAATTTCTACCTAAATCATTATGTATGTCTGTAAGGCTGGATTCACCTGCACAGCCCTGTGTGGTGTGTGACAGGAGGATTCTTCTTGGCAAAGACTTTTAGTGGCCAGTTCGACCACCCTGTAGCAACAGTCATCCTTTGTGCTGCACTCCAGACCAAAAGGATGGCCATCAGCTGGTTTGCACGCAGATAAATTAGGCGGCCTTGTGCAAAGGTGCACTGTGGGGGGACATGACAAAGGCAACAGGGAGCTACGACAGGGGGCTGAGCTCTGAGGTGAGAAAAACACAGTGAAAACGCCCTTTTCTCATTATTCTGACAGGGGAAGTACTGACGTGATCCTTTGGCAAGGCAGCGTGTTCTGTGTGCTACGCACACTGTGAAGAACAGGAGTGTGAAAACTTGAGTGGGAAGCGACAGACGAGGAGTAGCTTGGAGTTCCTCAAAACCCTGGCTATTGGAAGATGTTGGAATGACAGGCTTTATTTGAGGGAAAGGGGTGAACAGGACCGAAAAGACTGTGCAACCCACAGGCGTTGTCTCAAATGAGGTGGAAATTTTGGGGTGTTTTTTTGTCCACGGAGCATGAGCTCCTCATTTTGCTGTTTTCTACTCGGTTTCTCCTCTGCATTACGCCTCCCACGCCTGCTGGCGACTGTGACGCAATGCGGGACGCTGTGTGACCTCACCGAGCATTGGCCCGCACCACAGGGGAAGGAGGACGGGAGGCAGGTCCTGAGCAGCTGGAAAAGCTGCTACCTTAACCTTGAAGCTACTGACCTGATCTACACTGAATTCTTTGGTTTTCTCAACCACGTTAGATTCCCCCTCGCCTTTTTCCCCTTCATTTCCAGCTGAACCTGTGGATTTCCGGAAACTCTTCTTCATAGCATTGCCAACAGAAAGACAGCAGACGTGCGCCACAAAGAAGCATTTTCCTTTAGCGTGCTTCCTCACAGCTTTCTTCCAGCCAAGGGCTTGGCCTTCCCCTCTAAGTCACACGGTGTCATTGGCCGTAAACTCGCTGACAGTGTCCAGGCGAGATCTCCAAGCTGTCCGTAGGGGAGCTTTCCCAGTAAGGCTAGAAAGCAGTGACGTAGTTTACTCTGCGCATTCATGCATTTTGCAGTGGCTGTGCACATCGTAATATATTAAACTACTCAGTGAGCTATTACTTGGTTCCTAGGCAAAAACGTGCTGGTGTGAGGCTGTTCTGCCTCTTGCCTTGACTGTGTCTAGCAGCCTTTGGACGTGCTCCGTGATCGGCCTTAATGAGGTAGAATCTGTTTTTATCTTGATTTAAGGAGAATCATTTACAGAGCTTTTTGCGTCTAACGAGCGTCGGTTTATAAGAAATTCAAGAACTCAGTCCCTCTGTCAAACATGGTTGAAGTCCACCAGGAGGTTCAAAACTTGTTCAGATTAGGAGGGGGTATGGGAAGCAGAGGAGCTGGCCGAGTGATTTTGTAGTTTTTGTAGGTACCTCAGGAAAGTGAAGTAAAAACTGTGTGTACAGACTTGTAATGAAACATGTAATTGCTTATCACTCTTGAAACAGTTGAAAATAACATGACGGAGCTGGGCCACATCAGACGCTGCTGTTTTATGGGGTGCTCGGGACATGTGTGCCTGTGTGGCAGTGCCTGCTGCCCGGCACAGCTGAAGCCTGCCAGCTGCTGGAGGTTGTGCCCGTGGGCAGCCATAAGGTCATGTGGATGTTTGCAGTTTTGCTAAAAAACCCTTTATAAAGCCAGTAACACTTTGCTTGTTCAGTTGCCAAGTTCTGTTTTTAGAACAGCTGCCCAACACTTTTGGAACAGTGTTCCTGGACTTTGGTGCCCCTATTCAGTTTGAAGTAGTGCCATAGAATCATAGAATAGTTTGGGTTGGAAGGGACCTCTAAAGGTCATCTAGTCCAACCCCCCTGCCGTGGGCAGGGACAGCTTCAACTAGATCAGGTTGCTCAGAGCCCCGTCCAACCTGACCTGGAAT
>NW_008795029.1:2003582-2006907 GCF_000699145.1 Aptenodytes forsteri
AGGTTCACACGGGCCCACTTCTCGAGCTTGTCCAGGTCCCTCTGGATGGCATCCTGTCCCTCTGGTGTGTCAACCGCACCACTCAGCTTGGTGTCATGAATATTTGAAGAAAAAAATATATATAAAAAAGTTGAGAAATACTGATTAAGGGAAACTCGCCAACTTACAGATATCCTCTGCAACTTGAGCAAAGGTGACTAGAGCAAATCTGAACTTGCTCATTGAAACCCAACTCTGTGAACTTGTCACAGACATGCATCCTCTTGTCTCTTTGGCACTTTGTCCCTCCTGCTCATGGTTCAGGGTCTGTTGCTGTTCTCAAACCCTTTCTCCCTTTGATTACTAGCTCTCAACTGCACAGAGCTCATGGGTTTTCTGCTGGCTGATGTGGTCCTGGGCAATCTCTTTTCTTCAGCTCAATGGCTCTGCAAGGGCCATTCCTCAGGCAGCCCTGATCAAATCTGATCTTCTTGAACCCGGCTCTTTTTCACCATGAAAGCCCCTGGTCTGAACCAAGCACTCCCACTGGCTGCTTAGGTGCTGTCCTCTGAACATAGGACATGTTCATAGGACACTGTTCCTCAGTGCTGTCCGCTGAGCCATAACCGTAGGGGATTACTAGGGGATTGTTTGGATGTGCCGCTACAGTTGTTTAAAGAAAAAAATTTTAAATGAATTTGACAAAAGGGTATGAAACCAACATGACTGTCCATATTAAGCTGAGACAGAAATGAAAAGTTGTATGAAACAAAAAAAAACCCCTCCTGGATGACAGATCTCTTCCTCAACCCCTGTTTTGTAAGGGATTGGTCTCTAGAAGTGCCACCTGTACAGGTGAAAACTGCAAAAAGGGAATACTTGAGGGACACAAGTTGGTAGGCTGAACCTAGCAGTTTGCTGTAGCTGAGACTGCCGGACAGGTAAGTAGTTGCTTCTCCTCTGCCAAAACTGGGGTAGTGAGGCTGAGGGGAATGTACTAAAGCGTACCTGGAATGCAATGACTGACAACCCCGTGAACTTTTATTTCCTGCCAGTCTTTGGAAGATGACTCAAAGTAAGTTATTTCAGAACATTCACCTTTGAAATAGTGATAGATAGGGCAAGTTGTTATTTCATAAGTTGAGGTATAGAAAGCAAACTGCTTTGGATGAAAATATTTACTTTGGATTTACATACTTAGAGTATGAAGCGTAAATGATGTACTTCCATTATGTGAGGCCACAGGGGAAGACACAACCTGTCTTCAGGGCTAGAAAAAAGCACATTTGATGAGAGATAATTCTGAAATGTAAACAGTCAATATTGTAGTGCTTCACTGCAAAATTGTACATATTGTAAATGAGTCATGCTGCTACTTTAAACTGTGGTAAAGCAGTAAACAAGATTCAGAAGTGTAATGGTACAGTTCAGTCCTCTACTCGTCAGAAAAATACAAAATAGGGAAAGAGTTTTGGCAAAAACTGAGTGCTTCTGAAATCTGGTGCAATTTATTAGATTTTGAGACGTGATGAACAAAAAAGATCCACAGCACACCTCACCAAACTCTAATTTATCTTTGTTCACTAGATGAGACTTTGTATTGTAAGGAGATTGTGTGGTTTGATGAATAATCCTATATAAAGCATTTTTCAGTATAGGCAAATTTGTAGAAAAAGAAAACTGGATCCAGAGGAGCTTGTCATAAGTATTATATTACGTCTGGAACAAGCACTATCCTAATAAAAGCTGTGCACAGCCATGATGTAACAGTACAGACTGGGGCAGTCGGAGGTCTGCTGGTTCCTCTTCTCTCATTTATACTTGTCCCAACGTCATGTTGTGTGTGTCCGAAGCAGACAGTGAAACGTGGGTTTTGTACTGACGCCTGAGAGCACTGAGCCTGGATGGACTCTCTAAATAGAGCTGAATTTGTTCTTGGATACCTGCATCCTCGAAAGTGCAATTTACCTATGGCTCTGCGAACGCTTGCGCTTAAGAGGTGACTCCAAGCGTGGACGTTCACTAACCAGTGTAGGAATTACTTCATTTCACTACAGAACGCACAGCAGTGGCACATGGAAGCAGCGGCACGTGGGAGCAGTGGTGGGAAGAAAAGCCCATGCAGAAGGTGTAAATTAAGGACAGCTTACAGAGTAAAAGTAAAACAAAGAAACGTCTCAGGAGCTTTAATGTGAGTCCCCAGGGAATGGAGAACAAGCTGCCGTTAGCAGGGTTTTCTCTACTTGACCTGAGGGAAGTAGATAGAGCAATCAAAACATGTCAGGAGCGGCAGAGCAGCATTGCCTGTGGGAAATCCGTACTGGTGCCTTCAAATTAAATGCAGAAGGCATTAAGAAACTCCAAACTCCGGGGAGGCCCCTTCCCATCCATCTTCTCCTCCCAGATCTGGTAAAATCCCACCTGCCGTGCTACGACGGAGCGTCTTTAACACGCTTGGCTGAGGGAACCGCGCCCTCTCCTTTTTGCTGCCGTTTCCTACGGATTTCTACCCCTCCGTGAAAGGCGAGCAAAGCCTGCGGTGTGCCGTGGGACTTTCACGTGGTGGTTTTCTTTCCCCTTCGCCTGGCGAAGAAGGACGTGCCGGGGAGCCGCGGAAGGCGAGCAGCCTGCGGTGTGCCGTGGGACTTTCACGTGGTGGTTTTCTTTCCCCTTCGCCTGGCGAAGAGGGACGTGCCCCCTTTTCCCGTAGGCTTTTATTCTGCCATCGCCTTCGGTATTCCGCTCCCTCCCCCCACCCCAGGTAAATTAAGTGGGACTACTCGGGGAAGGGAGGGACTCTCTTACTGCTTGTCCCTACCAGACTGAGCCTCCTGGGTCTTGATGCCCGGCCGGGTGTTTCAGCGCGACAGTTCATGGTAGGATTCAGGGCAGAAATGTGAGTAAGGAGGGGGATATAGTTCAGGGGAGAGCAGAGCAGATGTTCATTTTGGTATATCTAGGTGAATCCTGGCTCCGGTGTGTTGACAGATGTGTACATCTATTTGGTACTTGCGTAGTTACCTTGAGATTTGGGGTCCTGTGCGTTCTTTGGATCCCGTGCTGGTTACATACTCACTGAATGCAGTATTAATCAAGGAAAAGAAGGTTTTAAACAGGACCGTGCCTAAAATCTTCCCAAATAATCCTTTCTCTCAGGACTTTTTCCTGTTGCTCTGGCATTTTCTTCATTTCCCTCTGTCTGCCTTCTTGTGGTTTCACCCCAGCAGGCAGCTCAGCCCCTCACAGCTGCTTGCTCACTCCCCCCCCTCATGGGATAGGGCAAAGAATTGGAAGGGTAAAAGTGAGAAAACTCGTGGGCTGAGATAAAGGCAGTTTAATAGGTAAA
>NW_008795029.1:2007356-2024867 GCF_000699145.1 Aptenodytes forsteri
CTCGCTGGTGGGGTGGGGTGAGGAGCAGAAAAGGCCTTGACTCTGTGTAAGCACTGCTCAGCAGTAATGAAAACATCCCTGTGTTATCGACACTGTTTTCAGCACAAATCCAAACATAGCACCGTACAAGCGACTATGAAGAAAATTAACTCAATTGCAGCCAAAATCAGTACAGCCTCCAGACACTTCACAGGCTTGCAGACACCATATCTTGCCAGATCCAGCCTCCTGCATGTTCACAGTCAATTTTCAGTAGAAAATTCTTTTGTTGTTCCTCAGCACTTGGCAGGTCTGTGGTTTTGTGTGGTGGCTTCTGTCACCATAGCTGTCGTTTTCCTGCAAAGGGGACCCTAATTACTTCCTACAGTTAGCATCAATCAAGGATAGCTACAGCATAACAACTGGTGCTGGAAACTACTGGGAGGTTTTATTCTGAGTTGGAATGGGGACTTGGAACAACTGTCCAGTGTTAGTAGTGAGGGACAGAAAACCTGAACCCATATTAAAAAGAGTAAAAAGCCCTTCAAGGCCACAGGTCCTGTTTCTGTTCAAGGATCTGAATCCTGTTGGACCTTCAGAAAATTTCCCCACTGGCCATGAGAAAGACTGATCTCAAGCAGGCTGGCCTTCTAATCCCTAACTTTTTCTTCTTTTACTTAGCTTTCCTGCTTAGATTTGCCTTTAAACCCACACCAAATATGTCCCACACTTAGGCTGGGTTGCCAGGTGCTTTTTTTTTTTTAAGATGTGTTAAGTGGGCCTTTGCTCAGGTTTACCACAGTTACTAAATTTCGGAGCTTATAGGCCTATATTGGAATTAGAGGTGTGACTGTAACACAGAGGAACAAGCCTGAACTTGACGACCTCATCTTCTCCGCCCGAACACTAATGGTAGGATTAGCTAAAGCAGTACGGGCTTTGGTATGGCCTAGGTACATGAATAAAACCATTCAGGCTGGAAGGGACCTTGGGAGGTCTCTAGTCCAGCCCCCTGCTCAGAGCAGGGTCAGCCCCGAGTTCGGACCAGGTTGCTCAGGGCTTTGTCCAGTTGGGTCTTGAAAACCCTTTAGGATGGAAAACTAACCAGAGAAGCCAGCGGGCTTCAGCTGCTGAAGGAACTTTACTCAAAAGAGCTGGATTAAAGGTAGGCTGGGCAGGTCTCCAAGGCTGCAGTGGAGCTGGCATGGGTCGTAGCTCAAATAATGACGTGGTACTCTCTTCATGTGCTTCACGCTGAGCATCAGGGTATGGGCTCCTGTACCACAATTACGTTGTGTACTGCAGCATAAAAGTTTTCTGAGATGGTGGGGCACTGCAATGCCTGTACTTCAGTAATATATATCTTGTTTTTTTAAACGTTGTATGAGACAGGGCTAACGGAAACAGTTGGCATAGAGTTGTTCTGAAGCTGTCTTTGGGAACTGCAGTACCACTGACTGCTGAAACGGGCAGTGGGCTTTCCCTTTCTTCTCAACTGTTAAGGGGAGGCAGGTATGCAGCTCATGCCTACGGTTCTGGACCACAGACGCCTCCAAAGGTGCAGCTGCCAAAGGGCTTCTCTTGAGACAAAATGCTTTTTAAATTTTGACTTATTAATATTTGTGCTCCATTAATATTAGCTCTGCATCTTGGAGGTGTCAGTGGGTTCAGTGTGTTCTTTTCTGCCACAGGCAGTGTCTTGTGTGAGCCCCTCGATGTGCCTGCATATAGCTTTCTCGCCATTTTTAGGGTTTTTTTTCTAGTTTTAATCATTTTGCATTCCCATTTCCACTTTATATTATAAAAAGCTTTCTTGATGAAAATGTTGAACTACTTGTAAATATATTGAAAATGGTCAGTCACAGAATTGGTACTTTTCTTTAATCTTCTTTTATGGTACCTATTCATTATCTTCCTTCCTTCCTGACAAAATGGGAGTAAAAATTTCTATTCCATTACACAGACTTGAAATCCTAAAATCCTCTGATGTGGATAATTTAAACTTATAATACATTAAAATATGGAATAATTATATGTTACAAATCGAATCTCAGAATTTCTATTGTATTCAGTCTGCCTTGTGTTCTGCTGGACTATTCAAACTGGCATCAGCAAGAGTCTTCCACTGAAGAGTATTATGACTTGAAGACTGCCTTGCTATGAATAGTCAATTCTACCGTTATTTTGTTTGCTTCAAACTTTAATTTATTCTAGATATGCATTACAGATTTCGCTTTCAGTGATTATGAAGATAATGCAACTGCTTTCAGTGGAATTAAATGAAAAGCTGATGTTAAATTCACTGCCTTTTAAAATTTTTTTTCTGTTTTGTAGTTTGTGAACGTCATGTTTATGAAATACATCACCAAAAAGTGCCAGGAGAGGTGTATGTAACCACAGACCGCTCCTTCTATGGGCAAGATAATTATCTAAAACCTATGCCATGAGAGTATTTAAAAAAATACGATAGCTTTGTTCAGATCTCAGACTTTGCTTCTAATTTTGGAGTTAACGTCTTTTCGTGGACTGTGTTTGTGGTGCTCATGTCTCAGGCAGGAAGAGGTGGGCCTATGCCTGTGGAAGCCTGCCACAGTCTTCCTGTTCTCATTTCGAGTTGGTCGATGCCCTTATGCCCCTGCGTCTTCCTCTGGTGACTGGCATCACACTGTTGCTACTAAATGAACCAAGAGAGCTTTCTTCAACCACGCGGTTGATGTGGGAGGAGAATTTGCAGGAATAATACGCAGATTCCAATTAAAATTTATTTAAAGGTTCATTATAAAAATGTTTGGGACAGGCTAGGTATGTTAATCTTTGAGAAATCAGCCTATTTGGAGACAGCTAAATACTGACTAGTGTTTCAGCTCTGTCCAGAACTTAAGCTCA
The DNA here is from genome assembly GCF_000699145.1 of Aptenodytes forsteri. Lineage (NCBI taxonomy): Eukaryota > Metazoa > Chordata > Aves > Sphenisciformes > Spheniscidae > Aptenodytes > Aptenodytes forsteri. The sequence goes on from NW_008795029.1 coordinate 2,010,222, forward strand.
TGTTCATAAGTTGACTTGTACTTGCATTTCGGAGGGTTGGTTTCAGCTTCCTCTCGTAGAGCCACAGGACAAGAAGGAGACATGTTAGAGAAGAGAGCAAGATCTTTATGAATAAAGGGTCAGAAATAAATATACTCAGAAAAATTATGGAAGAGGTTTGTGAAAATGTAGAGCAGGCATGTTTTCTCCATGAGGGAGAGAGAAATCTGCAAAAGCACACCTTCAGAGAGAAGTGAGATGGACAATTTTCCTTTACCTTTTTCTGTATGGGTTGTGCACGTGTAAGTTAGATCTGTATTTATGCAATTCGGTGATACTTGAAATACTGTTCTCTTAAAAATCGTATGATAGAAAACATCTGGTTTTCATATAAAAAGGCTACCTGGACTGACCAAACAGGAGAAAGTTAAACCAGACCAGTGCGAGAAGCGTGGACAAATAATAATGAAGAATTAAAAAATAAATGGTGTAATGCCATAGATAGGAAAGGATTTTTAAAAAGTTATACTAAAATGAAGACAGTATCTGTGTGGGAGTGGGTAATGGGATAAAATGAAACTCAAAAAGGGGAAAACTACTGACCTGTAACTCCTTAGCCTGAAGAGCCGTGCAAGTGAAGAACTCATCTTTGCTCGACAGATTTTAATTCCAGAGTGGAGAAAAAGGTTTCTGACATACAGTTTAGGGTAGTCAAAGAACAGCAGACAAAGTGAACTGCACAGTCATGTGTTCATCTTCAGATTACAGCATTATAAGCTTCCCGACCCCACCCTGCCCCTCATATTTTATTTTTTCTCCCCCTACTTCCTTTTTCTTTGTGAAAGAAGTGCGAAACACACGCGTATGCGTATGCATGTGCTTCAGTATCCTTTTTTGAGAATTGGGTTATTTCATGTGTAAAATTTACTTCTCTACATTTCCTCATTTATTTTCATTTACTCACTCTCGATGTAGCAGGTTCATGCTGAGTGCAGAGAAGATGGTGCGTGGTACCGCTTCTTCTGGCATAGGGCACCTTTAACTCAGGCTCAGTATGAGGCTTTGCTGAAAGAAATACTGTGCAGAGGAAAGGGCGTTGGTTTTCGTACAAATCTATTTGCCAAAAAGTGCTGCTTCACTGGGGCTCCTTAGAGTTTCACATCCCGATTGAATTGGGTGAATAGTTTTGGCCAAAAGAGGGAAAACCACATGACATTTTGTAATGCTTGGTTCAAACGACCCCATAATAAAACATCACAGTGCTTCAGGGTGAGTGTGTTGAGAAGTGCAGGTGCTGCCTGCGCAGGGAGGATGCGGTGGTCCTTTTCTCCTCTCCTGTGTGATAACCCAGCAACTAGGGAATTTGCCGGCCGGCGGGGACGCAGGGTTCAAACCTTCCTTGTCCTGATGCAAGTGAGCCTGTAAAGCAGGGATGGGAATCCCAGGACTCTTTGCCTTGGCTGTGTAAGTAGATGTAGAACATTGGAATGCTTCATATTTTATTTAAATGCCAGTACAAAGATATTCAGGAACTTAATTCCTTTGTGGTAAATGAAATATGTTTCAAGGTGCCTTTGTGACCTTGCCAGTGTTCCAGCAGCCAACCTCCAGCCTTTTAAAAATTGTGTCTTTTAAAATGTCATGGCAGTTAAGATAACAATATTATTACTATTTCTAATGATACATTTGGGGGCTTTTTTATTTGGCATCCTACCTTCTAGCATAAACTTTTAATGATTTTTTTCCTCAACAAGCAAGGCCAAAAAGTATGACTTTGTGGAGGGTTTGAAAGGTAGAATTATCTTTCAGATTGCAGGAAAAATGAAAAATCTTGTAAGATCTGAAAGCATGATTTCTCTACATGTTGGTTTCTGTGTATATCTCAAAGGAATTGGTCACTTCTTAATTTTCTGCTTAAGATAATTCCCCTGCTGCAAGTCAAAGGTGGAGACCAGACTTCATTTAAGGAAAACTAGAAGGAAGTCTCAGCTAAGGGTCTGAACTACCCATATCTGTTCCAACAGTACCTTATAAGTTTCTCTAACTTGTGAAAAGGTGGCACGTGTTGGTAGAGACAAGCTGTTCCTGTGATACCTAACATTAATCGTGTCACTAAATGTGTGCTGTCCATGCCACTCCTGCGTGTAATTCGCAGGCTGTTGCCATCATCATTTAAAGGAGGAGGAAGAAATAAGGTTGAGGAGTTGTAAATGACAAAGTGTAATTGTTTTTCAGCCTACGTGAAAGTGCTCGCCAGCTTGATAATGCTTGTCCTGGTCGTCTTCATTGTATTTATGTACAGCAGGTGAGTGCTTTTACTCTATAAAGAAAACGTAATTCTATTGACTTTGGCAAAATTGAATTAATACCATATATAACTTGATTTCAAGTTTATAAGGGCTTTCACAGATATTGAGCTGCTGCTTTTTTTTTTTTTTTTTCCAATCTATCCCCAGAAACATCTGTGCTGCCTACCCAGGGAATACAGAATGAAGGTAGGGGATGAGAATTACCTGTGTGGTGAGCCACAACAAAGCTATTTGGAGCATCCTGCCCCGTAAGCCTGGGTGGTGATTTGATGCGACTAACTCCTTTCAGCCATGGAAAAAGGATGACAGGCCGATTATAACTTTATCCCACTGAAGGGAGGGTTTGAGAAAAATGATTTGTGCCTTTTTGGATGGGCCTGAGCTGCTTAGGCAGCTGGATCCTGCCCTGACTGTGCAGTTCAGCTACAATTAAGGCATCTAAATGTAGGCACCTTTGTGTGTGCTAGGTGTCCAAGCTCTCCTGATAGCAAGTCAGTATAGTCTGTGGAGCCTAGAGAGCCATCCAGCCATCTGAATTCTGCTTTAGGGGGTGATCTGAACCTTACTCTGGGCTCCCATTACTCTGCTGATTAGTGGAACTTGATCCAGTTACCTAAATATAAGCATACCTTGCCAAATCTGGTGCCCTTAGGACATCTGTCAGCCTCATGCAGATGCCTTATAGGGCCAATGGGAAATCTCTGCCCTGCTGGAGGCCAGTCAGAAAACCCAACTCATCTCAAATGATACTAGATACCCACATTTAAGCAACTGAACCCAGCCCTACCTCTCCGTTGGCTGTAATGGGAGCGTAGGCACCCAGCTCATGTCAGCACCTAGGTTCAGGTGACTGAATCTCAAACTGAATCCCCCCTTGACTTCTCTTTCTCAGTGCCTACCTCTTGCTCCCTGGTAATGTAGCAATGCTGTGGCTTGCCTTGCTGCTGTTCATGCAATTTATAATATTATAAATAGGCTAAACTTGTTCATGTTTATAGAAGCTATGAGTTAGATTTCAAAGCTATGTAGAGCAAGGGCACTCCAATATGTCCTTGAAAGACCACAGGAGGTGGGCACAGAGGTCCCAGCTCTCAGTGACAGACTTTCATGGTAGAAGGTATAGCTGCTGCCCTACCATTGCCTTCCATGTGGATGTGGAGACAATTTCTCTGTCTAGCTTTGGCCTTTATTTGTAGCTGGCGGAGGGTTGGGTGCACTCAGTCTTCAGCCCATGTCTTGCCTGAAGACAGCCATCCTAGCCCACTTCAGTCTACTTACACACTAAAGTATTAGAAGTGAAGGTTGGTGAGGAGGCTCTTACTCCTTTAATAATGCTGTCTTTTTTGCAGAAGCCCAAAAGATGGTGCAGGAAGAATCAAAAAAGAAATTAAAAATTCCACTGATGATTAAATCCTGCATCTCCACATAGCACAAAACTATACACCAGCATTTTGAATCTTCTTCTGACTGTCACACTGACTGCCATCTGCATAGCTCCTAAAATATTCCTAACACCAGTAAAATCTACTAAAAATATTCTGGTTTTCCTTATTCATTCATAAAAGCCATTTGTCTATCGGCTACTGGTCCACTTTAAAGTGACCCTATTAAATAAAGTTCTCTGGGATTTGTGAGGGAATTGTGTTAGAGATTTTGGACCTGTGGTAATACCTAGCTTCTTTATGGACCTTTAATACTCATAAATGCAGAGAATCTGGGTTTTGTTTTTTTTAATTTATGAAAATACGGCGTGAGATGGATATTTATTTCAGCAAAGATTTTGGAGAATTCCTGGATGGGGGAAGAAGTTGTGAACTTGGTTATAACATCTTCTGTTGGTGTTAGAACTGCTTGGGGGTGTGAGCTGTGGGACTGTGGAAAGACTGGGTGTCCTGCTGTTTGGTTGTGACTCAACGGTGACTGAAGTTACTCTTCCTGCTACACAACTTAAAGCAAATATTGGCAACAATACTGGGCTTCTCTGCACTGTAATTTTTGCTGCACTGTACTGCTGTTATGGTCTCTGCCTTCCATAGACAATATTTACCTCCTTTTTCCCCCTTTGCCTTAGGCTTCCACTTTTGCTAACAGCCTCCCTCTGCTCCACGGGGGTACCAACTGCTTCTAACTATTTAATTAACATACTTAATTTAAACTCGCAGGTGTTGTGCCCATTTTGTCTTTAGCCTGAAGTGTGCTGCTGCTTCAGACCTGAAGAAGGGTTTATGTGCCTAAAAGCTCTTCTCTTTCTTTTCCAAATACATCAGATGGTGTTACAAAAGATAGTATCTTTCCCTACAAATCTCACCTTGATGGAATGTCAAGAGGGGACAACCCACATTTGATGGTATCTCTAATGCCTTCAGGTCAGACACATGATTTCAGTATGGTGTCTCTTTTCTGGAGAACATCTGTTCTTCAAGCCTTAGTCTCTTTTGTGTTGATCAAGATGGTGATCTTACAATATTGAATATATTCCAGGCTTTGTGAGGCAAAAAGGACCACAGGCAGAGGGCTTAGTTGCACTTCAGTTCCCTTTCCGGCCCTTCCGAGTTCACTTTTTGAATGCTTGGCCAAGCACTCTTGTTCTGAAGTGGGATTTTGTGGTTCTTGCACACTAAGGTGTGGTTCTGGGGTATGGTGAATTTTTTTGGTGCCTTCTCCCATGCTGCCTTCTGTGTTGGCACTCTTTCTTCTCATCTCCTGAAGGTTCTTCCTGCCTCCTCATTTTCCTTAAACGAACGAATAAAAAAAGCTACTGACTTCTTTCAGGAACTCTTTTTTTGTCTCTTTTTCCAATAAGCATAAAGATCTGCAATAACAATTAATGACACTAACCTTAGGGAAAAAAAAAAAGAGGCTCTCGACCTATCTTTTTTATTTTGGTGGGCATTGGAGGCAAATAGAAAATTTTTTTCCTCCGTGTTTGACAAATACAGGCTAAATTAAAACCTTGTAAATCGATGTTGTAACAGGGCTGCTTTTATCTTCCTTTTCTTTCATACTCTCATTTTCAATATTCCTATTTATTGTACACATTATACTCTTTAAATATTAGCAGTTCAAGGTGTATCTTTCTCCTGTGTATTTTTTTTTTCATTCTATGAACCACTGCAGAAACTGACTTTTCACATTTCTGATTTGTAAATCGCTTTTCATGTGAGATGCCTCTTCATCCCTGACAAGGCTGTTAAAGAGAGATTAGGTTTAAAAGCATACTTCAAAGAACAGACTCCTCCTAGAAAAGTAAATTGTGCTGTTTCTGGGGCTCCAATACTGTCCTTGCCTTGAACATTATATTTACTGCCAACAGTGATAACTTTTCCCATCTGTGACCCCAGACTTCCCTCCTTAAGCCAGTCTCTTGTTTGTAAATCTGCTGATTCTCTGTCGCTGTAAAGCTGGAATTGACCTCACTCTGTCTCCCTAATGTTCCTGTTCTTCCTTTAGTGTCCTTGCAGTCTAGCCCAGGATGCTCTTTTTCTTCTGATCTTTATAAATATTTGTGCTGACATTAAGGGGAAAAAAAAGTCATAAGTGAGGTTCAGAAATCCCAGTCTGTGGTCCAAAGGGATCTACACTCCCCTCACGTAGGACATCAGGTATTTCTGTGCTTTTGGAGACTGACCATGCATGAGTTGAAATGATAAATCTGGAGGATGGCTTTAAGCTTTGCTTCCTAAAATTCTGGCCTTACCACATTTTAAATAATACAAAAAAATCTTGCTTTAGAAAGCTGGAATTTGTCTATCCTGTCATCTTCCACTTTAAATATTAGCCTGTCACCTGTCCCTTCCTTGCTCCTGTGGCATCATGGGTCTCTGCAAGTTGCACCTCCTGAGCTCAAAGGCAAGGCTTGCTCCATGTTCAAATGGGTTTCTCCATTTAAGCTCATTATCTAAGTTCCCAGTCTAGTCACTGAGGCATAACTGACACAAGGCTTAACTCAATTGCCCCCGCATCCTTGCTGACCTCCAGTTCGGAATCGGGCAGAACGAAACGAGTCTTCTGCAGGTCATGTCCGATCCACCTGCTCTGTACAGATGCCTCAGACATCTCAAATGGCACTACGTTTCTGTGGGTGAACAATTTACTCGAACTCTTTGTATCCCCTAACAAAGACCTCCCAGACACATCCCTAGCCCTGTTGCTGTGAAGTCACAAGAGTTGCAGATGTACCAATTTAGCCAGTCTTGCTGGGTCACAGGCCGTTGCATTTGCGAGTGACTCAGGACCATCGCTTCCACTATTCTGCTACAAGCAGACACCCACATTTGGTCAGTTCAATGCTGCCTAAGCTCCACTTCGGGTCTCAGTCAGTTACCCATACTTTGGCAACTACTTTAGGGTAAATAGTTAGGACCGTATCGACTAGATCTCAGTTGGCTGCAATGGGACCTTAGAGGCGCAGCACACATGGACCCCTGAATTTACCCATTTCGGTCTGGAATTGAATCTCCCCCAAACTGTTTCCTCCGAGGCGGCTGCAGTTAGAGCAATGCTAGTAGAAGCTGATATGTTCTGAAGGGCTGAGTGTGTGAGCCTGACCTCAGGACTGTGCTGTCTGATCCCAGCTGGTCTGGAGTAGTGATGGAGAGACCGTGAAGGTGGAATGACAGGTGATGGTTGATATTGACCTAAACCTAAACTCTTCTTGGATGTTGCAAGCTACTAATGCTTGTGCAATGACTGGGAGAATTGAGGGTTGGATAGAGTCGTTACAGGATGGGTGCAAGGTAAGATGTAAATGTTGTAAATTCAAGCATTTCTAGAAAGGAATTCTTGGCCCTCCAGTAGGAGTCTAAAGAAGCTACTTCACCTACATTGATGGAATTCAACTTTGTCCTTCCTGGCAAAAGTTTTACTTTTGAAAGTCTTCTGCCTTTTAGTTTGTGCCCGAAGATGCCTATAAAGTGTTGTTTGCTATGTCTATGTGTGAAGATCTCCCATGGAAAGTGAAAAATGTGGCATTTTGGTTAAAAAAAGTTTCTCCCTGATTTAAAAAAAATTACTGGGACTTGTTTTGTGTATGTTGGTTAAAAAAGGTTTCTCTGGGAATTAAAAAAAATTACTGGGACTTGTTTTGTGGTTGATCAAAAATCCGTAATCGATATTTATTTCATAAAGGCTGACCTTTGCAATCATTCTAACAATATGCTTTCGCCAAACGTATTTTGACATTGAAATAATCGAATTATCCAGACAAACTTAGAGCAGTATCAGATCAAAGTCAAACTAATATGGCAACATTGGCAGCATGATATACTCTCATTATAAACTGGTCATTAGTGCCTGATTGAATAATATATAGAGACTTTGAACATTTATCCAAATAAATTGTTGTTTTTAAAGTCAGTTAAATGATAGCTGGAAAAGAAAATAATGTGATTGCTGTTAAAACACTGACTTCTATTCATGAGCTAACAGCCATGTCAATCACACTGCTTGCCTGCCTGGTGAATTCCAGGGTTTGTTTCTTTTATTTATTTAGGAAACTCATGTTCCTAAAAGAGGTGATGATATATCAGGGTTTTTCAATTTCATACATTCCTAAACTAAATGTTGTCTGTTATCTGTCCGCCCAGAATGCTTATCTGTAGAGTCACATCACATCTGGATGACGTAATTTGTTACCTAGACAAATAAACCTAAGCAGACCACTTCAAGATGGTCAGGGTGGAATCAGCAGCAGTATGGAAAGAAAGAGCATATATTTATTTTCCCTAATATAGAGAGAATCCACAAGAGGAGGGGCTTTGCTAGTAACAGGTCTGAAAGAAAGATTAGGAGCTACTTGGTGGTCCTTGTTTCTTTAAAAGCAGGAGCCAGCTCAGACCTAGCCATTTCTGAATCTTCCAGTTCTGCAGCTGGTACCTACAACAGAGATTTGGGGTTTATGACAATGGGACCTATCTGAGGATCAAGAACTGCTAGGAAGAGAGAGGATCCACCTGACCAAGGAGGGCAAAAGCATCTTAGCCAACAGTCTAGCTAACCTGAAGTGGCGAGCTTTAAACTAGGAATGACAGACAGGAGAGGGAGGTGACGACCACATTCAAGTGAGGAAGTGGTGGACTGGGTTGGCAAGCTAAGGGTGCAGGGTGATGTGGACAAGAGAGACCTTGTAAACAGCAAAACAGGACTGAAAGGGCCCCATCCTAAGTGTATGCAGATAAATAAGGAAATGCCTACAGGAAAACGTGGTGGGGAAAGCTCTCACCTTTTCTGGGCCATGAGCACAATTGGGTGCCTCTCTGAAGTGCCTGTACTTCAAAGTGCAAGACCCAGCTCTGACTTGTAGGTGTGTGGTCCCCAACATGGAAAGTAGGATTTTTCTTTTAGGAAGCTAGGATGGATTATGTCAGGGAAATAGGGACAGATCAGGCAGCCCGATAGAAGTGAGGCTGCAACAGCTCCACGCCCCCAGGTTCAACCAGTAGCATTTCCAGTAGAAACATGCACACAGAGCACACATACACACCACGTGTATATATACACGGCTGGCCACACAGGTCAACCCAGACAGATACACTCGCATGAACACAGGCAGCACCAACAGCCTCATCCTGCTCCTCTCTCTGGCTGAGCAGGATGGAGGTCCATTAGTGAGGCTATAGCTACACATATGCACAAGGTGGATCCCTCCAGCAGCTGGGCTCAGGCACTCAGTCTGCCCCATAGCTGGTCCCTGGATCCCAGTCTCCCCAGTTGCTGGCACCTGGACAGACGAGCCCCCGAGGCCGCAGCCCCTCTGTAGTTGCTGGCACAGATCATCTCACTCCTCCCCCACACCCACCCCGAGCTGGCTGGGACTACTTTGGTCCCCCAGCAGCCACCACCCATGGTCTCACACTTAGAGACACAAACTCACACATGTAGGTCTCACTCCTAGAGACCCCCAGACCCCACCGTCTCTCTGGTGGCTGGTGGGACTCCCCTGGTCCCACTGATAACCTGCTCCTCCCATGGTCTCACCCTTAGAGACAGACAGACACAGAAACACACCTGGCTCCCAGACCACTTCACCTACTCACGGGTATCTTTGCTTTGCTCACACACTCATCGGCACACCCACACTGGCTGCAGCTGCTGCCACCACGGACACATGGGCCCCTGTGACCTGAGGTGCCACTCTGGTTGCTGCACTCAGACCCCATAACACACACGTGCCCACAGAACAGAGAACCAGCACCTAGGAAAGAGTTAGAAGGGAATTTTATAAGGAGACAGGACAGACTGTGCTGATCAGGCAAAGGGCACGGACAGCTATGCGTACAACCCAGCTCCCTATTTACATGCATCCAGTCCTTCTTATCTGCTTATCCCTCTCTTTTCCCACATTTGTTTCTTCCCCAAGATCACCTAGATGCCTCCCTTTTCCACCTTTGGTTCTTGCCCTAAGCATCTCATAGTAAGTCCTAGAAAATCCTAAAATGCTGTCCCCCTCCTTCCCATAATATGTCCCACCCACAGGCAGCAGTCCCCATCAGTCCAAAAGGTGCTCGGGCAGTGACCCATCTTGCTGGGTTTCACTCCTGGACAATGGGGCTGAGGCTCTCCTGGGACAGTCCTGAGAGGGTCCTGGACAAGGTTTTCCTTTCCCTGAGTCCCTAATTTGGTTCTCTCTGCCCACTGTTGTGCCTCTGGGCTTCTCTGGGCTTGTGGAGGTGGGACTTTGATGGGCTGATGCTTCCTGGGATGGGCCGCTGAGTAGCCAGACAAGGTACTATTTAGGTGCCTCCAACTGCCATTGTCTCTCTGTGCTCCTTTGTGGACATGCAGGGAAGCTTTATAACCTGCCTGATTGTATCTCAGACAAATTTTAGTCGGGTAAATTGCTCTGTGTATATGCCTGTCTTTCTTGGTTATAAAAGAATTTGGAGGTGGCCAACAGAGATTTGGGCATGGCACTTCCAGGTGTCCCAGACCAAGTGAGAAGAACCTCCCTCCGGGCTGCCCATCATCCAATGGTGCATCAGAAGGAGACCCAGACCAAAGAATAGCCCAAGGAATGCCTACAACTGAACGTAGGGAAGAGCTGAATCGATTTCCCAAGGTGAGCCTTGGCCCTACCCCCTTGCTGTGGGACATCCCAGCTGAGAACTAGCCCAACGCCTGTCCATGAGGGTGAGCTGCTATGCTGTGTTTATTGTTCTGTGCTGTATTGTTACAGAAGAGGGTCACTCTTTTGCTTTTATACTTTGGTTAAAGATGCTTTAAAACAAAGCAAAAAGACATTTAATATTTGGCACTGCTGTGCTGGGGTTTGTTAGACATGTCCCAAGCCTTGAAGGTTACGAAGGGAAGGATATCTGGTTCTGGGCATTACATGGTTTCATGCTGCAGCATCTTGCCATGGCAAGGGCTTCTCTGAGTAAGGGCAGGCTTGTCATGTTAGGCTTCCAGGGAACTTTATCATGGAAAATGGGCTGTCCATGGTGTTTGCCCAGAGTCAAGCAGCAGTGAAAAGAATTAGGAAGGTGACTGAAGTTTTAAAACTCTAATTTGGGGTTTAAATGTCAAAGTGTATGTTCTGCAATGGGTGATTTGAAGTTCCTGTCCTTAAATACTCTGTGGTGATCACCCACCTTACCTAGACAGGTAGGCTGAAATATTTGCACTGTTAGTTTGCAAGTCTAGTTGCAGAAATGTTTAAAACCGTAGCACTTCCTTTAACTGCTTATTTTCCAGGTATGTTCTGGGAAAGGCAAGAGACAGTGAGTGGGGGAGGCAGAGGTTCCTATTTGCCATCCCCAGGTGCTTGCTCTTTTTCTGAATGACTCAGTACAGTACAGATGATGAAGTAGTTTCTAAGAAAAAAATTGATCTATTGTGCACTAATGTATTTTTAAAGGAAAATCCCTTCTGAGTCATCACAAATGTTCTGTAATAGTTACTAGAGGACCTATTTTCCACCCATAAATAGTTTCTTTTATACTTAACTTCAAAAGCCAGTATCTTTCCGGCTTGGAATTAAACTCAAAGTGTTGCTTTATCAGACCATTTGTTGTTGCAGTAGCTGGTTGATTACAGATGTACATCTTTTTTTCTCTGGTCTTTTTAGAGGGCCAATCACTATGGTAACCACATTACAGAAAATTGCTTGGTCTCCTTAAAATACCCTTCAGAAAAAGGTCATTTGTTATTAACATTTTCTGACTAAACTGGAAATGTTAACATCAAGAATATTGTCGCTGTTCCTATACTTACGTGGGTTTTTTCTTTACCATGCACCTTTCAGTTAACTATCAAAACAGGACAAAATATTGAGACTCCAAAACAATTGTAAAGCTGCAGACTTTTGAGTATGTTTTGAAATATCAAGACTCGCTCACGTTGCTGTGTTTCGGCTGCTGGCGCGCACCGCTTTGTTTCATTGTTTTCGTTTCTCTGATTCTGAGAAAAATCCAGGCTGAAGTTACTCTTTCAACCTCTGCACGCTACGATTGAAAGGAAGGGGCAGGCATATGACTATTACAGACAGCCGTCTGTTGTTCAATTATGAAATAGCTGCTCTGGATAGTCATTTAAAAGCCTGGAAATGGCTGGTTAAAGGTTTCTACTCTCAGGGTAAAAAGCATCCAAGGGGTGTTAGATGGGAAAAATCAGGTCTGATTGTAATAATAGGGTCCTAGCCTGTGAAGTGAGAACACACAAAGTTGTTCTCTTTCTGGCGTACGCCACTTGTGTTCTGCTTGATTGGACACGTTGTTTCTTTGCCATTTTACATTATCTACATTGCCGGCAAAGGATTCTCACATTTGTATAGTTTTCTTGTTTTGCAGATAGCTATTTGCGGCTTTTATCCAAGCCCAGTAAACAACTAAAACAAAAATCCCCTTTCCTGGAGTTCCATCATTTTGGAATTGACAAACAAGTTAAAAAGGCTGCCAAAAGAAAGCACGAGTTGGAGGAAGTTAATTCGCATTGATGTGTGCATGCCGCTGATAGCAAGTTATGCCTGTGACATTCTGACATCGCCTCTCAAAAAAGAGAAAGAGTGGAGTGGAGTGAAAGACTAAGAGGATGTTCATTTAATTGGAAAGCCTACTGAGATCTGAGGCAGCTGAGGCAAAGGATGCACCCTTTTTCTGCACAATGGCATTGGTTGAAGGTTGTATATAAGGTGGCCTTATTAAAGTGACAAGGCAATTTAATTCTTTTGTGCACAATGATTCTACTTCATTGATTTACAATGGGAAGGATATAATTTTGCTAGTGTTGGCAAAAAGCTCAAATGTCAGGCTTTTCAAATTGCCATACTTGCCTTGTTCAGGATGAATAATGAATAAGTCACCTTTTGTCTACAGTTAAATATTCTTGAATAAATACAAAGAACATAAAAGACATAAATGATTGCCTGATTTATATTTAAAATAAAGATCAACATTGTGATAAATGGTTGAAAATGCTTAGTGTGAAGTAATATGACTATGCTGATAATTACATTATCAATTAGGGGGCAGCCCAGGTGTGGAGTGTTACAGAATGGATGGCAGAGAGAAACCCCTGGTGTGGAACGTGCCAAACTTGGCTGCCTGTGGGGGGAAGTGAAGAGACCCTTAGCTATGCAGGGGATCTCATGTTTAAAATTGGACCATTTAATGTACTGAAACATCCATTCTGTCAGGAAGCTGTAGCTGTTGCTTCTCACTTTGTCACTAGCAGGATGCACTGGTCTCATGTCTGGAAACAGATTTTGCTCCATTTATTCCTGATGGTTGGGTGGGCAGAGGAGGCTGCTCATCATTTCTCAGGGTCTGTCTTTATTCAGAGAGAAACAGATCTTAAAGACCTGCTACGTCCAACGTTCATAACTGGCAATGTTGTCAAAAGAACTGGAACAACTCTGAAGAAGATGAGATGCAAAAATATACCGAATACTCCTTAACATCTGATTCCTAGACCATGAGCAACAGGACTTGCCTCCATAGGCACAAGCATACAGCCTCCAGTTTGGCTAAAATAATTGTGTTAAAACCATGCCTACTCGTGATATGTTGTTCTTCCTCTTTTAGAAAACTTTGTTTGTCTTTATTAAATGTCTCAATGTCTTAAACAAGATGATCGGAAAGATGGTGGATTAGCTGCTTAGATACTTCTGTTAGATGAAACATATGCTTTGAACTTTTAGTAGGGCAGCAGTCAGTCTCAGAAGTAGCTGGCTGGCATGGGCGTGTGATATGGTGAAGATCTCAGGATGCTGTACGTGGAAATGCAAGACGGAGTACAATGGAGCAGGTACAACATATGCCTGGGTCCTACGGTACTTAGATCATGATGATGGAAGTGCTTATCATGACGATCATAGTGCTTACATGAAAGGAGGCCTTACAAAGGTGCTGCAGGTAAATTCAACACCCCCATAGTATAACGTGCAACTTTACAGCTAATCACATACTTTAATTCTATATGGGTATGTCTGAGGGAGGGGGATTTCTGGGACTCTTAAAAAAAACCCCAAAACCAACCACCCCAAAAAAGGCTTCCAGAAACGCGCAGTGTGACACTAAGTTGCCATCAATAAGAGATCATCATCAGGAACAATTACATCCACCATGCAAACATCTTCCATTGAATGAACCACGTATTATACAATAGTAACAGACTGTAGCTCTCTAAATGAACCAGGCCAGGGTGTGGGGATTGCAGGAGGGTTTTATATGCATTGCTGACAGCAAAGATATGGTGAGATTTGGGCAGGGGCAGCATGTGCTTTTCTGTCTACTCTCTTCTGTGACATTTTTAATCTTTCCTTGTACCAGTCTTTTCTCCGTTCCACCCCAGGCTCTCCTTCTCATTCTTCCACACATTTCCTTGTTCAGTGGGTCCAAATGTTCTCCTTTTGGTCCCTTGTCCCAGATCCATAATCTCCAGAACTATTCTTGCTTTCCATGTGTATAAGCTCCCATTTCTCCCTACATTTTTTTTCCGATCTCATTTCTCACTTCCATGGGGTATATTGCAATGCAAATTGAGAAGGAGTTATTTCACCCTCTTTCCTGCCCATTTGTTCCAAAAGCCCAACAAAGAACAGTAGCTCAAAGAAATATGCTCTTGCCTTATCTGCCAGCAGCGTGCTGCTTGCTTCTCTCTGCACAGGATGATAGTAATGGCAGGTAATGTTGCCCAGGAGCAGAAACTGGCTTGGTCCTGCACCTGGGTCGGGGCAAGCCCCGGTATCAATACAGGCTGGGGGATGAAGGGATTGAGAGCAGCCCTGCCAAGGAGGACTTGGGGGTACTGTGGGTGAAAAGCTGAACATGAGCCAGCAATGTGCGCTCGCAGCCCAGAAGGCCAACCGTATCCTGGGCTGCATCAAAGGAAGTGTGGCCAGCAGGTCGAGGGAGGTGATTTT
>NW_008795029.1:2024912-2034561 GCF_000699145.1 Aptenodytes forsteri
TAGAGAAGAGAAGGCTTCGGGGAGACCTTATTGCGGCCTTTCAATATTTAAAGGGGGCTTGTAAGAAAGATGGGGACAGATTTTTTAGCAGGGCCTGTTGCGCCAGGACAAGGGGGAATGGCTTTAAACTAAAGGGGGGTAGATTTAGACTAGATATAAGGAAAAAATTTTTTATGATGAGGGTGGTGAGACACTGGCGCAGGTTGCCCGGAGAGGTGGTGGATGCCCCATCCCTGGAAACATTCCAGGTCAGGTTGGACGGGGCTCTGAGCAACCTGATCTGATTGAAGATGCCCCTGCTCATTGCAGCGGGGGTTGGACTAGATGACCTTTAAAGGTCCCTTCCAACCCAAATTATTCTATGATTCTGATTCTTCCACTCTGTCCTGTAGTGTTAGGACAGATGTTGAGAGTAACTAGTTTTTCCCATGCTGCTAAGAGTTTTTCTTGTGGGTGTCCCCCAGCCTCTCTACCACAGGTTTGTCACTGCTTGACTGTTCCCTGTAGGAGTTTGTGTTTTGGCAGCTGGCATGCGAAAACTTCAGGTATATCTAGTGTTCCCTACTTTTTCTAAAGTATTGCTGCCTGATGATTCTTGTAGTACCTCTTTCTGATGTGGCTTTTAATTCCTAGAGCTGAGTAGTTTTAAAGTGATACTAAATGTGACGTTAAATGACTTTTTTGCAGAGGGTCATTGTTAGAAAATAAAATTTATTTTCTTATGACGTTATCTGAAAATCTATATGTATTGATAGGGACTTACATTCTGAAGCTGCCAGATTTCTTCCTTTCTTTGTTTTTGCTCACATACCATTGAATAGGGTGAAGTCCTGATGTTATGTTATGTTATGTTATGTTATGTTATGTTATGTTATGTTATGTTATGTTATGTTATGTTATGTTATGTTATGTTATGTTATGTTATGTTATGTTATGTTATGTAATGTTATGTTATGTTATAAAGGAAGAAGCACATGAGAAGAACATGAACATTGCATGCTACTTTTAGAGATTCTGAATAATTTTAAGCTACACATGTCTTAAAAACTTCTATTAAGCAAAAATGCATTCAGTGCGTGCTTCCATTTACCTGCGTTGTATGGAATATCATAGCCTTGACTGTGCCTTTTCTTTCAAGTTACTGCTATGGATCTAATTGACCAAGAAGCTGCTGTACTTCTGTGTCTGTGGAAACAAACTGGCTTAGGATTTCTTCGAGTCCCGTAACAATAGCACCGTTACTGTAGCTTTACTTGCAAAAGGCGTCTTTTGTATGAGTAGGTGTGGTGAGCTACAAGGGGCAATGAAGGTAGATAGGAAAATATAGTATGTTATAACGTTCCTTTTGGACCCTGTGCAGAGCCAATCAATGCTCTATCTACAGCAGTTGCTACATCATTCTCCTGATAAGGCTGCACGGGCCAGTTTCTGCTCAAACCTTGCTTTCTCTGGTTTTGTTTCAGGTCCTTCCAAGATCTTACGTTCTTCCTGAATGAAGAGCAGAGATTATGATAAATCTTTTTCACTGATATTTTCGGGGGCTCCAGCTTCACAATATGACCATGAGATACAGGAGTGAGGTGTGTTATCAGTATAATAAAAGCATCAGACTCTTTACGGAAAACTTGCAAGAGACTGAAATAACGTGTTCTTGTTTATGCACGTGTGAGCTATGGTTGATAAGATCCCCCGTGGCATTTGGTCTTCGTTCTTTTTCTGTTTGTTGGGCCACTTGCTATCATGAAAAGCAAATGTAAAAGATTATCATGGACTTAACTGATAGCGTAATCAGAAGAATACACCTAGTTTGAGCACTAGCCCTCTGCAGAGGGAGAGTGGGTGGATGAGACATACAACTGCTATTCCAATGAGGACCAAATGGGCACCAAATTTTCATTTTCACCCAAAAGGACACTTACAGAGGGCAAGGATTTCCAAATCAATATCCATTAATCAAAAGAAATCAGTATACAATGACCATTTCATAGAATAGCCCAGGTTGGAAGGGACCTCGGAAGATCACCTGGTCCAACCTTTTGTCCCGGTGCAAAGGCTGATAGGAAAAAAAGCATAATGGAAATTCTTTGTTAACTCCAAGTATTTGTCCTGTATCCAGAAAATGTTGAAAGAATGGACTATTTCAAAGATTCATATAGCTGGCAATGCATTTCAGGACTTCTTTGCTAGGTTCGTTTTTACAAGAATATACACAAAAGAATCTCTTTTAGTACTGGGGACTGTTAGCGTTAAGAGCCCAAACCTGAGCAATGGAGTTTGCTAATTGTATCAGTTTCTGCCATCCTCACCTCTCCCAGCTTCATTCTTTCACCATGAGAAATGTCCTGTAAGGTGTTATATTTTTCAAAACTAAAGACTGAGGAAACTGGAAATATAAAGATGAATACTGCTTTTTACTCACTTATGTAATTCTAGCATCTCTTTTTGTTTTGACATTAAAACAAGTCTCCTGAGTAGAAAATGAATGTTACACTAGCAAGATGCCATTTTTAGGAAGGATTTATGAAGCATTGTTCAGCTAACCGGCTCTCCAAACCTCCTTTGTGTGAGTATTGTGTGAGAAAGCACTGGAGTAGCAAGCAGAAAGTACAGTAAATCTTCTCCATCCTTCTTTAAGAAAAATTCTGAGAACCGTGCAAACTCCTGGACTTATGTGAACTGCATTTTGCAGGTTATTCAATTACTCTGATCTGTCAGCATAGTTTAGGTATAATCTGAGGTCTGGGAAGAGATCAGTGCTTGCTGTTCAGAAACAGCCTTGTGTGTGAAAGAGGATTTCTTTTTGTCTGGAAACCTTAGGTTAAAAATAAAAATTAATTCAGTTCAAAATAAAAATTCAATGTATTTTTGTTCTAGATAGAAGTACGTTGTTTTCTTTGTATTTTAAGGGCAGGTTGAACTAAAGCAGTGTGTGATGAATTCTACACAAAGATGTTTCTCAGCAAGTGAGCTAGGTCTTTTCTGAGGTGTATCATGGAGCACTACATACTTGTGGGCAAATCTTATACTTCCTCATGCTAAGCTTTTCCTAGAAAGTATTTTAAAGTCAGCAAGCTGCTTTCTCTCTCCTTTCTATCCCTGTGGCTGACTTCTGATAAATCTTTTCAATTTTTTTTTAGAGCAGGAGAGATCTAAAATGTACAAATATGTCAGGATAGCACGCCCCTAGGAAGAAACCCCTGAAAAGCCATTGCAGAATGTGGTTTCGGTTGGTGTGAAACAGTACTGTTTGTGTGTGTAAGAGATGGGCTAGCACAGAGTGGCTGGGAGGGAAGTTATTGGCAAATCTTGTCCCCTCGTTGTCTTGTGTACTTCAGTTCTGGGCCTCACAGGGACACGGGCAGGAGGACAGGTGGAAGCAGAAGAGGGGTTACGGGTCTTTGCAGGGACTTCAATTTCAGCACCGGGGTTGCTGCTGAGCTCATGGGAAAGGAGGGATTGATGGGAAGGCTGTTTGCCAAGCGCTTCAACTCGCCGGCTGTGAGAAAAAGAATGGCTGTGGCTGTCTGCCGCTTCTTGTGTGAACACCAGGTGATATGAAGGTGTACTCTGGGTGAGAGACTTTGCTTGCCTCCCTACAGACTTTGTGAATCGCTAGGACCAGCAATCAGTGATGGTGGTCTGAGACGCCTGGAGGAGCACAGCTCAAGTTCTGGATTCACCTTTTAAGTGAGCTAGAGAATTTTGCATGTGGAGAAAAGTCATTTTAAAGCACTGTTTGAAGGTTGCCTTTGGCTTACATGATACAATATGCTAACATGCACGTTGGCTCCCTGAGATGTAAGACCAATGTTTGTTCTAATTTTATTTGCTTTTAGGAAATGCATGCAAGATATAATCAACACAGACCTGTCTTACCAGTAGAATAAAGATCAATGGGAGCATATATACAATAGGCAGAATGAAAAAGAATGAGCAGTTGCTCCTTCTTTGCCCAAGAGTCATTCGTAAATTCTGTCCCAGATGCAATTTTCCACTTGCTTCTTTTAAAACCTTGAAGTACAGATTAAAAAACCCAATACTTCTACCCTTTGATTCCTCAAGGACTGGTGTGCTATCTTATTATTGACTAGAAATTAATTGTAAGCTTTTCCTTCGGGCTTGGACTACAAAGTCAAGCTGTGATTCTGTTTTCTGAGACTGGTTGCTAGAGTAGACCATCAATAGGCTAGCCTAAAAGATGATCACTTAGCAATGAATTCTCTTCCTTCTTTTTCACTATTTTCCTTGGCTTATTCCTTTTGTTGGATTTAAATGTTTGTGATTTTCACCTCTTTATCCATCATAGCACACCATTGACTGAATAATACACTTTTATTAAGCTGCCCTCTTTCTGTGAAATAAATGCCAGTAATAATCAGTCAATCATTCAATCCATATGAATGTGGAATTTAGATGTGGCTGTTTGAATCGTGTTTATAATATACCGTTTCTTGGTACAGCATGTTCTTTGATAGTATTCTTTTAAATGACTGTTTCCAACTGCACTGGAAAGCACCTATGAAAGAAATTGTTTGTGACGCTATACTTAGTTTAAATCTCCTTCTCTTTTCTTCAGCATTTTTGTCTGTATTTCATTTCTATGCAAATTATATCTTTGTGAGTTAGTAAAATTTTACAAGCCAGTTGAAATGCAGCTATGGAATGAATTATCGGAGAAAATTTGGAAAATATGCTTATGAAAGGAAAACTGAGGAAAACATTTAAATCTAATTGTGTATTATTCAAAGAGAATTTCAGAGCAACTCTTAGGCAAATATTACATAAATGTATACCCATATTAAATGATTAATTTACCACAGGTAATATACTTGAAGGCTCAGGGACTATTTTCCCATTAGCCTGTGCATGTAGCACTTCTCAGCTGAAATACAGCCTAGGTACACAGATGCACTTAACTCGCTCATGGGGAATTGCAGAGGAGGAATTGTGAATGTAATGCTTGTAAACAGCTAGAGAGCAATGGCAGTCGCTACCAACTGCCCCAGTGCTTCATTTCCATTAGAGTGACAGTGACTGAGTTTAACCTTGCAGGGAGTCAATCCTTGAAGACCAAGAATAATTTCGTATCCTTCCAAGTATAAAACATCCAATCCCTCTAAATTCATTAACAGCAACTGGCAGATCTACTGTGAATACTCTGAATAACTACCAGATTCTCAGCAATCGATCTCCAAAATGGGAGACTTGATAGCTGCGCATTTGTCAGTCAAGAATAATTTCCATGATTTGTGCCTCCATGAGATACCTGCTTTCCCTCATGAGACAGGCTGGTTTTGTGAATAGTTTCATCCCTCGTTTCAACATTTACCTAGGAAGGATGTGGGCTGAAATGCAGAGGCAAGGGGGCTAAAGAACCTTCAGTACTTTCAGAGCCTCCATGGGAGAGAGGAGCTGGAGTCCAACCCAAAGGCTGTGCTGGTGTCTCCAGAGTCCAAGAGATATTGTAGCAAAGCTCAACGCAAGACTCTCTTTTTAAAAATATATTAAAAAAAGCTAATTCTACTCATGCTTCCCTATTCACAAGTACCAAGCTGCATGTCCAGAGGGTCTGGCTTGGGCAGAGGACAAGGGGTGCCAGTTATCTCCCCCTCCCTGTATCTCCTGGGTTCTTCAGCACATGGTCGACAAGTTGAGGTCACCAAGATGTGTCTTTTAAGAGCTGACAGAAATTGTGGGGTTTTGGGACATCCTGACACACTTGTGTGAGTCATTAGGATTTATTCCTGTTTAGCTCCTTATCTGTGTGTGTCTTAACACTCCAGTCCTGTCCATTATCTTTCTGTCATCATCTCATAACACAGACTGTCTCTCCCAGAGAGAGACCACCAGAAGTCTGGGTGCTTTCTCCATCTGGGTGTCCTGGGAAGCTGTGTGTCTGGGTGCTGGGAACTTGCAGATCTGCTAACCTGGGTGCTATCAACACCTACCATTCTTACAGTTACCATTCTTACAGCCCTACTTCTGGTTTTCCTTTTGGTGCTTCCACACCCAGACATGCCCATTCACTCTCCATTTATACCAATCTTCATATTTTTATTACAAACCTCTGTTTTCATGGATGGCTTTAATCAGTTTGGGTTTCTGCACCCAGCAGAATGTCTCCTCACTCCTTATAGATCGGCAGTGACAGCCCTTTGCTTCTGTGGAGCAAATACACTCAAACAAACTATGTTTTCTGAAGTACGCATGCAACTAAGGGCAAGATTCAGTAGAGCATATAGGGACATATGAACTGAAATGCAGGCAGATTTAAGGCATTGAAGTCTAATGTTGCAACCCAAGCTCCCTCGTCCTAGTTGCCCGCTCAAACTGGAAGTTTATCTGGTGCCTCCCAGCTTGAATCCCAAGTTCCTTGTGAAGTTCCCCAGTTCAAGCAGACAGGTGATTAGCTGATGCCTAATATTGCTGAAGGTCTATCAGCTACTGTACATGCCCTTGAAGGACCCAGTCTTCAAGGAACAAGCCTGTGCAATGCACGCTGGGATAACTTCCTGTGAAAACCCACAGCAAGAAATTCTGCCTTGAGGAGCTGGTTTGGAGCTGTGTAGGTCATTGCTTGGAGGTTCCCAGCTCAGCCCGTGTCCTCCAAAGGGAACTGTGGTGCTGAACAAGGCATTCTGGCTCACACTTCAGGGGCCAGGTACCCTACGCTGGGCATCCTCGTGAAGCAGTAATGACACCTGCAATGCCCCCGCAAAAAAACCTGTGCCTCAGCTCTGCAGTGAAGTCTGTCTGTTCATGATTTGTTGTTGACTGTAGGAATGCCTATATTGAGTAAAGACGACATGAAGCTTATGCATTCCTCTTATTTAATCAGACACAGTAGTGCTTGTCAGCTGTTGATCTAACATGGTAGTTTACATATTCCTAAATGGATGACAAAGGAAATTTAATCTTTAATTTGAATCTCCATCAAGGATATCTTACATTATAAGCTAGCAACGAGGTTTCTGTAATGCAGAATAGAGGGTTACATTTGTGTGTATTTGTTTGGTTTTTTTTTTCTATAGTACTTCCTGGTATTACGGATATGAAAAAAAGCTCATGTTTCTGTACTGAATGCATACATTTGCACATACCATATAGTAGGTATGTGATAAATACAATGCATAGCAGCTTGTAGGTATCACATCCTGTGTTAATTTCCAGTGCTCTCAAAAAACTAAGGTGATTCACTGGTTGGATGCAATTCAACAAAATTATGAAAATTAATGGAGTGTTCAAATAGTACTAGTAGCCAAATTCAGAAAAAAAAAATTTCAGGACAGTAAAAGGTAAGATTCATCCTCTTTAATTTTAGTAATCTTAAATTAGATGTCAAAGTCCAACTAGTCTTCTAGGTTTCATGTATAATGTGTTTAGAGACAGGCATCTCTAACTGAATTGGGATGGAAGACTATAAAATTACAGATGGTCCAGAAAGATGACAAGGCAATTATTATCCACTATTTTTCACAAAAGAAGGGCTATGGAGCACATAGCTAAATCAACATCATGTCTTTAAAACAAACATGGTGTACAATTAAATCATGTAACACATTGTCACAGGATGCAGTAAAATAAAAAATATAAATTTATTTAAAAAGATGTAGAGAAGTTCAAGGATGGGTCTGTTGCTGGGTTATTGAAAGTAGTTATTTGACTGTGACCCTTGCCTTGGGAAATCCCGGCGCTCCTCAAGGAGATTGGGAGTATATAC
The DNA here is from genome assembly GCF_000699145.1 of Aptenodytes forsteri. Taxonomy (NCBI): domain Eukaryota; kingdom Metazoa; phylum Chordata; class Aves; order Sphenisciformes; family Spheniscidae; genus Aptenodytes; species Aptenodytes forsteri. Next base: position 2,032,633 of record NW_008795029.1, read on the forward strand.
TGGGGACAAATATTTCCAGCTACTGGATAACATCAGAAACAGGATATTATTCTGAATGGACTTCTGCCCTGATCAGTTTTGGGGTTTTATCTTCCTTTTGTCTCCTCAGGACTAAAAAGCATCACTGAAGTAACACTACAGTAATACTGGGTGATCTCAGCACGTTGTATCTCTGTCAAGATTTTTGTAAGCGTTGTGTTGCAAGAACAATTTATCAGAATAGTTTTAAAGGGCACAGTAAGACAGTTCTGAATTTGTTTTTCCAAGGGAGCTCATGACAGGAAGAGCAAAAGCTTACTTCTGCAGACACAATGGTACTCATACTCAGAATTTAAAGGAAGTTTTGTGAGATAGGTTGGAAAAAATAAAAATTATTCTTGATTTTTAGAATGTGTGCATAAAAATCTAATTTTAGTGTTGGGAATGCTTCAGGTTTGGGTTTATTAGTTTAATATGAATGGCAGAGAAGGGAAAAATGCTGGGGTTTTGATTTGCGTTTCTTGAAGGAGAGAGAACTCTCCTGAACTTTTCAATGGGAACTTCTACTGGAGTGTGCTTCCAAGGGGACTGAACTCCTTCAAGGATGAGGAAAGCCTTGAAGCTGCACCTCTTATTTCTTGGCAGGAGCTGTAAGTATAGGGTTTCTATCCAGAATAAAGTAATTTCTTCCTCTTGCACAGAGTTTAAGTAAATCCACTTGGAAGAATTTGGCAATTCAAAATCAGGTTGTGACTAGCTGGTGGTCTTACTCTGGCTACATGCTTGTTGCCAGTGACTCTGTATTCATGTGTAGCCAAGACTGAAGCATCTGTTCCTATTGTGTCTTATGCTTTCCATCCTTCATGTTCTTCCATGTTACCTTTCTGCACAGAATATCTTCCATTTGGTGCAGATTGGGCTAGGACCTCCCAGACTTGTGGGTTGTACGCTGCGATGCAATTTGTATTTCACAGCTTGGTCTGTCCTGTCTGAGGCTCTGCGTTCTTTCCCTGGCAACTTAATAAAGCAGAAGCACTTCTGGCTTGATGTTCTCCTGCAAGCAGAGGCAAGGCAAGGCATGGAACCAGGCCAGGAGCTGTTTCAGCCATCGGTGTTGATGTGAGTGAATATGTAGCCCAGAAAGGGTCATTCTACAAGCTTTTGTGGAACAGAAAAGGAAGGTTTGGAGGGGTCAACCAGCATACAAAGCTCCAGCATGGAGCTGGAGCTAGGCATTTTGGGGAGCTCTGATTTTCATATTTGGACAAAAGCACTCTTTGTTTCCCACCTAGTAATACACATGACAGTCTGTCTGCTGTTAATTTAAGAGACCTGGCCTTTATTTGACCTGCCTGGACTTATGAAGTGAGTGTATGTGGCAGAAAAATATGTAATTGTGCATTGGGCATGTGACTGTAACTTCAGTCTGGCTGACTGAAAGAGAGATGAGGTAGGTTGAGCCGTTTTGAAACCACTGTGTTATTTCCATTCACACTGTTGATTCTTGAACAAGAGATGCAGGTGAGTTAGGAAAATTCTCACGGAGCTTACAAGCTAAAAGAAGAGCCTTTGAGAGGAATATCTTGTGTGCAGAGTCCTTGGTGTCTTGCTTTGGAATGGGAAGTGTTGAAAGGGAGTGAAGTCACCCACATCCCATCCTGCACATTACAAGGTATGAACTGAAGATTTTGTTTCTTTTTCTTTCTTGCTCCTACATATTTACACAGAAATGGATGGAATAGCAGAATAACAGGCTAAAAGTCTGCTGAACTTTGGCTACTACAGTCTGAGTAGTTGTGCTAGTTTTGGCTGGGGTAGAGTCAATTTTCTTCACCGTAGCTAGTATGGGGCTGTGTTTTGGATTTGTGCTGGAAACAGTGTCGATAACACAGGGATGTTTTCGTTACTGCTGAGCAGTGCTTACACAGAGTCAAGGCCTTTTCTGCTCCT
>NW_008795029.1:2035773-2073245 GCF_000699145.1 Aptenodytes forsteri
AGCAGGGGCAAGGGGAGGAGTTCATTGCAATGTTAAACCCAATGGTCTGGTCCAAAGGGACGAGGGGTGGAGATTGTAATGGAAATACCTCTAAATTGTTGTAACCCGGGATTTGAGTTGCATGTTATGGGAATTACTATAGCAGGAACCACCTGGACCAATGGAGGACAAGCCTTACAAGAAGCAGTGCAAGTGCGGCAGTGACCTGACCTGAGCTGGCTTTGGTGCCCAGTAACTCCATACAACACACCACCTCTCCTGTCTTGAGTAAGCACCGTAACAGATGGAGCCCAAAGTCATGGACTAAATTAACTCAATGGACATTTTGTGGACATGTGGGGACATTTTACAGACATTTCACAGGTGTGGTCCATAGACTAAGGGAATGATATCTGTGTATTGTATGAAAGGATGGGAAGGGTGGTGGTGGGTAATGAAAATGTATTGGATAGTGTGGGACCTGAGCATGATGTATTTGGTATGGAATAAGGGGTGGAAAATGTGCTGGTTGTAGCTGGGATAGAGTTAATTTTCTTCATAGTAGCTAGTATGGGGCTATGTTTTGGATTTGTGCTGGAAACAGTGTCGGTAACACAGGGATGTTTTCGTTACTGCTGAGCAGTGCTTACACAGAGTCAAGGCCTGTTCTGCTCCTCACCCCACCCCACCAGCAAGGAGGCTGGGGGTGCACGAGAAGCTGGGAGGGGACACAGCTGGGACAGCTGACCCCAGCTGACCAAAGGGATATTCCATACCATATGACGTCATGCTCAGCATATAAAGCTGGGGGAAGAAGAAGGAAGGGGGGGATATTTGGAGTGATGGCGTTTGTCTTCCCAAGTCACCGTTACGCGTGATAGAGCCCTGCTGTCCTGGAGATGGCTGAACACCTGCCTGCCGATGGGAAGCAGTGAATGAATTCCTTGTTTTGCTTTGCTTGTGTGCATGGCTTTTGCTTTACCTGTTAAAGTGTCTTTATCTCAGCCTACGAGTTTTCTCACTTTTACTCTTCTGATTCTCTCCCGCATCCCATGGGGGACACTGAGCGAGCAGCTGTGTGGTGCTTAGTTGCCGGCTGGGGTTAAACCACGACAGTAGTTCTCTCTGTGATTGCCACTTTCTGGTCGAACCTGCTGACATCTCTCTGTGATTGCCACTCTCTGGTCGAACCTGCTGACAGTCTGTATCTTCAGTTTTCCACTCCTTTCTGAGACATCTGACTTTGGGCGACTGTGCTATCCTGCTACATACTTTACGTTTGTATGAGGGAAAAATCCAGGATGGTTTGATAATCTATACTGTTAGAGGAAAATATACCATGCCAGATCCCACAGCCTGAGGGAGGTGAGGCTGCTGCAGCTCTGTGCCCCCAGGTTCAACCAGTAGCAAGGCTGGAAATGTACTCTCAGTAGGCACACATACATGGAGCACACATATACACCACATCTATATATACATGGCTGGCCGCACAGATCACACAGAGCACTCGCATGAACACAGGCAGCACCAACAGCCTCATCCTGCTCCTCTCTCTGGCTGAGCAGGATGTAGGTCCATTAGTGAGGATATAGCTACACATATGCACAAGGTGGATCCCTCCAGCAGCTGGGCTCAGGCACTCAGTCTGCCCCATAGCTGGTCCCTGGATCCCAGTCTCCCCAGTTGCTGGCACCTGGACAGACGAGCCCCCGAGGCCGCAGCCCCTCTGTAGTTGCTGGCACAGATCATCTCACTCCTCCCCCACACCCACCCCGAGCTGGCTGGGACTACTTTGGTCCCCCAGCAGCCACCACCCATGGTCTCACACTTAGAGACACAAACTCACACATGTAGGTCTCACTCCTAGAGACCCCCAGACCCCACCGTCTCTCTGGTGGCTGGTGGGACTCCCCTGGTCCCACTGATAACCCGCTCCTCCCATGGTCTCACCCTTAGAGACAGACAGACACAGAAACACACCTGGCTCCCAGACCTGTGACGCGAGGTGCCACTCTGGTTGCTGCACTCAGACCCCATAACACACACGTGCCCACAGAACAGAGAGCCCGCACCCAGGAAAAGAGAAAGGAATTTAACTGGGGAATAGGACAGATGTCACTGATCAAGGCAAAGGTCATGGCCAGACAAGTGTACTGACCAGCTCCCCATTTACATGCATCCAGCCCTTTTTATCTGTTTATCTCTCCGTTTTCCCCGACTTGTTCCTCCCAAAATCACCTAGATGCCTCCCTTCTCTGCCTTTGGTTCCTGCCCTAAGTGTCCCATAGTAATTCCTGGATAATCCCAAACTGCTCTTTCCCTGCATCTCATAATGTGCCGCAACCCTAGGCAGCAACTCCCCTCCGTCGGAAAGGTGATGTGGAGAGCTGCTCCTGATGATTCATCGTGGTGGGCTCCATGCCTGGACACCAGGGCTGGTGGCTCTGCTGGGACAACCCTGGGAGGGGCCCGGACAGGGTGTCTGTTCTTGGGAGTGCTTAACTTGGGATCCCTGCCTGCTGTTGCTCGTTGTTCTCCTTTGTGGGAGCTTTTATCACATAACCTAACATAGAATATTTTTTTGTGCAGCAGAAAAAAATGGAAAGCCTTTTTTTTTTTAACTTTCTGCATTGCAGGAAGGGAAGTTGCACCTTTGAGTCTATGTAGTTGTCTAGCCGGTCTGTTCTGCAGCTGCTGTGTTCCAGTTTCTCCTCATGCAACCATTGCACAGACTCCAGGTACTATAGGTCATGCTGTGTATGCAGAGTGGGACAGGCCAAAGACATTTTTGCTAGTAATATAATTACAAAGAGCGTTGACACCAGAGTACGTGAACATCTCAGAATGGAAGTGAAAACTTTTGCTCCAGGCCCCCAGCAGAGTGCCGTTCATCCAAACAGCTGCTCTTTTCCTGAGAGTAGTTACAGAGAGCGATAACTTGATTTAATATTCTTAGGAAAATATTCAAACTTTGTTTTTCTTAGAAGCATCATGGTTGGTTTAGTGTTCCTGGAATTTGGACATGTAGGATTTGTTATGTTGCTCCACAGAAGAGGATTGGCGGGCTGGCCAAGGTTGCTTGGGGAATCCTTTCCTGTGCCATCTTCACAGAGGTAACTTTGCAAAAGTGAAAATTCCAGTTACCTCTTCTCAAAGTTGGGTTTTGCTGATATCACACCACGCTTCTACCAGACTACTTGAGGCCTACATCTGGCCAGCTGGCAGCATGCTGGGAGGACAAGTGATTGATTCAAGTGTGCTGGGGATGTGCATAATATGGAAAAAAAGAGTGATGGCAGCACTGCTAGTTCAGATGGATTTGTCCCCAGAATGAGACCAAAACCAGGGCACGTTCTTGCTGCAGAGGCTTGAATAGAGTCTCTCTCTTCACAATGGCTGAAAGACAAATTCAGACTAAAAGTAAGGGCACGATGAAGGAAACTCTAACAGTATGGAAAATTAACCATTGTTACAATTTATCAAGGGCAGCAATGCCCTTCATTGCACAAACTTCAACTCAAGATGAATTCAGGCAAACATTTCGGTTCAAGAAAGGTTTTTGAGCTTGAAATAACAAATACAGGGAAAATCTTACAGTGTGCATAATGCACAAGGTTAGACTACATGATTATTTTTGCCCTTCAAGTCTGTGGGTTTCATGTAGTTCCTGTCTGCAAGAAAAGGAGCCTTGTTAATGTGTGCTAAAGGTGTAGGGTATCTAAAGTGAGCACATGTGCAAATGGGAAGGTTGTGGTGGGAAATAGGAAGACTGTTTTCCATTATGGTTATGGGGTGGTAAAACAGCAGCTGGTCTTTTCTGTGCTAGGATATTAAGACACATTCAAAATACACCTTTCTCTATTAAGCAAAGATAAAACTACACAAGTTGCATAAAAAGGAAGCTAACGCAGTGTTGCAGTGAACAAATGTCAAGTGAAGGGAGAGAGAGAAAAGCAATAGAAAAGAAGTCTATAGACCAGAAGGGGATTTAGGATAGCGGAAAGGGGTAGAAAGGAAGAAGCGGTGATTGTGCTTTCAAAAGGTGAACCTCTCTGATACAGTGTGGGACTTGTTTGGGCAGAGTCTCAATCACTAAGGAGAATTGGATCACCTTTCTTTAAAATTTCTTCTCTTTTTTTTTTTTTTTGTACTTCAGAGCATCATTTAAGATTCACATGCCTGGTACATCACACATACCTACCCAAGTGCCTTTCTCCATGAGAAAAATTGTATCTTTCATCAAGGTAATGTATTTTTTTTAAACTGTCAGAATCATTCCGATGAAATGCATGAAGAAATCAATAGCAGAATTGTATTAAAGAAAAACCACAGCTTTGCTCACAGTTAAAGGTTTCAAGTTCAATAACGTTGGACTTTAAAGAGAAGGAAAGAAATCTCCTTCATTTTTACTATAATGCACTTAATGCACCATACAGAAAAGAATAGAAGTGCTGTCCAATAGACCCTTTGTGTTTTCCTCAACCTTTGCTATCAGCTTCCTTTTCCATTTCTTTTTAATTCTCCTTGTTCATTTTCAAAAAAGACCCCTCCACCGCAAACAAAGCTAATTCCTGCCAGTGGCCCTGCACCAGATATCCCCGCATCCTGTCACAAACAATATCCGTGATGTTTAGAGAACTACCTTTTATTTTGAACTATTGGTAGAAAAGGTATTCCTGGTTCTGTTCTTTCTGAGATAATGCAAAGAAAGAAGAGTGGGCTGGTGCCATAACGAGTACATTTTTTTCAAACGTACCTGTTCTCAATATGTTAATACACAGCGAGGAGAAGAACCAGATAAGCAAGATGTAACTGCCTGCCTTGTGTCACAAATAAGACTAGTTATTGAGGATTATTTTCTTCGGGGATCCTTTTCTGTCAGAAATGCAGGACTGGCCCAAAACAGCTGCTGTTGTTTGGAACTGTTCTTAACTACCTAGCTACTGTTCATGACTATAGCTTAGGTATGTTGTCCTCAGAATTAGTCTCTTTTGGTGTCTCTAATTGGTCTTCTTCCATTTACATCTACTTCAGGCAGTCATTTATCACAAACTTCCTTTGAACTGAGCTCGCTTTTTTTCACTGCTGTCTTCGAATATTCCTCCCACTGACAGCTAGTCTTTCTTTACATTCTTTTTACATTACTTTGCGTGGGTTTTTCTGCCAGCTAACTCTCACAGAGAGTTTTGCTTTCTGATTTTAAATAGCATTTCTAATAAATAGTATTTACTTTTCTAAAATAAATACTTACTTTTCTGGTGAGGGAGAGAGGATTTCTGCCGAGGAGTGGGCAATTGACTGTATCCTTACAAAGACTTAAACTGGGTTTTAGGTTCACGTGGTCTGACTATCTCTGTGATAACAAAAATGCATAGTGGGTTATGTACGCTTCCCTGTCCCACACTAACTGAAAAGCTGGTTACTTTCTACCAGTAAAAAACTGTGATCCAGTTTCCACCTGAAAATCGGAGTCTCTGGGAATGCTTACAAAAACGTGAATGTGATTAAGGACCTGATGTCCTGGGAGACCACGGCCAATAATACTGACTGACAATATAGCCTTTGTCTCCTCCTGCTCCCATGTCCATTGGCATCTGCTTTGGGCTGTTCACTCCCCATGCCAGAGAGAGGTTTCTGATTGACATAACAGGCTCCAAGTCCATCAGCAGTTTTCCTACCTCCTGCAGTAGCACAAACAGCAATGACAAGATACTTCTTAGCTCTTTTTTCAAATATCCCATCAAAATGGCCCTCCACTCACGGGAGGAAAAAAAAAAAGGCGCTGATGAACACTTATTTACCCCCTCACATGCACAATGCCAGTGCTTCTACCTAGTCTGTACCAACTTCTTAGTGTTTCTCCTATCTTCTTCATGGACTTAGACTGGGTAGAGGTCTCTGGTCTCTGCCTGAGATTCCCAAACTGGTAAGCAAGGGAGCAGCCGTGCTGGCTGAAAGGCTGCTGGAAGGCTCAGCTGTGGGAGGAACAAAAAATTTGAGAGGATGTATGTTTTAGGTTAGGGGTAAGTCTAAGGCCTTTCTTAGGGAGCAGACAAAAAAAAAAGTGGGAATAATAAAAAGTAAATACATTAATTAATCTGAATTAAATTTATCTGATCCTAGCTGAAATGGAGATGGTATAAAAAGAGTAAAAGAAGTTGTAGTTTGAAGTTCTGCAGTGCCTATCCCTCCCCCTTTACCTCTGGGCGGCCGCTGTGGTCTTTTGTATGTGACTTTTTTCTCTCCTCTAAGGCTTTTCTCACCTCTTGGCTGCTGAAGTGCAAGGTGATCTGTGATCTGGGAGAGCAGAAGGATGACTGACAGTGCTTTGGCCCAAACTTGTAAAGCAATGATAAAACAGTGAGCCCATCTTTAAAATGACAGGGATTGCCTAGTACTGGCCAGTTCAAAGAGTTTAAAAAGGACTGTGTCACCTCCTTTTGAAAAAAGACACAGTTTTTCCGGATTGGCCAAACAGTGATTTTACTAGTCAAGTTCTGACAGGTCAGGCACTTTAGCTTTTTATTTTTTGTGAGGTAAGGGCAGCTTTCACATCCCTGGTTTGCACCCAGAGATGCTTATTTCCCCTCGCTCCTGTGTTAGGGCACTCCACTCTCACCTTAGTCGCTTAAGTGAGAGGAGGTGAAGGGAAAAGGAGCGTCGGAACCTGCAGGGAGAGTCAAAGCACAGCCTTTGCTTGGAGGGGAGGCTGTGATGGCAGAGGGTTTAAGGCTGCTGCTGAAGTTAGACCTGATGAGGAGGGAAACACCAAAAGGCTCTACGGCAAAGGCCTGTAGAAAGATGAAATGGGAGGAGGAAGAGGCCTGGGGCAGGGTAGTGTCTGCTAGAAACCCTCTGTTGGTATTGTTCTTCTGTGTGCTTAAGGGCATCCCGATCATATTTTATCAAAGGATGAAGGCATGGGAGGGATTACTCTGTATCAGTCTTGTGGAAAGATTAATCAGGAAGACCTGGTAGAGGCAAGTCCATTTGCTTTAAACATCTCTTGTACTTAGCTGGTGGCTTGGCAGCTTCCCTTGCTTTCCCTGTGCAACGCTCTAACGAAATGGTGTGGACAAGTCCTGCGGCTATTTCCCTACTTACTGTTGTCCTGGCAGAACGCTTAATGCACATCCATGACCACTGCATTCAAAGACATCTCCCTGCTCCACAACGTCAGGCTCTTGTGTATGTTGAGGGACTGAATCCATCATGGGTTTCCGCCTCCACTCGCTCTTTTACACAAGTAAACTGTCCGCTGGTTTAGCGCCGCGTCAAACATTGCTACACCTCTGCGGTATGGGCCTCACAACAGGCGGCAGCAGGCTGTTTGCTGCTAGTTTGCATGGTGCCTTGTGTGAAGGAGCTTTTCATACCTGCCTTGAATGCTACTTGTCCCGAACGACAGTGGTAAATATTAACAAATGGGAGAAGGGGCAGGGTGCAGCCATTACCAGGAGGGTCCAAACGCTGTGTCAGCTCAGCCTGGTACGGTAACATATTAAAATAATGTCTATTTGTAAGACTTCCCTCATCTGTCAGATCCTCTATGTTTAAAAAATGTGGGATTAGAGGCAAAAGATATTTTCAGAAAGCATCTGCTGTAAACAAAAATGTGCACGTGTGCGTGACTGCATATAATAGATACACACAAACAAATTATGAAAGTACTGCAAAACCGGCTAGGTTTTGTGTGTGGATACATATGGAGACCACTTTCATAGTCTGCGTGTGCACACATATACACATTTAAATACTTCATGCAACGGTATGAGATCTCTTTTGATGCTCAGTACTTTTCCGATCTTCAGTAGCTTTTTCACACAGAAGTGGTGCCAAGAATCTAAGAATTTGTGGTAAAAATTGTGTCCCTGCGTAGTGGTATTGTGCTCTTAACGTCTCGATGTGCCAACAGGCCTTGTGAATAGGAATTGGAATTGCTGTATCTGCACAAATATTTTTCACTAGTTACAGTGTACTTCCCTAAATACTACTATTTTTCAGAATGTATGTGGTCGTAGCCTTCCTCTCTCTACTCAGGCATACCTACGCAAGCATACAATATTCTCAATGTTTTATGGGTATTCAACCACTATGGAATTAGAACTTTTTGAATTTGAAAACCATTTGAGTAATTGTTCATGGACTATGCCATTCTTTTTTTCTTTCTTTTTTTTTCGTGGTCCAGACACAAAATTCTCCTGTTTCCCAAACCAGTTTGCCAGCGTTTGGCTGTGTCTCAAGGGAATGCATAGCCATTGGCACCAACTCTTCAGAGAATTTTCAGACACACTGAAAAATAAAATGAAATAACGAAAACACTTGAAGGTGTGAGTAGGACGAGACTGTGTAGCAAGTATAGGCGTATACTGGAATTTTAAAATACCTCTTTGTACTCAGCTTCTGTGAGTTGACGGTGGTCTGTGTGTACACTGAATTTTGTAGGGAGCTACCTGACTCTGAGAAATAGCTGTGACAAAACCAAACTGCAATATTTTACCCAAAATTAGTTCTTTTGATGTACACTCTCTTTCTCTCTGGTGCTGAAGCAGGGGTTTTCAGGCTTCTTTTACTTTTATAAGCTCTCTAGATATTTTCCAGTGAAAGTACTCCATACCAAATTTATAACAGGTTAATTTTTTTTTTAGTTACATTTCACAAAGGACTTTTGCAGTCTGATCATTCCAGTACAGAAACTCTGACTCACTGAAGTGAGCGCCAAGAACCAAACCCCTTTAACCCATACCAAAATTTATAAGAGGTTAATTTTTTTTTCTTAGTTACATTTCGCAAAGGATTTTTGCAGTCTGATCATTCCAGTACAGAAACTCTGACTCACTGAAGTGAGCGCCAAGAACCAAACCCCTTTAACCATTAATGGATTTGGACCTAGACATGAACCTCAGGAGTAGCATCTGCCTTTAGCAAGAGCTGAACTCTTTCAGCTCTTCATTGTGAGCTGTGCCCATCCTGCAAGAGAACCAGAAAGGAAGTTCAGAATATTCTGCAATTCCAGCTTTGGGCTCCACTATAGTTGTGAGTGACCAATACCCAAAGACAGCCTTTTTTCCCCTGAAATCTATATGAGATTGAGAGGACTGCCTTAAATGTGAATCTCTGCTCAGGCCAGGTAATGTTAAAAAATGCACAATGAATTAAAAGGTAGGAATACAGCATGAGCCAAGAATTGTTGGTTTACTTGTAAAACTAATTCAGGTTTCAAAGTTTCTGTGTTAGTCAAAGAGCCCCAAATGGGACTTATGGTAGCAACTACAGTTTATTTTCCTCTTTTGCTTTTCAAAAGTTGATGACAAACCACTGAAAGATGAAAATGAATTAATTGCATTTTTACAGTAGCTGTGTAAAGAGAGAGAAATTGTCTCAGAAGCAGTAGTCTTAAATGTGCTGCATTTGAGTCATTCTGATCTGCTGTATGTGAATTTTTTGGGAGACTTCTTAATTTAGTGACTGAGCCAATTGAAATCATAGTGGTACAGAGGCTGCTTTCATAATGCAGCATCCAGGTGTCTTTGGCAAAGTCCATGTACTAACAGTTCAATTCCATTCTTCTATCATACATGTTCTATAAACCATTTTAAAAAAAAAAATCAATAATTTTAAAATCTTTTTGTCTGATACAGCAAAACCAATTTGTGCCCTTTATGGTCTGACAGCGTAATTTTTATTTCTTAAAGAAAAAAAAATTAAAATCCTAAACCCAATCTTGAGTTATACAATTGTTAAAACGCCTCAGAAATTAGCAAGCAGCTTTTTGAAATGTTTAACTTAAAAACAGCTGTGAAGGTTTTTTTTTTCTTTTACATTTGTTTAAAAAAAAAATTATATTCCCTCAAAATGAGACCTTTGTGCCAAGTTTTATTCTGGAGCACAGCTTTACAGCTGAGCTAAAACCCCCTATAATAGGAGAAAAGTGACAGACCCTTAACTATAGTAGCATGAACAGCACTGCTATAATTCCTGGGTGAACTTTGTCCCTGGATGTGTGTTTTTGGAGTGTGCCGGGGTGACATTCAGCCTCTACATTCATTTTTATGATAATTCAGAGTAAATTGTGCTGCAATAAACTCTTCAAGCCTGTCTTTCTTGTGAAAGCCATGAATCAATCAGCTGCAGGCTTTTTTGGGTCTTTTCAATGTATAGTGATCATTTAGATTTGACATGCATTGTGAGACCTTGGCTTAGCTCCTCTCTATGGTCTGTCATTAATTCCAGCCTTTACTGTTCTGAAGTACAGTGAAGGATGACTGAGAAATCATTGCCCCTCTTCAGCTCTGTTATTGCACAAAATAGCAGCGCAATAATTTTTTGTCAATGTTTTACTCTAAAAGCTTTCTACATCAGTTTTGAAAAGGAAGCAATAAAGCCCATTCAATGGTATGAATAAAAATCCTTTGAGGTTTAGGCGCAGGGCTGCTTTTCTTCAGCTGGTAATCAAATTGGAGCTAAAATGAAATTGAGTTTTCTTATGAAAATAGCCTTTGTTGCTGGGAAGGCTGGTAATTCATAAACAATAACCTGCTCTTTTGTGTGGATAATAATATATTCATGTTCTTTCAATAGGGTAAAAGCCAGACCTAGTGCATTATGGTACAGTAAAAATAGCAGAAGGAGCTTGCTGGAATAATCTTGAAGAAGAAATGTAGCATTTGGTGACTTAAGCTTTCAGCTCCCATCTGAAATTGTACTTTGCTTTTATTTGCGAGCCGGGTTTTGGTTGTTGATTTGTTGCCGCTATACAATATTTGGTTAATTGTGGAAGATCTCAAGCTGTGCTCATCACTGCTCCTGCGAAGGCTGCTGCCAGCTGCTAGAAACAGAGCCTGCTGCTACAGGATGTACACTATTCACAGGAGCAGCCTCTCAGCGCTGATTATCACTGAAGAGTTCCCCGCTCTCCATCACTCTGCGCCCTGCACGCAACCGGACTGCCGAGCACGGGGAGGTAGGCTGCCTGCCCTCTCTTCAGGGTAAGGTTAAAGGCATGCAGCGGGGCTGCGGAGAGCGCGGTGGGCGAACTTGGCTGGGGATTTTCCAAGCGCTGGTGGGGAAACAGGCTCCCAGCCCCCAGGAGGACGGCGTGGGCTCAGTCACTTTGGAGCTGAGCAGGGGCTGGAGGAGGACGTGAGGGGCAAAGAGTGAGGATTTCCAAGTGCACCGCGAGGTGCTCTTGGAAATGTTGCCTCCGGGTTTGGTGTTTTTTTCCAACTAGCCGGGCAATCCTTTGGAGGTTGGATCCGGCGCTGGTGCTTGTTGGCATTTTGGGGCGTACCTTGTTGTCACATCTGTGTTTTGTGACTCGATGCTAAAGGTCTCGGTATGGGTGGAGGATGCTCCCCAGATACATTGTGTGAGCAAAGGCAAGGGGCTGACAGAAAACTCTGGGAGCATGCCCTGCCTGTAGTGACTCTTTTTCTTTGCCTCAGCTCATGGGAGTGGAGGGTAAACTTCAGTCTGAGTACCTGAAATTACCTCCCCCCCCTCCTCTCCGTCAGTGTGTGCTTTTAAATTGTTGATAGCTGTGATAGTCTTGAGCTCTGAGTGGTGATAAAAAAAATTGCCTGCAGACACAGGCATGCAAAAATGTTGATTTGGGGTCTGTTTACGTGTAAGACGCAGACTTGATCAGTCTCACCAACACTGAGCTGAAAGATTGCTTCAGGGTTTAGTTTAATTTTGACTAGTCTCCCTGCCTGGGTGATGGGAGTAATACTAAAACCACTCGTCAGAGTGCCTGGGGAGATGCAGCGTGAGACATGATAGCAAGTCAAAACTGTGCCGTTACTTGTGGATTTCAGTTGCAGGGGAGGACTAGAGGACAGACCGTGTCTTGGTGGCAAATCGGAAGCAGCTTTGCACAGGGCTTTCTTACAGTGAAAGGGTTTGTAATCCAGACTCTGCAAACCCCACTCTTCTTAACCGAAATAGGGAATGGATTAATACCAGGTGTACTGTTCTCCTTATAAACTTTCCCAAGGCTTCAGAAAAGTTTGAAAAAAAACCAAACCAGAACATACCTTAGGCAGATGTAAAGTAAACGAGAATGTAAAGTGCAAAGACTTACAATGGGGATTATTTTCTAAGTAACATTGAAGTTAGATCTGTACCATATGCAAGGCTGTCTTGAGGCAGTTGCAGGGTTTTTATTCGTTTTTAACAGTGAAATTACATGCTTAACAAAAGGAACTTTTAAAGGCACAGTGGTAACTGACAGTCAAAGCAATATATGTCATTATCCAATTAGTACACACAAGTGTGTTTTTATTATTCACTTAACATACCTCTGTGTTTGGCTCTCAGAAATACGATGTTTTATTTCTCAAAGTGTTTTAAGACTGGTATGTGTTTTACTGCTGTAATTGGAGTAATATTTTTGTACACTGCATGTATTTATATCTTTGTTGCTCATTGGATTAGCTCTGTTTAGAAGGAAATTTCTAAAATGAAAAATTGTTTTTGTGGGTAAATGCTGGTTAGACAAAACGTAGCATGCGCTTAATTCCAGTTCTCTTCACAACTGGAAAATCTGCTTTATATTGTACCCAAAGTTGAACTGAGAGAAATAATATTGCTTGTGTTTAAAAGAATGATAATACAATGAAATTTTCAAGTGCATTTGAATGAAAAGTATGTTAGCATATAATAGAGGATTTGTTGGTACTTGCTAATATGAGAACAGAGAGTCTATTCAATAGAACCACCCTTTTTGTTTTGTTGAAAAATAAACTATCTAGCAATGTGTTGTTGGCATTTGTTTCATCGGGAGACTAGTTAACTGACAGATGTGGTGGTGATTTTAGCTTTTTAATTACAGGCTTAGCAGAGTTGTGGTACGTTGTATTATCAGAGTTGTTTAGGAGCAAAGATTTCGGTTGTAGTTGGACAGTGCTGTTATCCTAGCACCAAATAAGTCAAATAGGTATAACAAGTTTTTCCAAAGAATCTGTGTTGTTGACAGCTTTAGAAAGAACAGTTTTGCTTCTCTTGCTAAATTTAAGTAAGATTTAGTGAACACGTTTGAAGTGGAGTATGTTTCTTATGCTGGATTCACCTTTGTCATGGAAATGCATGCTTTGTTCTGGGATTTATGCAGAAAGGATGCTTCACTTAGGTATACGGTACTCTAATGAAGCTCTGGTATGTGCATAAACCTCCATGAAAGCAAACTCAGCCTTTAAATTTCACTAACGTTAGATATTTCCCATACTGATAACACCAGAGTGGGACAGCTGTATACTAAGGGAAGTATAAGCTTTCCATGAGAGAACTGCTAGTGTATCTCATGCCCAAGTACTATTCTGTTATTTGGCAGTATTATGAATTATGAATAATTACCCAGCAGTGAATCACTCTAAGACCTCCAAAGTCATTGTCTTGGTGCCTATATCAGACTATACTATAAGTAAATATGATGTTTACCAAGGTTAACTTTATGTACCACTGTAACTCACAAAAGTAGATATTTTCAATTGCAATTAGTACTTGTGAGTTCACAAAGGAACACATTTCCAGTCTATGTGGTCATAAATTACATGCTACTTATTACAACACACAAATTAAAGTTTTCCACTGTTGACAAAGTTGGTTAAATGATGGACTGTACATTTGCCTTGAAATTTTAGGTATGTTTTCTACTGTTGACAAAGTTGGTTAAATGATGCACTGTACATTTGCCTTGAAATTTTAGGTATCTGCTGATGCTGGAGGATAAATTCTTTACTGAGTATGAATTTCCCTACAGATGTAAGGCAAACAAGTTGATTGTAATTATTTTGCAATAAAAAGCAAGTTCCAACCGTTGCAGACAATAAGGTAATCGAAAACTCTCAAACCCTGTAGTCAAAAAAGCATTGATATATTCAGGTTTGGCATATTTTACCTAATGAACGCATCCTAACGCTGGAAATAAAAGCTGACCTTTAAGGTAAGAAGGTAAACAAGGTGAATTAAGATTCAAGATTAGTGTAAATAGGAGAACTTTTTAATGTATTTTTGCACTTCTACTTTCTCTGTACTAACTGTAATTAAAATTTTCAGCCTTGCTTTTCAAGTAGTTTGTGGTCACCTTGGCTGGGTTTGTGTCGAGTGGTTTTTTTTAAAAAGAGTATTCAGTAAAGGCATATCTGGATAATTTATTTGTATTGGAATTCTGGTGTTAGAATAGATCTGACGGCTTTTGAGTACTTAAAAATAATACTTAAGAAGAAAAGCGTATTACAGGATCCTTGTCAATAATGATGATAATGGAGGTCACAAACTGCAACCCACATTGTGTGGATGAATACCTGTAGAATGCTCTTTCATGGATCTTCCTGCTTTTACTCTTCTGATTCTTATGTTTGCTTAGACTTTGTAGATTTTAGTTAAATGCTGTACTTCTCTATGTAAATTGCATAGATAAAAGTTCAGAGCAGCACAAAGCTTCAATGCTTTCATGTCTGTCTCTACTTCAGTCCCTGAAAACTAAGGGCTTGTTTATGGGTGACTTTTTATTTTCTACTAAAATATAAGGTTAGCAGATTTCAATTTTTATTGCCTTCTCAGCTTTCAATGCACTCTGCCTTATCGGTGTGCTTGAATCCACATGGTGCATATCAAATGAAAAGCTTCAAGTATTTTTATTAAGACATCCAGGAAGAGCTCTGTAAACAAGGCTTTGCTTTCCAATGCTCAAGATTTGAATTGTCAGCTGTTATAAACACACTCTTACTTTCTCATTCTGAAATGTGGCCAGAAAAAAGAGCAGATCTCTAATGTGTGTGGTGCTTTCTTAATGTAGCTATTTGAATACCAATATTTTGCTTTATTTTCTACTTTATGAGGAGAGCTGGTCCCTCAAGCTTCCTCAGTGCGTGTGATGCCCTGAAGGTAACGTTATTTTACAGTGTAATTCGGCTCATTTTACCAAGACTGTTCTTAAAGACAGTTGAAACAGCATCTTTCTGCTTTGAGGCTCTCAAGTACAGTACAAATAAGTCAATAAAAGTAAAATATTTTGCTGGCAGTTGGGTTACTTAAGGGGCTTCAGGAGTTGAAAGAAAGTAGGGGTCCCACTGTAGTAGCCTTTAGGGGTTCAAAATGGGCTGGAAATAAGCAGAGGAAAATCAACTAAACAGTAAGCTGAAGCAAAATTCCTCCAATTTGCTGTTACAAATGGGAAACCAAGATCCTAAGTCTCCACTGTCTAGTACTTTGCGCTTTCTCTGGTGTTTTCAGAAAGTAGGTAAAAAATGGAGGCTGACATGGCAGCTGCACTGCAGTTCAAAGGCCAGGGCACCCTCCAGGTTAGATTATAAAATTGGGGTGGGGGTGGAGGAAATGGTGGCTGGGTACAACAAGTTTCTGGAGCCACCGGCAACCTCATGGCACTAGAGGTTAAATGTAAAAAAAGCGCCTGCTGCAACCGTAGCAAGTTTTAAGTCACCTTGCACAGCTGTGAAGAATCGGGCTCAGATATTTAAGGAAGTAAATTCTTGATCAAATGATTTCTCAAAATATTTCCGGCATCATCTCTGATGCCACCGGCCAGAGAGAATGCATATTGCAAAATCAGACCAACAGTTATTTGGTATGTTGAGTATGTACGTACAGGAGGAAATAGAAATTGGCAGTTCTTTGGAATCTGGAGAAGACTCCCACACAACATGAAAAAGCAGATTTTTTACTAAATTTACTTGTGCCTTTGTGATAGACAGCATTTCTTTCTTTTTTTTCCATTCATGGAATTTTTTTCCCCTCACTGTTTTTCTTACCTCGCTGCAAAATTTAATCTTCTCTTAATTTTAGCTTATCGTTGCTAAAAGCACTGGTCGTGATTTCCCCAGAGCATTCCATCACTTACAAATCTCTGTAACTAATTTGAAATCAGATCTATGCCAGTGTGAAAGTGATGGGAAGCACTGGGAAATCAGGTCTGCTCTCAGAGTAAAATGTTAGCTTTGTAAAAGTTTTTCAGATCACCTTTTCTATTGTCAGATGTAAAAGCATTGAAGTTGAACAACTTTTCTGTTTTGCTCCCTAAGCCAGCCATGTTTGCTAGCAGTAAAGTAATCTATAAAAAATTATGCCACAGTGAAGCCAATGAAATAGCAGCCGTCCCAGAATAATTGAAGCAAGAAGTAAGTGATGCATCCACTACATAGTACCATAGCAAAAGGAAAACTTTTAAGATCAGTCATTATTCAAAGTGTCATGGGTAATTGTGTTCATGGTCTAGGCTGGATAGCACATCTGAAGTATCAAACAGCCATCCGCAGACACTTAAATAGCCTTTTTCTATACACTGCTTGCACTGAAGGAAGAGCACAGCTTATACTTCTACCAATCAGCAAAGACACAAAACTTACAGAGAGTTAAAAAAATGTAATTTCAGTCTCCCTGGGAAATGGAACATCCAACTGCAAAGCATCTATAAAGTATGTCAAATACTTCATATCCCATAGCAGGTAGTAAAACATGTCTTGATTTATCTGTTTGAGAGCTGATCTCCAACGTCTCTTTGGAGCCGGTCTTAATCTTTCATCAAGGCCTTTCATAGATGTTTTTAACCATATTGGAAATGTGAAATGTTGCTTTTGAATCATATTGGAAGTGTGACATTATGTTGCTTTAATTGAGAATTTTTAACAAAATCAATACAAACATGCCAATAAATGTTAAAGGATAAAATGTCATTGGACTCTGCACTTGCTTTATTAGGCTGTGTCGCAAATACATAAAATGGATGATGGACTACTGATTAACACTTCATAAGCTGACATAACTGTACAGAAACCATTAAAATAATTTGAAAGTTTGTAAGACGACTCACTGTGATAAGTTTTTAAAACAAATCGAATAGTTTTAACAGGTCTTCAAACCAGAACAGTAATTTGAATGAGACTCTACCGCCTGTTATTTTAAACAAAGCATTGCGGTACTTAAAATCAGCTAATACTCTGGTTAGTCTAATAGAATAAGAACATGAGAGTTGAGTTACTCAGAATTAGAGGTATGTGTAAGAGACTTTGACATTGCTGGCATCCTTGTCAATCTTGAAGTTTGAGTGCTGATGTCCTGGGTTGACTGGATATAGAAAAAGCTCCAGTTGATACGGATCTCCAATCTAGTGAGAACCTTGCCATTTAAGGTCAAATTTGAGGAGGCCATTTTTTGTCTTGTGTTTGCTACGAAAGCACATTTTGCTGAAGATTCTGCCTCAATATCTCAACACTGACCTAATCCAGAACAGACTAGCACTTTTGTGATACTAAGTGGAAAAAACATCCAACTTTGTAAGTGTTTGAATTTTTATCCTCCTGAAAAACTGTGCTTGAGTCAACTTTTTAATGTCAACCCACTCCAGAGTAGCACCAGTAAATCAGCTCATAGAAATTCTGTCTGGTTGGGTATTTGTAGTGAGACTTGTACGAGTAGGAGAAAGAGGGCATTGATCCTCTTTCAGTATGCTTCTCAACGTTGAATGCAGAGCTTAGAAAGATGAACTTTGCAGTTATTTTTAAAGCTAAAAACAAAGTATTTAATTTAGTAAGGGAGCTTACTATTTGGAACACTGAATTAACGTTGTCCCTAGAGATCAAGCTTCTGTGTGTGTAAAGGCTGCCTTGGATGGCAGCACAGCAAAAGGAAAAATATCGTTCAAAGAAGCAAAGAGTCTTTAAGGTGCAAGAGTCTGTGGTTTCAAAATAATGACCTGTGTGAAAGTAGGGGTGTAGCTGTGTACAGAGAACCTGAACCAAAGGACACATATGCTGATGAAAGGCCGCTGACACTTCCATCCAGAGGCCACTGTAGAAATTGGCAATGCTATACCCTCTGTGAGCTTTTACAAACTTCCTGTCATATTCTCGGAGAACATGTCTTTTCATGGGCATTACACATCACTCTGTGGACGTGCTGTGTGTTTCTAAAGGCTGTCTCTACCTGGCGGGGTCAGATGTGCTCAAGCAGAGTACTCTTCATTACGTTATTCATCATATCAACAACGTGTGGTAGGTGGTGCAGACTTGGGCAGGTAGTCAGTGACATCTTATCACTGCGCAGTTTGTGACTTGGATCTGGCACTGGAAGGGATAAGGAAATTCCAAAGTACCACTGAATAGAGCATGAAAGACCGTTTGGGCTTTATAACACAGGGAGGGGATGTGTCAACTCTGTGATAGATTAGCTGTATTCATTTCCACATAACTGGGAGAGGGTGGCAGTTGCTGTACAAAACTGACAGAGAATGAAATCCTTGCATTAGTGGATTTATCTCTGAAAAGAACATTAGGCCTGTTGTTTGGAAGGATGGATCTAACTGTATCTTTTGTGTTGTAAAAATATATGTGAATCTAAAGACTATGAGCTCTTTTCCTTTTTCAGCTTGGGAAAGTCACCAGTGACTATTTTCCTGGTTAATGTTGGCAAACAGAAATGCTTTGAGACTAACTGTTCATAAGGGATAGCCCATGGCACAATCATACATAGTAATAATTTACAGCTGCTCTCGTTCCAGACTGGATATGACTTAGAAACCTAAAGATAGGAAGATATTTGTTCAGTTACTAAGCTTTAGCACTGGTCATGTGCTGTAGTGACTCTGTTATCTGGAAACTACATTTCTATTCTGAATGTCCAGGGGACATTACGTTTCCCATGATTTTCATTCCGCGAGAGGGAGAAATATCTGCTAGCTTTATATAATAATGCTTCTCTCAGTAGATGAAGGGCTAATGTCCTACGCTCCATTGAAGCTGATTGTCAAAAGCAGCAACGAGGGCTTGCCAGCTCTTTTTGGTAGTGTGTCACGTGGATGCTGACCTTGTGTGGCAATGGCATTGCATCATCTTTTATGTTAGGGGTGGGCAGAGGAGACTGGCTGGCTGCACGGGAATTAGCATTCCCTAGGAGGCCGACGCACGTGTGGGTTGTGCAGAACACTACAGTGTGCTCCCTTCCTCATTAGCACCCTCCCAACACAGGACCTGCCTTGCGGTATATGGAGGGGAAACTACTGCTCATTTACTTTGTGATGGATCCTTAAATGAAGGGCAGAAAATGCTCTCAAGGCTTACTTCTTTTTAAGACTGAGGAAGAAGAGAGGAAAGCACCGAGTCTCTCTCTTTTCCTGCCTGACTTTGACTCCAGGGAAAGGAAAAGCCAGCAAGCATACAGAAATTTGTCAAAAAGGAAGCAATTGCCTCTCTAAATCAGGACGATCTCCTCCTTTTCCCTTGCTCTCTCTTCTGTTGCTGACTTTATCTGCCGGCAAGGAAGTTTTGGGATCCTTTAAGCTCCACAGAGATTAGCTTCTTTTTACATTCTAGCTTCTTGTTTTTAGCAAAGGAAGAGGACAAATCTCCACATTGTTTTTCTCTCCTTTAAATCCTGTTAAGTCTTTATAGGCCCTTAGGCTGTTGACAATCTTGTACGACTCTGAACTCGTGCTGTGTCATCTCTAACCTGCTAGGAAGATGCTGTGATTTGGGGCTCTGCAGTCACGCTGGCAGAGCATCTTTAGCTTCTTTGATGTATTTGTGGGCATGAGCTTCTGGAGTGTCTTCAGCTGTTCATTGACAGCAAGAAGAGAGCTTTTCCACGTTACTGACTCATAGTCTCATGAAGGATGGAGCTCTGCAAAAGCTGGTTCCTGACTTGTCCAGGACCATGAATCTGTGAGGGACCAGGTTCAGGATGTTTAGCCTACTGACCTGATACAAAGACCTTTGTTTCCATGCAGTTACAAGTTAAGCATGCCTACTTTGGGCTCATATTAAGATGCTATTAAGGCTGAAGCACAATTTAGTACTTCAGGTAAACACTAAGCATGTTTCAGCTGATGCATCTGCTAGATCTGCTGGCACAGAGGGCTTTGAAGTAAATTCAAATAAGAAAGGTGATATATTAAATCAGCTAATACTCCTTTGAATGAACAAAGCAACTGAATGGATTATCTGCAGAAAGTTTAACAGAGAAATTATTTGTGATGTGATGTCTATCAGAAATTGAGCACTTGGGGAAAATCTCTAAATCACTCATCCTGCAATACTTCCTTTAAGCATGCTTTTCACAAAAGATGTGTCTAAGCATCAGAAGCGTCTTTGGATTTCTGTCAAGCCACACAGCAGGCACGCCACATGGCCCATAGAAGCAATGGGAAAGTTATGTTTTCCCCATATGCCTATTTTCACTTTTTAGTAAAAGATTCCTGTTATTCCCTAAACACTGTGAAGAATTAAATACAGATGATGATGAACTTAGTGTCAAGGGGGTAACTTGCTGGTAATGCCAGTAAAAATCATAGAATCATAGAATAGGTTGGGTTGGAAGGGACCTCTAAAGGTCATCTAGTCCAACCCCCCTGCCGTGGGCAGGGACACCTTCAACTAGATCAGGTTGCTCAGAGCCCTGGGATTCAAGGTCCAGCCTGACCTTGAATGTTTCCAGGGATGGGGCATCCACCACCTCTCTGGGCAGCCTGTTCCAGTGCTTCACCACCCTCAGCGTAAAAAATTTCTTCCTTATATCTAGTCTATATCTAACCCCCTTTACTTTAAAGCCATTCCCCCTTGTCCTGTCACAACAAGCCCTGCTAAAAAAATGTTGTGCTCATTTGAAGCTCTCGAGCATAGGAGGGATTATGAATATATGGGTATTACTGGGTTCTGGCACCTATGTATGTGACATCCTCAAGGTACAGACATGGTCTCCAATATCTTGTTGCATGTCAGAGAGCCTTCTTGCTCATTACTGGTTGCTGGCAGACACTTCCTCTCCTGACCCTGGGTTACCACGTGGTTTATGAAGCATCTGTGGATGCTTTGTAAGTAACATGAAGATGTGTTGGGAGCTGAGAAACTTATTTAAGATACCTATCTAAGGAAGACAAGATTAAATCTTTAAAATTATTTTTCGGGTGATAGTCTTGCCATTTGTCTTAACTGAAGTATGTAAATGAAGTCTCCTAACTGAAGTATCACATCCTTAGAGATGTTTCATGTTATGCCAGTAACTTCTTTTTGCTTTATTGAGGAGTAAAACCTGCTCATCTCTCTTCATTGATTAGTGTGCATTTGTCAATGAAAAATGTTTTCTGCAATGAACCTTATATCTTTCTGTAGTCAAAAATACCCGATGCAAACAGCTAAAGGGCATAAACACACATATCTCCTAGCTTGCTCGTGATCCAGACTGGATGTTCTGGTGACCCTCTACTCGGGAGGAAAATGGATTTGGGCAAATGACTCCTATCAGCTTTATTCTGAGGATACTTTCACAAAGTGTAGCTATCTATTGTTTTCCTCCGTACATTGAAGCTAAGTAGTATTGCCATGTTTTCACATATATTAGTCTGATGGGGCTAACTTTTCAATAATTTCTCTATGAAATACATATGATGAAACCCTGCAGCAGTTAGAAACAATTACCTGTGAATGGAGGTGTGTTACAACTGACTGTAGGAATATTCCTGAAATATTCTTATTTTCATCAAGTCAGTGTCAGATTAAACAAAATAAACCACATGGTCCAGCAATGATAATTTAATAGATGTTCTAATTAGTGATAGCAAATTTATTAAGATAATTAGTAATTGTAATGTATTAGTTGCAAAGATACTACTTTGGGAAGTATAGGTATCCTATACTCTGTTGTAATTACTAGAGAAAGATAATATCCACACTATCTGAAAGATGACACTATAAAAAAAAATTGAGGAATATGTGAAACTCTCTACTTGGGGTCTTAGTTTCTTTTGGTCTATCTTTATAAACTCCTCCATTTGATTACAACAGGACCTGCAATTTCAAAATAAAAAACAACATGGAATTTCATTTCTTACACCTGAGTGTTTCAGCAGATATTTTCACAAACATGAAAATGGAATGCGAACATGTTCTGGAAATGGTTATTAGACAGTCTTATCTCAACAATTTGAGTACTTGTGTAGTGTGCTATTACTTTGCTGTTCTAGAATTGTTAGAAAACTTGGGTTTACAGTTGTAGGCAAATTTTTAAATCATTTCACACATACAGTAGAGTTTCTGTACAGATTATCTTTGCTTATAAATAAGGTTTTACTCTGACATTGACAAGAAAGGAAAATTGCTACTTGTAGCATCTGCTCTCCACCTTTGCACGGTAGCTCATTTATATTTGGTTTTGACTTATATGAACAGCAGTTGTTAAAATTTAGAAAATGACTTGTGGAAACCATCCACTGACACAGTCAGTATTAATTTTAAAATGGAAAAATGGAAATGGCTTAATTGTTTGTCTTAATTATTTTTTCAGTAGGAAAGGGAATTAATTCATTAGGCACATTAGACTTCAGTTCTGCAAACACTTTGCTTGGTTTTCAGCCCATGAAGAGTTGTGATGAGTGATGACTTCTCTTTGTTCAGCACAGGAACCTGTTTGCAAGCCTGAGGCCTAATTGCCCACTCTAATGTCTCAGCTGAAGGTAGCAGAAAGTTTGCTCACTGAGGACTGCTGAAATGAGGCTTTCTTTTCCATCATAAGTTTTTTATTTTTTCTGCATACGTGGTGTGTTGTAAAGATTAATAAGCTGTTCACGGTTTTCTCTGAGGTACCAGTCACTTATAAGAAAGGTTTCTCTCAGTCGTTCTTACAGGGAAGTCTCCTTGCCATTACGTGGTAGCACATGAGCTGTTTGAATGATGCACGAAACAGAGTTCACCTAGAAGCAAAATCATTGTTTCCACATGCGAAGGATTTTCAAAACTTAGCACTGTGGACAAAATCCCATGAGCCCATGAGCCCTCATCCCTTGCTGGGGCTAATGCAAGGGGGTGTTCTATGCAGAACCGCAAGACTCTTCAGGAACAAATGGCAATTGCCAGGCATTCACAATCAGGGTGCCGCATGCTCCTATTGTGGGGCTAATCTTGAAAATTGGGACTCAAACTGATGAATGTAAATTATCATAAATATCTCATAGAAATATTGCAGATGTTAACTGAAATATTTAAAAGGAATATCATAAAAAAATCATAATCATCATCAAGACTGCTCTTGTTTTATAGGTTATGACCATATTCTTATGTTCTTCATTTTGTGTTTAATAGAGCAAGTTTGAAAGTTAATGAATAGGGAGTTTTGCATCCAATACAGAACTTTTGTGCAACTCTATGAATTAAAGTTTTAATAAAATTTGTATAAAAAGTTGGTAGAACCATTACCACTGTGCTGCCAAGGCTGTCCAGTCAGTTGCTGATGTGTGTGGGAAGACAGAGCTCTGCTGGCCTCCCTACAGTCTCCAACTGCTTGTACCAAGGCAGGTACTGTTTTTGTCTGTGGTTTGAGAACTGGTTTTAGGGCTCATGAAGGGCCTTAGGGTGGTTTTAGTAAGAAGAGAAGCTTGAAACCACTGTGTAGTGGTGAAGGAGGAGGTTTGATGGAGCATATTTTATTGTAAAGCTGCTCCCCTGATTAACTGTTCTCTGTTAACTACTGCTCCTTTTAGCTTTTCACAGCTTTTTATAGTGTTGAAAGACTGTTTCACCTGCTTTCAGGTTGAAGCAAGGCTCTACTGTATTATCTGGTCTATTCTTTCATGAAGCCTGAAAAGTCCTCTCCACCCCTGAGTTTTCAGGCTTAACTCTTTAGAGGCATCTAGGACCTCACTTTTCATTTTCTACTTTGTTCTCTGCTTCCCTAGTAGACTTGTCAGAGGTTGGGTGATTGATTAGGATTCAGTCTTGGAGGGTATTGATTGCACAGGAGTACGTATGCATTGTGTGGAAAGAGAGGAAAAAATAACATGTAAGCAGTGTTATTCTGTTTCTGAGGCATCAAAGATAAAACTGAAGATGGAGGGCTATGCTGAGATGCCATCCTTGTTCCCAGAACTGGAAGAGCTTGGAGAATATGTTATTTAATGCACTGAATTCTATATGATTTGAAGGCTTGACGCAATGAGTCCTTCTTTGTGCGCTTCAGTAACATCTGAGTTGAATGTTTGCTGTTGGGGGTTGTCTGAAAGGCAGTTTGGTTAGCAAGTCACTGTGCAGGGGCCTCAGGCAGATAGCAGGCAGGTGGTATGATGGGAATCCAAGATGTGAGAAGGCCAGAACAGTAACGAAGTATGTAGCTACGCAAAAAGTCTTCATGTGAAAGAGTGTTGGACTGATGCATGTGAGCATGAGACCACCAGATTTATTGTCTAGATAGGCGAGGAGAGCCCAGCAAAATAGGAATGAAGTCCAATCTGATGGAAGGTGAAAACCAGTAGAAAGGCAACTTGGCACTGTAATGCTTAAAACTTTATGGCTCGCTTCTGTCCCATGCCCAACTTCACAGTGGAAAAGTGAAGTTTGCAAGGATTGTTTAGAACTTTAGAGGTTAGTGGGGTCCTGTCCCCTTTTCATTTCTGATGTCATCTGTGTTTTTTGAGAGAAGTTGGTTTAGCAATGCAATGCTAAGGTTGGTCTGAGGTAAGATACCTTAGAAATCTTTCTATCGCTGAAATGCCATGATTTGTGTCTGAGGAAATGCCTCATACAGTGCTGTGCTCAGCCTCTCGTCATATGACAGATAAGCCCTTCATCATCTTTGTGGCTCTTTTCTGTACTCACTCTGGTAAGTCCATGTCCTTGTACTGGGGAGCCCAGCACTGGACCCAGCACTCCAGGTGTACGTCACGAATGGTGAGGTAGAGGGGAAGGATCACCTCCCATTACCTGCTGTAAACAGTTCCCCTAATGCAGCCCAGAATGTGAAAATTTTCCAGAAATAGCAGCAATCCTGAACCATTGGTCCGTTACCTGCCAGTGGCCGAAATATTTTCATCACTACAGTGAAGTCATGTTTTAAAACCTCTTGTGCTCTGCTGCTGCTCCAGGTGCATACAGCTACACAAGCCTGTGTACGGATGCTTATTAGTGTGACGTGGAAGTATTGTAATGAAGTGAATGTGGTGACCTTGTACTGGAAAGTGTGCTAAAAGTAGAAAGCTGGTTATCTTTCGCTGTTTATACACAGTAAGGCATGAATGCAGGCCTTGTCAATGTGTAGCAGCTGCATCTTGTGTGTTATCTCAGACTCCTCTGTGTGGTAGAGAAGCCAGTGATTTTGATTTTCGCTTTCCTGTGCTGATTATATGCTAGTAAACCTTCCAGGAAATCAATGGAGTTACAGGGGTGTGAATCACAGTATAGCATATTGCTCAGTTGGCCCCTTAGTTCCCACTGAAAGCATCCTCCAAGACCTAGTGCTGTCAGCATTGTAGGACTGAGGGGCTACAGTCAGTCTACCTTAATTTCTTAATTGAAGTCTAAGCACTCGTAATTAAATGCAAGGCTATCTCAAAGAGAGGGACATCAAAGCCAGTTTTGGATTCACCAGAACATAGATAGCAGTCCAGCTGCAGTAATGAGGCCAGATGTCTGAAAGAAAATGACCTCCAAGTAGATGTATAGTAACACTGCCCTGCTGGGAAACTGTGAAACAAGTCTGGTATTTATATGCGAAACAGGTCTTGGCTCTATTGAGAGTGTTTTGCCACTTCTGGTGCAAAACTGGAATGTGCAGCTAACATAATTTACAATCATATGATGAAGAGCAATATTCTGAAAGCAGGTTTGCAGTGCTTTGAACTGTGAAAGCAGATAGAACAAAGCAACTTCTGAAAAAAATTAGGCAGGACTCTTCTGTTGTTGCCATCATTAGGCTGTGTTTGAATCAATTCCAGCCTTGCTTCTCAAACATTACAGGCTTTTACATCTAGTTACAGCGCTGAAGGTTTTTGAAAGGCTTTGTGTTTTATCAAAATAAAATACACGCAGCAGCCATGGGCACATAATAATATCCAAGTGACACTGAGGAGTAACCTGCTGATGCTCCTCAGTGTCTATAAAATATTGAACCCTGAGATTGCCGAACAGTAGCATTTCCTCAAAGCACAGCACGGGTAGCTGCTGGCTTCCTGGGAGCATCCAACAGAGGTTGCCCACTTGGGGAAGAATAGAGGGGACAAGCATGTGGTTTGGACCCAACAAATTGTGGTTGACTTTTCACAGACCTTTAGAAAGGCTAATTGCAGTTTGGATCCATTGTGGATGTTGCTGTAGTCATGAGCAACCAAGAAGGCAGATCTTACCCCACAAAACAAGTGAACTGCACATAAGGGAAAGACATGAAGGAACAGGAAAATCAAGCTGGAGTGAATGACAGCATAGGATAACAATGAATTTTACAGAAAGCAAAGTTTTCAGCTCATATTTTGCCTAGTCAATGGCAGAAGGGAGAGGACGGTTTTAAGGCGAGATTTGTCAGAGCTAGTGAGAGATTAAAAAGCCAATAAACACAATTAGGACAGCTTGAAAAAGTGGGGAAGTAATTCAGAAAGAAGCAAGAAAAGTGTGTTGACATTGGCATTACTGGCAGGGGTAAGGCAAGGATCAGAGATGTAGCGGGGTACTCCGTGGTGGTGCTAGCCTTTAAGTAAGAGCCTGTTACTGACGTGATGGAAGCAAGGGAGCTGGAGGAGTGGATTGCAGCAGTCAGGATGATGATTTTGAAGGATGGTCCTAGTAACAGGGATGTGAATAGGTTTAAAGAGGCCTGAGGTGACTGATGTCAAGAGCAGGAAGAGGGAAATTCCTGGAACCGGGACAAGAGCTAGTACAAAGCAGGAGGGAGAGACTTGAAGGTACAGATAGTCACCAGATGCAAAGCTGTAGGGACACAGCGAAGGCAGGCTTGGTCTAACTTTAAAATGATGCTGTGTCTGCATAGACAGACAACCCCTCAAATAAAAGCTCAGGAGGAAGACAGCAATGGTGTGTACAAAGCAGCAGAGGGACTATAGCAGAGTTCAGGTGATTTCACCAAAGACTGGTAGGGCAGGAAGGAAATTCAGTTGCACTCCTGTAATAATAACTCCGGTATCACTAATGTGAAAGAGAGGCAGAGGTGCTCAGCATTGCTTAAAGTCAGGAGGCATTATGTTAGTAAAATGGAATTTATGTTAAAAAAGTAAACATATTAAAGACCATGAAATGTTGGTGTTCCATGGTGTTAGGGCTGTATCAGTCCATCGGAAATACAGATGAAGAACCTCACAGCACCACTGTGACACAGTTAAGTATTGCTCCCGTTATAAGTGAAAAAAACAACAGAAAGGATCTTAGAACCTCAGCTGAGCAGAGCACTTGGAAAATGCATGAATAGTGAAGTAGACTCATTGACTTCAACAACACCGCTTTTTCTTAAAGTTACATAGGGACATAAGTGCCTGGCTGAATTGAGAGCCCAAGGGTAGGGATTAGAACTTGTGTTTTCTTGGCTCTCTGCCTGAGCAAAATTGGTTATGCCACACCGATCCTGAAACACAACTTCTGTTTATATTATTTGCAGAGTGCTGTGGGGAAATGAAAGCTGGTAAGGCATAATTTTATTTGTGTGCTTTGAAATTTTATATTATTATGTATTTCTTGTTGCACTGTAATGAAGCTCTGATTTCCATATTAAAATTAATAAAATGAAAATAACACGAATGCAATATTCCTGCTGAATACACATTGACTAGTGAATGTTTTCGTATTATTCCACAGGCATATTTATGACAGCCTATTTCGCTGTGTCTTGAGAAGGCTGCAGGTCCAAAGGAACTTTAATCATTCACATTTTGCTTACCCAGTTACAACAGAATTCACACACAATCCACATTTGAATACCACTTTTAAACTAAGCAGTAATAGAATAAGTTCCATTGTAATGATGTATAAGCATTTTTAGACTGTTACCAGCCTATAACGGTGTGTTTATGAAAGCAACGGCACTTACTGGAGAGAAATAATCTGCTAAAGTAGAGCTTATATTTCATAACTAACAGTCCTTTGTTTTATCACGGATATTGGGCAGAGAGCAAGAGCGTCACAGCTTCGATCTGGGTTCAGGTAAGTATATCAAATCCATTCAGATGTGCCTGTATTACTTGGACCTCTCAACTTAGCAAAGACTGAATAGTTTGCAATAAATAATATCAGTGCTCTGTAGGACTTGGCAAACATGCGCTGTGCATTCAGAAGGGTGGTGGGTTTGAAAGTTATGGTTGTTCCTAATCACTGGTTATTCCTGATGAATGCAGGGATCACGGGTCGTTCCTTACCTCCATGCAAAGGTATCATAATCTACCTTACACTAGCGATGCAGTGTATTAGAGAGCCCTCTGCTCAGTGTCCAATTCCATAGGAAGCAGACCAGCAGGAGGAACGTGACTATCTGTACAGCACACGGACTGCACCTCCCCTATGCCCAGCCTTTGTGCAGTCTCTCCTCTTTCCTCATCTCCCCCCTAAAATATTTCTGGAGTTGCCAGCGGTGAGAGCATTTCACTGTGGGGGGGAGAGAGAGATGGAGGTTGGATGAAATTTTTCTAGGGCTCCTTGCTTGCTGCCAGCCCACTCTCTCAGGACACGCACCTTATGCCCCCCAGATAAATGTTTTTAGGATGGGGAAGTGATCTAGCAGGCCCACATATAAAAAGCATTTCTCAAGACGTCATGTTAACAATTCTCCCTGCCATGTTGGTGAAACTTCTACCTATGGAATGGGGAAATAGGCATCAGATGTGCAAAGGTGTTTAGCAAAAGCATTTTCCCTCGTCACTCTCGCCTGGCTACCTCCTGTGGGATTTATGACTTCAGAAGCATTATGACAAATGAACCATTGTTTCAGTAGATTTAATTTCAGGGTACCAAAAGGCTGTCATTTATGTCAACATTTGGTTTTGTTTGGTAGCTCTCTGCTACCAGACACAAAAAAAGCAAGCATCAATGGCAACAATTTGAAAATTTTATTAAATGATACAGCAGTCTTCACTGAAAGCTGTTATCACCGACAGTCACAGCATGGACAGTGTGATGGTATGTGGTGGTGTTTCCTGCCCAAGCTGTTGTGAATGCTCTTAATGAAGAAATATAGTTGGGAGATGTTATTCCTGCGCTGCTTCCACAAATCCAGAAAATATCAGATGAGCAAAGGAATTGTTTGTTCTCTGTGTCATCAAATAAAACTTCTTCACTTTTCTTCAACTTGTCTATAACCTTTAATCTGGTCTTTCATGTCAGAGGGAGCTGTTGCTATTGGAAATAGTTTTTTCAACAGATTTTCTGGAGAGGAAACTATATTTTGGAGTATATTACCTAAAATAGAACACCATATACTCTTACAGAGGTAAAAAAATCATACTGTAATACTACAAAATACTACCATTTCATGATTTTCAGTGTTTTAGTAGTAAGACAACTTTCTAATGAAGCTGCTTCTGTACATGGTCCATAATACTTCCAAAAGTATAAAAATAAATACGCTTCTAGACTCTCTCCCCCATGCAATCTTACTGTCCAGAAAACATAGTGCCTCCATTTGTGTTCCTTCACCTTTTAGTTGATTGTACTTTGTGGTCAATAATATTTTCAGTAATTAAATCTTTGCAGGTCTATTCCCTTTTTGAACCCAAACTAAACTTCAATTTTAATTATAAGAACCCGAGGAGGACTCAGTTATTTGTTCAGAATAATTAAAGTACATTAAATAATTTTAGGTTTTAATCTTATTTTCAAAAGAAGTGATTTAAAGTTAACTGCGAAGACAGCACCACAGAATAAAATTTAACTAATCAGCTATACTAAGCTGTACATTTCTCATGTTGCTTCGGTTTACGGCAGTAAAGAAAGTATGTGGGAGATCATGCCAAGCCATTGAAATCTTAAATGGACACCCTAATTGCTTTTCTCAACTGCCTGCCTGTGTGGAAAAACGCTATAGCTTTACAGTATAACTGTGTAGTTTACTGCTGATTTATGGCAGAGAGAAAAAGATTCATCCTAAAGGCATTGCCAGAAAGTACCCCATTTGCCTTTAGAGTCAAACTTTACCTTTCAGTGGACCGCCAGAAAAAGGTATATATCTGACTGATTTCTTATCCATATCACAGAATAAAATTCTGTTTTCGTTTGCATGCCAAACATTTATTTTGCTACTGCAATAAGTATATGGAGGCACACTGAGGCCTTTGACGCCACTGTCCCTTTCTGTGAAGATTGTTCAGGGTACAGATGATCTTTTTCTTTTATTTTCTGCATGCAGAAAGTGAGGCAGGATGGGTTTCCTTTTGCTACCTGTTATTTGGGAGGGGAAATTAGTTCAAGTGCACTGTACTCTCTATTTGGTAGTTACTTGAAAGGGCAAACACATTAACGGAGCACTGACACTGAGGTGACGCAGAACCAGAAATGTTCCTCTTGCTTCTCTGCACAGCTCTCAAAAGCAGTGTTAGTCGCTATGGGGAACTATAAAAGGCCATAGCAACACCACGAGAAAATGTTTTTTACTGTAGCTTTGGTGGGAGCTTTTTGTTCCTCTTCCTTTGGCTTTTGAGTCGCACTGGAAGAAGGGTGATGTCAGAGGTTTTTGATGGTGTTGCTTTCCTCTTTGTCTGAATATGTTTTGCAGCATATACAGCATTATGGAGATGCGTGAACATCACAGTGCTGAATTAAATACCTGTTTTGGGGAAGACCTGCTGATTTAAATGCTGTCTAGCAGCCATTTGGGCATTAAAATAAATACACTGCATTTCTTTTTACAAAAAAACATGGGAAACGGTTATGGTTTGTAATGCTAGATTATTAGTAATTATGGGCAGGATTGTTTTTGTAGATAATTACAGGTGGAGCTCATCGCACCCCACTTCAGAGGTCTTACCCCTGAGCTAATCGCCCAGAACTTCTTACAACTGTTGTGGAGAAATGGACACCTTAAGAAAGTAGTTCACTCTGCCTACTAGTTTGCAGATGAAAGGAATGATTTTCTAGAGATGCCTGCTTCTTTCCATCCACTGTAGAAGGAGCTGAGGGGATCTCTATCTTCCGGTTGCCCAAAACAGGGCATAGCAACTCCATGCAGTAGCAGTACTCTCCAAACTGATTATCTCAAGAACAGCGAATCATCCTTCACGCTGTTACCTGGCTTTTTATGGCCGGCTTGGAGCGTGGCAAGCAAAGCAGGGCTGTACATCTATCTCAACACCCTCATTTAGACCCTGCCTCTCTTGGCGAGCCATGAGTCTTTCCCATCACTGTCGGGGTACACCTCAGCACCAGGTTGGTGGCCTTTCCCAAATTAATTTGGGGCTCCCTTCCCCGTCCTGTCATACAGTGCCCTAGCCAGCTGGCTGCCAAATTGTGCTGGTTTTCACTCTCTCCTTCTCCACACCTAGGTATCGTTAGTGTTTTTATATGAGTGGAACGTCTTCCAAGGGGAAGGTTAACAGTGTTGCCGGCCCCTCTGCCAGCAGCCCACCCGCCATCATCATGGCACCTTCAGGAGGCTGGGGTGAGTGACAGGCAGGTGTTCCCCTCTGGGGACAGCGTTGTCTTTGGACCAGAAAACTGTTGTGCAAAAAGTGCGGAGGGGTGGGGCAACACATCCTCCCTCCTTGCTCAACCCTCTAATACCTGAGTTTTCTTCTGGAGGTGGAGTTTTAGGCGCTTGTGAAACGTACCATGTGAGAAATGAGCCATCTCCAGAGATCAGGTGTCCCCAAAATAAGGAAGAAAGTCTTGGATGGACATATCTATATGTCTATTTAATTCCAGCTTTAAGCACTTGGGCTCTTTTGCATATGCTTTGCGCTGAGTGCTTTTCTTCATTTGCAAATACAGTGGGATCACTTAATTAACAAAAGTGGTGTCAAATAGATGCGAAAACCTACTTAGCATCCAAAACTTTGTCTTCAAAATCCCTGACTACAGAGGGTCTTTCAAACATTGCAGAGGCTGGTAGGCATAAATGAAACGGGGCAAGTGTGCGTAAATACTCTACCTGCATGAAATTCAAGTGCAAAACATTGTGCACTGAATTTTGGGGGGGAATTTTTTAGTGATGATTAACTTTGTTTGCAGAACTATGTTTGGCTGCTAATTAAGACCCACAGAAACCATGGAAATCTTTGTATCTCTGAATGACAGGAGTGTTAAATCTTTCCCATCGCTATAAAATGTTACAGGTCTAGCATTAAGGAATCAGAGTGTAGGGAAGTTTAATTAGTATTGCGTTCTATGAATGCTCTGAAACAGGACATTAAACGTTACTATGCACTATGGTTATTTCACCACTCAGCAGAAAGTGCCCAGTTGTTATCCTGAAAAAAATATCTTGAGCTACATGTAACATTTACAAAGATTCTTAAGTCAGTTTATAATCGAAGTCTCATTTATGTTGCAATGCTATTATTCTAAGTCTTGAGGTGCTAAAAACTTAGTGATACTGCTGTCTGCTTTTCTCCATGGACTGCATTGTGAAAGAAAGCCCAGGATGCCCATCTCTGCTCTGATTTCTACTTCTATTTCACTGTGGAACTTCACATCACCATTTTTTCCAGGTGTTCATTTTTGTTATTTCCATATTAAAACTACACTGAGATGGATTAATTTAAATAGGCTTTGTAGCATGTACAAATCTTGCTAAGGTAGACTTTTTTTTTTCCTTTGAAACTTGTGTAGTATGCAATAATTCCTTACTATTGTACAACAGTACCTTGTATGAATTTTTGCTTTTGCTCAAAATGGAAAAATACCTTATTGAATGATACTCTGCTAGAAAAGCTTTCAGACAATTTTCTTACAGACAGCTGGGTAAAGCCATATGCTGTGCTACATCTAAAGTATGGCTGCTTCAAAATTTATGTTTCTTTATAGCAAACTGCCCAAGTACAAGTAAGTAATCTGTTTTAACAACTGTTGAGGCTTAGGTTTGACGCTTTCATTCCAAACTCCATTACAGATTGTGGATGCTTATCGTATCTTACTGATCAAATAAAATCCATAGGAAAAAATACCATTTTGCTTTTAAGGTTTTCCTGAAAAGGGAGATAGATGTGGAGATGGCTGCAGCAATGTTTCAAAATTGTTATTCTCTCACTCTCTGGGATTTTTTGGATGATATTTCTAGACTTTCTTTGAAATGATATTTCCTGACTCATATAGGAATTTTTTTGGGTTTTGTTAGCATGAATTAAAATAAACTGAAAAAAAGAAAACAGTACAAGTAAGGAGCTGGAAAATCTTGAAGGTATGACACTGGAATGTTGTGAACTGGGAACACCAGTTATGATGGCTACCAGGAATAAATCTCAAGCAGCTGAGATGACATGACACATCAATAAGTGTCACAAAACCAGAGCTAGTCAGAAAACTGTTAGGAAAAATAAGATTTCTTGTCTCTCTGTAGAGGGTGTAATTTTTTTTTTTTTGGACTTTGGAGTAAGTTGCTTTCAGAGCTAAAACCATATAGGACTTCTTGAATGCAAAAGAAGCTGCCATATAATAGACATCTTTGACACGGGCCACCGTGCAGTTTATGCTATTGGCAGCATTTAATGAAATCAACTTCACTAGTCTGCATTAGAAAGAACTTGGGACTAATGGTAATACGAATGCTTGATACGGGAACAGTAAGGAAACAAGAAGGGATTTTAGTGGTGGGAATAAGCCCTAGTGGCAGTGGCATTACCTGCGTACTCCCAGCTTTTGCTGTTCTTGAGGACAGGGTGGTTGCTAAGCAATCACAGAGTTGGATAGGCAGATTCAGAAGTTGTTAGCTCTGCTTGAGGTAGGAAGTTCACAATTCAACCTGCACGTCCGCTCCAAGGAAAGGATAAGCAGATGAATGAAGGCAGCAGTGACCCGCCCTGTGCTACATCTGGCAGAAATCCGAAGCCTTTGAACGTCCAGGTTCCCTAGGTGGCACACCCTTTCCAGGTAATGACAATATGCTCCAGAAACATCTGATTGCACTCAGTTGCTCAAGGTATGGTACGGAGCAGGTTTTTGTCGGACCACATCAGTGTTTCTCTGTCTGTCTGTTATTATAGGTCATCTGCTAGTTCTCAGTTTTGTCCGGTAGACACAGGCTCCTATAAAGGTCATTTCTTCCAAACTGAAGACAGAAGGCTGTATGAGTTGCATGATTCATGTAAGTGCCATACATGGACCCTCTGACCTTACACCTCACCAAGGCACACATTTACAGCTCCTGCACAACAAACTTCAAGAAACAAGGTAAGCACTTAAAGCACTGACAGTCTATGTGGTATTTTTTCCAGCAATGATATATCATTCACTTGGCATGTACGTAGCTATGGCTGGAAAAATAGCTTCTGAAGCATGGTTTGTCCCAGTACTGTGAATTAAGACGCAAGATAAGGGGGCAACGATTACTTCCTACCAGTAAAGAAAATGAACAGTCCTGGTTTTCTCATGAGCTCAGTATAGAGAAAGGAAAACTAAACCTGGAAAGCTAAATACACCTAGATGATGAAAAGTTTAGCTCAAAAAAGAAACAAGTTCACTCCAAAAATTTTTGGAGTATACCAATGCAAAACAAGTAAGCACAAAAAAAGGTGTTATGCAGAGGAAGCTGGAGCAAAAGTGAAGCAGTTAGAATGCGGTAGCAGAGTCAGGATTTCTGGAAAACACAGATAAAACTTAATGGCTATACACAAAAGAATAAAAAAGTAATGGTCACAATGGGTAGAGATGGAGTGACAAAAAAGATGAATGTTCATTGAAAAACTCAGACAATGAAAACTCTGACTTCTGATATACAGAAGGGAACACACAGTTCAGGCTGACTGAGTCTCATTTTAAAGAAGAGTATAAAAGGATAGCATAAGCAGGTGAAGATAACATCAGAAATGCCAAAGGAATAAAATGAGATATAACTAGCAAGAGGCATCAGAAATGTACCAGTAGCAACAGAGAAACACCAAGAAAAGAATTGGTCTACTGTGCAGCAGAAAGAGAAAGCTATTGATCAACAATGCTGAAGTGTCAGAAGTGTTATATAGCTTTTTTGTTTATCCTTACTGAAGGTGTCAGCTCTGATCAGACAGAATCAAACGGTGGGAACGCAGAGCTCTTAGTCTGGTTACACTCAGCATGTAGTTGCAGGCACAATGGTGACATTTCATGCCACTCATGAAAATCTAAGTGATGTAATAACTTTCTAGTGCCATAGAAAGTTGACATCTAGCATACAACAGACACAGTGAGATGTTTACAGGAACTTGCATGCCATGATTTGTCAATATTTTATGTTAAGAAGGACTTTAGAAAGCTGAAGGAGCAGCCTTTGTTTTGCTCAGGTTAAGTTGTTTTCTTATTTAATGTATTGGAAAGATAATGAGTATCTCTGAAAATAAACTTCACCTCTGCTTACCTGGATGGGCCATATAATTGCCATACAGCCTATTGTGTACTTCGCTGGACTGCATAATGTTTTAGTGCTAGCAATTTGGTATCTACTTGATATGCAAAATATCGTACTAAGCCCAGGCCCTCAGGGGTCTCTCTGTTGTAGAACAGGAAAAAAAATTCTCTACAGCAATTTAATTCCATCAGCTTTCCCAATCACTTCAAGCAATTAGTTCTGAAGATTTTTACTGAAATTTACATAAAACACATCCTTTCCTCTTATCCATTTTACAAGTGGTAGATTATTTCTTGCATTGTGCTGCTGAAGGTGAGGAGCAGAAGGGGAGAGTGTGCTCGGGCTGCAGCAGGCGCTGAGAACGGCTCCAAGAGGAGCGAGCTCCCAGTTTCCCTCATTCCTCTCAGTAGAGTTGGTATAATGGGAATGAGAGATTAGCTGATCCCTGTTAGTGAAAGGAGGTCATCCACAGAGAGAATGCTCTGAAAATGGATGGTGGTTACATTTTTAGGTCTGGAATTGGTAGTCAAGGAGAAAACAATTGTCATAAAATGGAGGTAGACCAAGCACTGAGTGTTTGGATGGGCAAAGTAGTTGAGGGAATTAGAGTAGAGCTTGTTTGCATGCGCTTAGCTTCTGTGACTGAATTTCATGTGAGTGTAGGATGAACAGTCAGTAATGCTGCTCACAGCCTGGGTTCTGTCTGCTTTCTACCACAGCTTGAAGTACCAGAGGCTACCCTGTATGGGCAAACCTCATCCCAAACCAGGGCTTTAACTGATTTAGGGTTTTTTTTCATGTGCAGACCAAAGACATGTTAGAGAGCACTTCTTGGAATAAGAGTGTGAATAGCAGCTGTTGCAACTCCACAGATGGTATTATCTTTGTATCATACATAAAAGTATTTATTTCATTTCATACTGGGGTATGGAGTCAAAGGAATTCCACTGCAAGGTAGACTGATTTGCCACCCTGATTTTCAAAGTGTCTAAGAAAGTTAGTGGTACAGTGAGAAGGATCGGTTAGGCTGAAAGTTCTCTTGTGCGTGTCTTTAATGAATAGGTTTGCTTTTATTTTGAACTCTTGTACCGATTGTTTATGTTAGGGGTGTACAAAATAATTCTCTTATGATGTGTCATTATAGCATTTAGAGTAGCTATAACTGTTTTAAAACTAAATTAATAGTTGCTGATATTCCTGAGTCTATTAACCCAGTTAAATGCTTTAATATAAAATACCATAAATGTTTTCAATTGTTCTTCTCCTTAGTCATCTAATTAGAACCTGGAAAATTTTGTTATAGTTTGGAAAATACAGGGTAATTTTCAGTATCAGGTGAGTTTAGGTTTGTTCTTGTTTCAGTCAGTGATTCAGTGTTTTATTTTTTGGACTATTGCCTTGATCTTGCAGTATCTCTGTACCCCTGAATGTGGACTTATGCAGAGTAGTAACAGGGGAAGAGGAGAAAGGGGAAACGCGGCCATGATCTGAATGAGAGATGCAGGAGCTGTGCATGCTGGACTGCATGGCACAGTCGTGCAACCCTGACTGTGATATGAAGTCCTGGAGTGTGTGTGAAGTCATCCAGTGGCGAGAGAGGGGATGAGATCTCCTTTACCCTTCTCAGAAATGTCATGCTAGCCAGCTGCTGATGCGAGAGCAGTTATCCTGCTTCACACTGGAGTGGATTCAAAATTAAGCTTTGTACTGTAGCATCCACAGAAGGGTGATCCCATGGTTAGACCTAGGAGTTGGGAGACTTTGGTTCACCTTCCTGTTCTTCCCCAGCATCCGATGTGATCTTGTTAGAATTGTTAATGCCAGATTCCCAGAAGCTATTTAGGCGGTCTGCTGGGTTTCAGTTTTGTTGGAACTGGAAAGAAGATGTCCTTAGCTTTTGTGCTAGAGGTCTGCAAAAATGGGGATAATCCGCTCCCATTCATGGGCATGTGGATGAAAGTGATGCAGTCCAGTACTACAGAAAACGTAAATAATGGAGATAGGTTAAAAATGTACTTTCAAACGTGCATAGCTAAAACCTATTACCTTTCTGTTAAACTACTTGTGTTCTCTAGAAATGCTTTGGTGTGACTTATTATACTTTAGGGAATTTTGAGTATGTTTCTGGACAAACGTGACTGTCGCGGTTTAACCCCAGCTGGCAACTGAGCACCACACAGCTGCTCATTCACTCTCCCCCCGCCCCAGTGGGATGGAGGAGAGAACCGGGAGAGTAAAAGTGAGAAAACTCCTGGGCT
>NW_008795029.1:2073498-2088990 GCF_000699145.1 Aptenodytes forsteri
AGTGTAAGCACTACCTAGCAACAACTAAAACATCGGTGTGTTATCAACATTATTCTCATGCTAAATCCAAAACACAGCACTGTACCAGCTACTAGGAAGAATCAACTCTATCCCAGCCAAAACCAGGACAGTGACACACATGCACATTGAAAGTTCTTCTGACTCATCTTCTGCTTTCCTGCATCACCTGACATCATCTGAAGAACCCAGTGACCTGTATCATGCATGTGCTTGATTACTCGTTAGCCTGCATTTGTTTCTCTGATACTTCACTGTGGGTATTTCGACTGGCTAGATGTGTCTTGGTATGCCAGTGTAGGCATTCAGGGAGTGACATGAACACATACGACAATTATATTCTTCTGTTAAGAGTTTTATAATTTCATACTTGCAGACGTATCAAGTGCTCAAAATAACATAATTCAAATTACATCTGAGGCAAATTTGCCTGGTTTTAATTTCTGATACATTTGACCAGTACATTTTAAAAGCAAGGAAACAGCCTGTGGCAAAAGCCTTATGCATAGATAACTTAAAAAAGCCCAAGTTAAAAAAAAGATGGAATTAATTATAAAGGCTTTGAACTTCTTTGCTGTCTCTGTTTTAAGGTTGACTATTTAATGAGTAACTGGAGGGGGAATATAGTGTTACTTTTGCTACTATGTGTCTAGAAGTTTTGTCTCTGCATATCTGAAAAAGAAAGATTTTCAGAGTTTTCAGAAAAATCAAAATTTGGAAGTGATGGAGACTGTTTTTTTTTTAAACCATGGATTCTTCCCCTCCCCCCTTTTTTAATTCTTTATTTTTATTTTTTATTTTATTTTACCAAAGAAATGAACTGAATTCTCAGTCTATATTACTGCCCAAAGCAGCTTTTCAGCACAGGTCCCATTTCCTGTTAAAGTAATAGAATTTTCCCATACACATCATGAGCTACATCCGATCTCTTGAACCACCCGCAAGTCTAGCACCTCTTAAAGTTTTGGAGTAAGTCATTGTCTGCTACAAGCTATGGGATGTCAGGGTCCATTTGGAGAAAACAAGTAAGTAGCTATATAGAGGGATTTAAAGCTTCCAGACTGGGATTTGAGATAGTAAGAACTGATTATCTAGTTTTGTTTTAACTTCATCATATGACCTGAGTTTTCGCGGTGTCTCCGAGAGTTATGATGATAGCAGGTGAAAATAACAATCCTGAATTTGCAGTAGCACCAGAACAGTTTAACCAAAGCAAATAGGAGTTTATGTCCAAGTGGTTTCTGGGCAGCAGTGAAGGCAGGAGGATGATATTTTCCATAAGAAAACTTGCAATTAAAAGCTGAACATTTTGGGTTGAAAAATCCTGTACTATGCTTCACAGAATTGTAGTTCAAGTACATCCTGCTTTCATTCTTCTTCATAGGCTGAGTTCCTAATTAAGAGATAATAATCTGATACTACACAGATTTTCTTTCTTGAGATCAGAGCCATAAATCATGAAAGGTTATAATGTACTATAAAAGATGCTGTGGGAGACTAAAATGACACAGCTACTTTCACTAGACAGTGAATAATTCATAGAAAGATTAATACTTCAGTTTTCTACAAAATGTGGAAAGCAGATTAATCTAATAAACTTTTTTGTTTCACAATGTCTATCAACTTAGTTTAGGCAAAAATAAGTTCAGCAGTTCCTAGACTTCAGTCTTGAAAGTACTGATGTTCACTTAAAAACTGTATTGCTGAGAGCAAATGTAAATTTCCTATGAAATAGAGCTGACAAATATATTGCTAATACTGTAACTTAAACTGAGGAAAACTGAGTATTAAGTGTATTTAAGTAACTTAGAATCTGAGATATTGGGACTATTCCAATGAAAATAAAGTCCAGTGAGATAAAGTCAAGAAGGAAGCTTTTGCAAAAAGATTTACTGAGGATTTTGGTTTTTACTAACAGTCTTACTTGCAAACTGAACATTTGGTTTGCTTTGTTTTTCCAGGGAATGTTGTGGGACATCGTATATGTGAAGAAAGGGGGGGGGATTGAACTGATTAAGACTCTTACCAGAGCTTCACTCGACAGCTGGTTTGAAAAGCAATAGGCGTTAACTCTTGCAGAAGAGTTTTCCATCTCACATGTTGCCATTTGATTCTGATTTGACTGGACAGTTTGCTTTCCTTAAAAGCCTTAGAGTTACTGTGTATTTGACTCTCTCATTTGAGTCATCATTTTTACCACTGTGGGCATAACATCCTTTTATTATTTATGAAATGGCACTAGCAATCCGACCATTGTCATCCTTGACTGAGGTTGGTGTTACAGTCGGACCTTGGTAATCCTGTGTGCTGTGTTATGCACTGCTTTCTGGCTGGGTTATGTCAGGATCTTCTTCAGGATGGTGCTTTTGGAATTTTAACGGTGTGAGGAAATCAGAGAAACTCTGAAACCTGTACTCCAATCCAATAAGACAGAGGTTGAGAATATCTTTTGGGTGTGTAACAATTTGTAGCTTTAAGTTTTAAAATAACGCTAGGATAGCTATAAATACTTTTTCCTTTCTGCTTTTATTCAACACTTGGCAAAAAGTGTATCCTTTTACAGCATACATACCAATTCAGCATGAGCGTTGAAGGTGGAGAAGGGTTAACAAGGACCTTGAACCTCAGTCAAGTGTGGTCTTCCCTTGTGGGTATCTTATTGCAATGACTCTTCCTACCCTGAGGCAATTCTTCATTCTCTCCTTGGACCCGAACTAGAAATAGTTTAACCTTTCTTCATTCCTTACCCCATCTGTCTACCACTCCGTCCCCAATCCCACTTTTGGTGTTGAGGTAGCTTGTAGAGGGCCTATTGCTCCGTGCATGCTGCCACCAGTCTTATAGCACCGCTCAATGAATTATAAACCTTTCAATCAGTACAAGTACATTGGGTCCAGGAAGGAGGGTTTGTGGGATGCTAGACTTAGGTCTAATTTCCCCTCCTTTTGCTGTCCCCCGTAACTTCTGTACTGTTGGCCTGTCTCTCTGCTAGGCTTCAATGGGAACTGCATTTGAAGTATGAGCTTCACTGTGGTGGGTGCAGGCCTTTGCTCATCCTTCACTATCGGATCGCTCAGTGATGAGGGGAAAAGAAGCCCACGCGCACCTTAACAAACCTTGCAGACCAGCTGGTGCTACTCAGCGCTGTGGTCTGCTTCCTGCCTGAGTCAACCAGTGATTCAGTAGAAAGGGTTAGCCAACAGAACAGAAAATGCAGAAACTGGCATGGTATTCAAGAATAATTGGGCATATATCCATATCTTTCCTTAGGGCCAGAGAGTGAGAGGTGGAAAGCTTACTCACGATGTTGATACAGAGGACTTATAGAATGCAAAGACCAAGAAGATAACGAGATAGAAAAGCTACATGCTGTTCTTAAACCATAATTGTATACGGTTGTTTAAGAGCATTAAGGAAAACGGTGATTCAAGCTGGAATTGGCAAGGAAGGAGGCTATGAAGTTGTCTGAGAAACTAGGGAGCCTTTTTTATGAAAGGAGATGAAAATAACACATATTAGGTGCCTGCAAAATGAATTTTGAGAGAAGTGGCTGATTTCAATGTACTCATAAAAGAAGTAAACAATGGCAGGGATGGGTGGGAGAAGAATGATTTAGCCTACACTGAGGCTTTAAAAATTGTCATCTATCCTTCCACTCGAGCTGGAGATGAGAGAAATGCCACAGAGCTGCTTGAATAAATTTTTCAATTTAGTTTGCTCCACTTGTCTTAAGACTATGTTTGGCATTTGTCTTAACAATCCAGGCAAAACCAGTTTTTACTTAAGGGGACAGGTAGCAATCCAGCTTTGATCACAGCAGTTATCTGAGGATTATATCATGTTATAAAATAACAAATATAACTAGAAATATTTGGGGGCTATAAAATACACAAGCTGTCATGGGTATTTTGGATATTTCTGAGGGAGAAAGAGAATACTTAGTTCTGGAGACTACTTGATGGCTACAATAATACTTTCGTACTTTGAAGAGATGTTAGGTAACATAAAAACTTTAAAGGTTATTGTGATGCCTAAGTATTTTACCATGTAGATCATATTCATACCTAAGTTTCCTAATGGATATGAGTTTTGCATCAGCATCTCTTAATCTACAAGGGTCTCACTGGCACACATAAGCGCAAAAGCTGAGACTTTAGCCTACAGTAAAAAAAGGACCACTACGAAAGTTCGTATATCAAAAGGAGAAAAATTCATGTCAGACCGCACCTTGCTAAACAAAGGAGCAATGTTTTGTTTTTTTCTTTA
The DNA here is from genome assembly GCF_000699145.1 of Aptenodytes forsteri. NCBI lineage: Eukaryota > Metazoa > Chordata > Aves > Sphenisciformes > Spheniscidae > Aptenodytes > Aptenodytes forsteri. The sequence continues at coordinate 2,077,783 of NW_008795029.1, forward strand.
TGTACAGTTCTCTACTGCTGGAAACAAACTGCCCATGCTTGTCAGAAGAAACTGGAGGCTTTAGTGTGGAGCAGTGTAGTTCATGTTGCTAATTTGTTCCTGTACGCTTCTCTGTTCCTGGTGCTCTCTTCTTAGCTGCTGCCTTATCTCTAAGTTTCTCATTCTCAAAAATAAGCAGAACTGGCATATTAAATAGAGGTGGCTGAGTAAAATGCACTGCCTACATTGTGACAAGTTTTACCAATATTTGTCAAATACAATAGCTAGTCAAATACTGTTTGGAAAATATATGATTTGATGGCTACCAATGGCAAACCAATGGATTAATATGTTCAAGACATTTTTATTTTTAGTGTTCATTCAACAGTAATTTATTTTTTGAAATCTTTAAAACAAATATCCGATTTTGTGCGCCTAGACTCCTAATCCTTAAACCCCTACTTATGTGTGACAAGAACTCACACATCTGAAATGAGGGTTCAAATACCCACAGGCTGAAGAGGCTCTGGAACCCAAACTTCCTGCTTTCTGGAGGAGCAACTAGTGACTATTGCCCCTTTGTCCTCTTTAGTTATTTTTAGTTGTTGGTTGTTTTTTTTTGGAAAGTGGTACTGTGCAGCCACCTTCTCATCTGACATGGGAGAGGACATGCCTTATATTGCCATGTGGCCGTGCTTCTTTCTGAGCATGTTTGGGAGCAGAACTTTACATGTCTAAGGATGCTGACCCTCCAAAGCGGCTAGACAGGATATCTGCAAAACTTGCCAGTGTTTAGGTACCAAAGTGAAAGTGAGCTACTGAGATCAATTTGTGCGTTGAGTCTTGTCTTCTAAGTCAATCCTTAATGCCTCATATTTTTAAAGGTATGTTGGTGGTATATTGGGACTCTGATCTGACCTCCACCTTATTGGATGATCAAACAGTTGTGTGGCAAAAACATGTCTCTTCTGCAGCAGGTTAGGTGATTTCTTCTCATCTCACCTTCTCCTGTACATCCCCAATGTAGTACTCCGTATAAATATAGACTCTAGACTTGAGTCAAACTATTCATTCTGAAGAGTATAAAATACAGATGTTGAAATTTTAATTGAAACAAAGCACAAGATTAAGTTGTGAGGATGGAAATCTTCCTTTAGATATTAAAATAATACTCAGTAGCTTTTTTCAATTATAAAAGTGTGTGTGTGTTTGAAACCATTCTTCAGTCTTGAGTGCCACATGGGTTAGAACAAGCTGCAAGGACAGTTGCCTCACAATTTCTATCACAACTTGTAGCATTTTGGTTCTTCTGAGACAAGGTGACTCTTTGCAATTGGGGTCGGTTCATAAGTGTGGGGACCAAAACCTTGGATTTCGAAGGAGTTGAAACTGTCTGATAGGGTTTGGTCTTGATTTAATGATAGCTCGAACAACTGAAATACTTCTCTTCTGATGAACTCAAACCTATTCACTTTGGGCCATTCCTAATAAACATATCTTGTACATTGCTGCAATCCTGGAAAGAGCAATGTAATAGTGTACAGAAAGCTTGCAGATAGCATTCCACCTTTTTTCCTGCTCAGCTGTAAGCAAATATTTTCCCTTGAAATTTGTTAGATTTTGCTTTACAGTACAAGAAAGTGCATAAATTATGCACATTTATTCACAGAGATTGAAGGCAAAGTGCATTATCAGAAAGGGGTTAAGCAAGCTCTTCTAACTTCAGGCTCCTCAGAGAGCTGCCCATATGAAAAGTCACCCTAAGCAGTCTCTGTAGTCAATGAAAAAAAGACAAGGGGATCCTCAGAGGGAGATTTATTCCACCAGCAAACAAGGTGATTGTGTTCCCAGGCTAGGCAGTCTCTTAGATGCTTACAGTGAAGTGGAGAGAGAAAGGCCTCATGAATTGAGATATGAAATATCGTATCATTACACTGCATTGACTACGTAAACTTCCAGCAACTGCAATGTTAGGAAGACATTGGTAAGCTTTCCCTCTCATTGAATGTGAACTATGTCCGTGGCCCGTCAGATGCGCACATCCATGTTACATCAGCTGATGGATGCTGGGGGAAGAAGGATCATTTCATACTTGCCTTGGTTTTTTGTGCTCTTTACTCCATGTGTTCCTGGGCTACCCCCGCGTTAGCTCATCAGCCATCCATGGTTGGGCCTGTCCTCTGACTTGCAATGGTCATTCTTATCTACGTAAATATTTATAACTGATCTTATGTAGATATTTAAGTTGGGGAGGGTTCTTAGATGACAAACTTTGAGAAAGGTCTCAAAAGTCTCAGTCTTCAGATAATCAATGGACACTTTTGTCACAAACACCACTAAAAGAAATCTGTCTTTATACTACATAATATGACAGTAAGCTGTTTTTATTGGTAGTCATAAAGATCAACTTAATAATGTCTTTGAATTAGGTACATTTTTTACTATCATTTAATTAAACATGGGGTAGTTGTGACATTACAAGACTGTAAATATGTAGTGAAAAGATTTACTTTCGAAAAGATTAGTCTTATTATGTGTACTTTGCATAATAATATGCTAAAAAAATCTCAGAAATACAACAGATTTATTTTAACAAACACTACGATTTCTTTCAGTTTGTTAGTCTTACATTTAGAGCTTACCATATATTTCCAATGTTTGCCTCATGCTCAGCACTGTGAGATCTGTTCTGAAATGACATGCAGATTTAGGTGGAATTTCTTCTAGACAGGCTTTCTTTCTGCTCTGAGCTTCAGAAGGACCAGAGTAAAGTACCTTTGCACCCTGGCTGATGTCATTAAGGTGGTATCCAGGACTGAACTTTGAATTGACTCCAGATGTGATGTGATCTCAGTACCGTGGTCAAATCTGGTGGGCTGCTCAGTACCTTTGTCACTTGTGGAGAATTATTCTGTGTCAGTTTGCCTCATCTTTAGCATGGCAAAGAAAAAGACAAAATGCCCAGCAGTCGTTATCCAGTTTGTGAGGCTCATGACAGCTTCCCCATGAAGAGAATGTGCCTTTTCTAAGTTAGGTCAGGTGATGGGATGGCGGAGTAGTGGTACAAGCCTGCAACTGGGATGCATACATCTTCCAACAAGGCTCCTTAGACTACGTGTCCCTGCTAAGAGACACCAAATGCTGGGCTTCTGCAGTGCTGCAGCCTCATCTCACCCCAGGTTCCCATACGTGATGCACCTCTGACTGATACATCAGCGAAATGCCAGTGGGAATGCAGGATTTTGGTGCTGGAGAGAAGTGACAGTACTGCATGCGGGGTGCAAGAGTTCCCAGGCCTGCAGGGAGAGGGCAGGAGGGAATGTGAAGCTGGGCCAAGAAGGGTGAAAATCACACATAAAGTGTGACGCTTGGCAGGTCTGCTAGACAGGGCCAAAGGACCTCCTGAGGAGGTGCGGGAGACCTCTTACACAGATGTGCTCTCTGTGTATTGTGTCCATATTTTTCTCGAAATTGAGTGAGACGCTTTTTGCAAACATTTAGAAAAATTAATGGAAACTTGAAAGGAAAGAGATGACTTCACAGAATTTTCTCTGGTGGGATAGTCCCATAAATATAACACAGGGGAAACACAATAAGTCTACAAACACTCTGTCCATACAGACTTGAATATGAAAACAGATGTCTCCTAAAGAAATCGGGTATAAGCTCAGAACAGGACGATTGTTCTCTCTTCAGCCAGATAGGATTTATTTCAAAGGCATAATGCAGTTTTAGCAAAACAATACCATTATTTTCCAAAATGCCTGTACTGAACAATAGACCTACTTGGTTCTTTGCAAAGGCATTCTGCAGAAAAGTGTATAAAATAGAAGGGAAAGAGGTGCTAGTGAGTTTTAAGGAGAGAAAGGCAAGGGTTTGGCAAGCACTTTTGAGAATAAAGCTCTCATTGATTAGAAATTTGTGAAGGTCGCCGCCATCTAGTGATGAGATGTTGAAGATGTTGCTTAGAACTAAACGGTACCAAAACACGAAGTGTCTTTTCCAGCTGTGTCTGTATTCACTCAGCACACTGGGTGCATCCTGAACCAATGTTTTTTTCTTTGTGTGTCTTGTGGCACATAAGTTAACTGGGAACAGGAGAGACTTACTGAGACTCAGCGTATTTGTTCCTGTGGACTGCTCTTGCATTACAATCCTAGAGCAGGGCACTCATGTAACTGACAGTATTTGTGTGCAGTTTTAAGTGAAAACGGCACTCCAGTAACTTAACTACAAATAAAACTCCAGCCGTCAGGGCAATGAAAGATACTCATGAACACAAGATGGGCCGTGCATGTCCTCTTTTAACAACTGCCCCCCTGTGAAGCACTTGGGCAATGTCATAATTTTAGTTTAAGGAATTTAAAAATGTAGCTAAATGCACCCACTTCTTGTTCCTGGCTTAGCAAATTATTTGAGTACTGTGTATCACTAGGGATGTGAATAGTCCTCAAGTGTTTTAATCTAGGTTTAAAATTTCTACAAAACTAATCACTGTCATCTGAACACAAGGGAAGTACAGCATGCAACCGGTTTGGGAAACTTGCATCAAGATTTGCGTGTTTTAGAAACTCTGAGGACCTGGTCTGCGCACACGAAGTCTACACCTGTTCAGTGTCTACAAAGGTAACTTTTGCATGTTTGCTATTATTTTTCAGTAGACATGCTTCCTTGGCTCCCATCTGTGTCTGTGTGATTTCTTCCAAATGCCTTTACTGTGTAAAGAGCAAAGGGCATGACAGAGAAGGAAATACAGCAGCGGGTGAAGACAGGCTTTTGACTAACAGCTGTTGGCTTGGAATTGTTGTTCAAATAAGAGAGCCAAAGTATCTACCTTGTATAGTAGTTCAAAGAAACTTCCAGTATTGACAAGCTCAGCCAGATGTGAAGATGGATGGAATTTTAGGGTCCAACAAGCAAAACCCACATTTGCCTGTACAGTTGAAACATTATGCCCACCTGAAGCATTAAATAAAAAAAACAGCCCTGGCTTCACTATTCCTTCCTGCTAAACCTGTACCTCAGACATGCCCTACAGAGAGCCACAGCTTCTCTCACACACCAAGGTGTGCCCGAGGTGACAATCTGGTCTGCCCAGTGCTCCCACAGCCTGTGACGCCCATGGGTGAGTGCCGAGGAACCCGAGAGAGGCCGCGGGGCTGAGCTGCTTCAGCTGGCAGTCGCTCAGAGGAGCTGTAGTAAAAGGCAGCAGCACCTTTTCACCATGGCCCTCCTGAACCAAGTGGCTGTACCTCTGCCGCATAACCCAGCCTGCTGTGTGCTTGTGTCCTGGGTCCCAGTGTGTGTGTTGGATCCTGGAGAAGTCACTGACTCCTTAACAAATGCTTAATAGAGGAATATGTGGGGATAAGGCCAGCTTTCTACTATAAGATTTCGCTTCCCAAGCTGCGCCACAGTTCAGATAAAGAGGTCCGCTGGTAAGTGACTCTGGAGCAACTCCATTGACTGAGGTGAAGGTATTGCCTTAGTGAAATCATAGTTCACATGAAGGTTGCAATGCTTACTCCAGTGTGCATACATGCTTCTGAACCCTCTGCAAGCTGCAGGCACTGGAAATGTCCTGCTAGGACAGAATTACAATAATCAAGCCTTCTGGCCCCAAATGTGTGTGTTACTGTTGCTAGGTCACTACGTTATGAAAAAGGGGCAGCTTGTGCATCTGAAATTTGCTTCCTTTCCAAAGCTGATTGCCACCTACCAGCCAAAATCTGATGACCTTTCTGGGGAAAGAGCATAATCAAAAGTGTCATCAAGATACTTAATCCGATTCATTATCTCAGCACGCATCCCTTCAACAGCAGGGGCATGAAGGAAGAGAGCATCATCATAACAATGACCTTGACCAATCCGCTAGACTTCTGATTTCCCCGAATGAAATTGTGCCAGCAGCATGCATTACAGCAATCAAACTCAATCTGTTTTGTACCACTAGTCTAAGTTTATTATAGCTGACTTGCAGTTCTAAAGGGCTTGTTGCCCAATCATCTAGTTTAAATATTACGCCAGAGAGAAAGCTAAGTGGTACTAAGTCAATGAGAGGCTCGAGTATGATGCAGGGAATAAGTCTCTTGGAGCTGCTTTTACGGAAATAGACCTCTGTTTTTGTTTTCTGCTGGAGGCCAGCTAAGGAGATTGTCTTTTTACTAATACTGAAATATAGTAGTCTACTCTTTGGGCAGATCATTGACAAAAGGAACCAATCCATCCAGCAAAAAGACTGATACTGCAGTCCTTACAAGAATAACTGAAATCTGATAAGCTGAACAAATATCAAATTGCAGCTAGGGAAATTGTTGAAGCTTGTGGGTTGATGAATCATGCTTGTGACCTTGGATGACTGAAGTGAAAGGCCCTCAATTTCTTAATATCCATGGGAAAGCATAAGGACATTTTAGCTCTTTAGCTACTGCCTAGCTGGTAACATCTATATTCACAATGTCTCCTGAGTCTGGCACTACTCAGTATTTTCAATACTGATGGAAATGGTGCTCTAGTGTTTGCAGGCAGTATCAAGCTGGAAAGGGTGCTCAGAATATGGAAGGACAGAGTGGGAATTCAAAATTATTTTAATGAATTGGAAGAATGCCCTGGGGCAAAAAAAGAAACCATGAACAGGATGAACCTTGGTGGCATTGATACAGGATACCAGAGGAAGGCAGGGATAAAAAATGGTAAAAACACGCATTTGGAAACAACAGGCTAGGTAAGGACGAGAAGCAGGTTAAAAAAGGACTAGAAGATAATACTGATTCTGCTGTATCACGGCATAGAGATCTACTGGAAAGAGAAAGCGGTAGGAATTATTTGTAAGCTGTGAAGTAATGCAGTTGCTCTACTTGGCACCAGGAAGGCTTCTGCTGCAATGCTTAGTGTAGTACTAGGGAGGCATCACAGCTTAAGAAGTTCCGTGAAAAACCATGAGACTGGTAATGACAAAATAAAACTTTATCACTAAATATTGAAGAAGTTGGAATTATTTAATCCACAACAAACTAAAAGGTGATCTAGCCTTCAAATAGACGAAAAAGTTGCAAAAATAGGAAATACTGTTTTCTACGTGCTATATGGACAGGATAAGAAACTGTGAATTTAAACTGCATCAAACTTTAAGTCAGACAAACCCCAATATTTTCTTATAGTAAATATAGGCACATACTAGCACATATGGCTATTCTGACAGAAGGTAATGGAGTCTAGAGTTTTGAAAACAGACCAGACAAAAATCTATCAGGAATGCTGTGGGGATATCTGATCTTAAAGAAAGGGATGAGGGAAAATGGAAAAAAACCTACCTCCTTTAAATTTCTCCCACCCTTATTTTCCATCATGAAAATGTGACCTTCTGAGGTAAGAGCATATATTTCACCTTCCCTGTAGACTCAGCAGCTCCTTGAGAGAGCACACCATTGTTTCAAGATATTCAAGGAGAATACAAAGACTGACAATCAATTCTTTACATATATATAGCCTCCAAAATGACTCACACTTGCCAAATTTAGCAGCTTTCACTGATGATCATGATCAGTGAAGATGAGTCATGTTAGGGCATTCCAGTCACATTCAGATGATAACATGCCTTTCAGGAGTAAAAACGGCACATATTCCTGGCCCTTGCTACTCTGAGTGAAACTTTAGGCTGTAGTTCATAGCAGTCATAAATGAAACTGTTAGAAAGTCACATTTTATACATTAAAAACAGAATTTTAAAGAGCAATCTAGAGCTAGGGAATCTATCATATAAATGTTTTTTCACATCAAACCCCAAAATCTGACTTTTGAGACACGGTTTATATAATTTGCATTGTGTTTGAATTTGGGACTTAGAATTTTGTAATGCTCCTCTTCTCATTGAGCAACAACCCATCTTCTGTACCATGTTATCTTACAAAATAAAAAAAGCATGCAAAGCAACCACGACGTTAGATTTGTTAGTGAAGTGGGCTTAGATAGAAAGAAGAAGGGTCTTTTGTTCCAGCCCTATCTCCAGTCTGGGGCTTGGGGCCTTCTCTTGAGATGTGACACATGGGTTTGAGCTCCCTCTGCCCGAGGGAGCCGTTGAACTGAGGCATCCTGCTTCTTATGGCCAAACTGGCAGTTTGCTACATAAAGGTAGGCAAAAATGTCTTGTATACTTGTCTTTAAGAGCAGAGTAGACCAGGAAGCAATTTTTGGCTGTGAAGCCCAGCTTCACACTGGGAGAAATGTACTTTTCCTTGTAGTGCTGCTCGCTGCCGGCTTGTGTCCTGCTGCTCAGCCTGCTGGCTATCGGGATTTACACAACCGTACACGGCCTACTGTATGGAGACCCGGGGACCTCGATCATTTTTTCTTGGAGCTGTCTGCCTAAATTCACTATCACCCCCAAGCTCTGGTCTTTAGAAAAAACTTTTAAAAAAATCTGCATATGCTTTAAGTGTCTGACCTAAACATGTGTGTTTTTATCTTGGGCTCTGTCTCTTTGCAGAGACAGGCAAATATTTGCTGCTGGTTGGCTTTCTTGCTGGTTCTGTGGCTTTTGGTGGCCTTGGATCAGGTTCAGGGGTCCCTCTGGCTTCTTTTTTGGCACTGCATGTAACTCTCTGAAGTTCCCAAGGGAGGTAAAACAGCAACCGAGTTGCTTTCTGTAGAGTTGACAAGAGTAAGGGCTGTCCTCTGCTTTAAGCAATCCCATTTCAGTTTTGCCACTGGAATACAAGAAGTCTAACTGTGGAAGTTAGGAGACCCAGAAGACAAACTGGGCCATTCAGCCCTCTTTCTTTGTGATTAAGCCCAGTCTTAAACACCACCTCTTAGTCAGTAATCCTCTGTGATGTGGACTGAGTTTAGGTTCTCTGGAATTAAAGGGGGAGCTAATAGGGTTTTCTTAGCCTTAGTAATCTCTAGATGATGCTGATCCACCCTTAAAGAGCAAGGCAATTGCACTAAGGTATAGCTACAGCTTATTTTTGGTGCTTTGTGTAGGAGGTGTAGTCAAACCACGAACAGCAATGATTTTGTTAGTGAAAATACACACCTTAAAGTGCATGGTATAAAGGTTAGGTTGTATCCCAGTGCTGGCACGTATTTCCACAAGATATCTCACGCACTGCACGCAAGAGGTTTAGGAGGCATTTGCCACCTGGTTTACTTATGATTCCTTTTTTTTTCCTATTTTGTTTCCTCATTCCTTTCTGCCAGAGATTGGAAGCAAAGTTCATGTTTTTGTACACTCACTGTCACTATCATTAAATCTTGGCACTTTTAGTTGGATTCATTTTGTGTAGTGTAAAGCCAAATGTTTGTGCCCCCATCTCTTTTCTTTTCAGATGGCAAGAGCTTTTAATGTGTTTTCAGGTTGAGGCGTGCCAGAACCTACCACTTAACAGATTGTCTATCACGTATAAAGCATTTAATCATTTAATTAAGCAATAACACATTAAGCCATTAATGTGTGTCTTGGGTGTGCTGGGAGACACGAGGCTAAAGGCAGAGTGACTTTAGTCACCTCAGCAGTGCTTTCATGCTTTGGTAATGTGCATCCTGGAGCAGCCAGTTCCTGTCATAATATGGACTTTCTGTATTTGAAAGAGCTTTTAAATTTTTTAAATGCTTTTCTTTTATGTTTTATTGACTACATTTCTCTTTTGGAAAAATGGGTTATTGATGTTGTTCTGTTGAGACGCCTGCATGCTACTCTCTGCTGACCCTGGCTCTTTCCTCAGCTATTAAAATACATCCCAACTACCTTTTTCTCGGCTTTATGTAATTACAGATGAAAAAACTCCAAATGGAAAAATTTCTCATGAAAGCAGGGTCACAGTTTGGGGCATCACTTTTCTCATTTTGTATCAGTTAATAATATATAAAAAGCACTATTAAACATATATTAATATATGCTACTGATAAATATATACAATGTCATTATATATTAGTAAAATAATGCTATTCACACTTGCACTTTTCAAATAGCATAGCGGGTGTTTGAGTAGGTCTCACAACAACTGTATGAAGTAGATAGGAATGCTGTGAACTGAGGTGAACAGAAGTTAAGGTTGCGTTTCCACCAGTAAATGCATTTTAGGGAGTGATTCTGTTATCAGTATTTTGAATGTATATATTACTTTTCCAAAGCAGTAGAGAAAAATGCACGTAGGAAAATTAGGAAAAAAATGGTTGAGATGACTTTTAAGCAATGCAATGGCTCATGTCCAACTAAAACCAGAAGCCTTAACTGTACTGTACCCTAAGAAAAATGTACTGTACCCTTGGTGCAGTTTAAATCCATTACTGCTTTTCCTGTCCCCAAGGATGTATTCTCTTTCTCTTTGCAGTAACTGGTTACATTTTTTGAAGGCAGTTCACAGACTCTTTTCTGTTTTCTCTTTTCTAGAAGATTTCCTTTAGTTGTTACCCCAGGTTATGTTTTCTACAATTCTCTTCACTCTGACTACCTCTCTGGACCCTCTCCATTTGGCTCACATCTTTCTTGAAGTGCTGTGCCCAAAACTAGACATCACACTCTTGCCGCTGCCTTACCAACGCTGAGTAGAGCTGAAGTCCCCATAAGGCAAGATGGAGCGGCTCACAAAGTACTTCAAACTGTATCAGCTGCCAGCAGTGTCAATAGGCCACTCCAGCAGTCAAGACTCACTGAGATGCAAGAGAGTCCTTGTCATGTTCCCTCCTTCCCCCAGTCTTAGCAATGCACCTACCACTACAGAGAAAAACATGCCGTACTCCTTGATTTCTAACTACAGCTTATTCACAACACACGAGTAAGTCGGAGTCAAGGCTGCAGTGATTATCTAAGGGTGACTCATTGTTGCCTTCTTTGAAAAGTGGAAATGCATCAACTCTGTCGCTCCCGAGTTTCCAACCGTACTTCCCTCTCTTTGTAGTGTCTATGATTCCTGAAAAGCAATACACATTCGGTACATTGATATATGTAGGAAACATAAACAAAATGATTCTCTGGGAATACCTATTTTAAAGTCCTAAACTACCCTGGACAAGAACCCCCCTCTCCTATAGTTCAGAGAAGCAAGGGGGCCAATATTTTTTTCCAACCTAGAAGATCTTTACATGATTCAGGCAAAGAATTTGTCCTTGAGCTTAACCATAGAATCACAGAATCATTTAGGTTGGAAAAGACCTTTAAGATCCTCAAGTCCAACCATTACCCTAGCACTGCCAAGTCCACCACTAAACCATGTCCCTAAGCACCACATC
>NW_008795029.1:2090206-2095443 GCF_000699145.1 Aptenodytes forsteri
TACAACCTCCATGTTATATAACAACCAGGTTATGGTCCATTCCTCAGGTGATTTCTCAAGCCAAATTCAAACTCTGATTATATAGCACTTGTATTTTTTCTTCTCTGTATTTGCATGTGATGGTTCTAGTTTTGAGTGGAGGTGCTGAAGGTAACGGGAAAGGTAACCCCAAATTGCCACCGATTTTCAGCTATTTTATGGATTCTACATCAGGTTCAGTTAAAGCATCCAGGTGGCTAGAGGTGTAGTTGAATATTTATGATGTTCAAAGAAATGTCTGGATGTGACTGATGATTAAGTAACTACAGCTCTTCCAAAAGTTCCTCTGAGGACACTAAGGTAGAAAGTTTCATACCTGCTGCTGCGTGGGGATTTTGACAGTACTGCTAACAGGAGGCAAAACTAGAACTGAGAAGGCTGTGTGCCAAAAATTTCCATTTTCCTCAGCATGACCATGGAAGGTCAGTTGGCCCATGTTATGAATCAGGACGGGAAAGGATTCCCTGGACCTAGTTCGTGTTTGTAAGGTATATGCATAAATGTTCTTAGTGACCTCCAGTGGCTATCAATTTTGGGGGTAATTTTTTTTTATTTCAAAGCAGTCAGTGTATGGGCTTCCTGATATCAGGGACAAACTAGATGTGATCCAGAGCCCAGCAAAGGGATCCTATGAATTACATTGGTTTTGACAGGTAAAACTCATCAATTTTTGCAGGGGTTTCCTTTGCAACGTCAGAATCAGTCAGACATGACGATTAAACTGTAAAAAAGCAGGCTGAAAGGTTGGACTGGAAAGCTGACTAATAGCTGTTCCTTCAGGTCTCCTCCAAATCGCTTTGTCTTTTGCTCCTTTTTGGAAGCAGGATGAAGCTTCCATAAAAGTCTTAAACTCCTAAAAGCTTGCTATGGTTGAAATATACTTAAACATCCAGTTTGTGTGCAATTTATGTTTCCAGTAAAATCCTGAGCATTTTTTGAGACCTGTTCTTTCTACACCGAATGATTTTCTTTATCTCAGTGTCCATCCTGACGACAGACAGCCTGTTAGAGAGTTTGGGTCCAGGTTCAGATCTCTGTTTTGCTGAGGCTGCGCTACAAATATCGCAAAGGGATTATTCTTACTGCCTTTTCTTCAGAGGTCCCCACGATGCTGAACTTGGCTGGAGCAGCCTGGTACTACTCAAGCTGAGGATTTGTTTCATCGCATCGTCTTATAGAAGCCTTTAGGTTGGAAAAGACCCTTTTATGCTCTTTCGTAGTCAGGTCGCCGTCTCCCCGGCTCCAGAGCGAACGCTTTCCCACTGACCGTTGCTAGCAGTCACCGCTGGCAGGGCGGGTTTTTGGCGGGTTTTTGGAGGGGGGGGTGGTTCTGGGTCCGCGCCGCTGAGGGTGGGGAAGGCACGTTTTTCAGACCATTCTGCAACTCGTCTCAGGACGGAAAGTGGGTAAGGATGTTTCAGCGGTTTTTGAAGCCCTGCTTCTTGGATGAAAACGCGTCCCCGGCTGGCTCGTTCCCAAATGCCAGCTGCACGGAGGTAAAAGCTGGAACAGAGGGTGGGTGAGCCGATGTCCGCTCTGGGAAGCGGGAGCGAGCCGCTGAGGGTGGGGAAGGCACGTTTTCAGACCAATTCTGCAACTCGTCTCAGGACGGAAAGTGGGTAAGGATGTTTCAGCGGTTTTTGAAGCCCTGCTTCTTGGATGAAAACGCGTCCCCGGCTGGCTTCTTCCCAAATGCCAGCTGCACGGAGGTAAAAGCTGGAACAGAGGGTGGGTGAGCCGATGTCCGCTTTCTCCAGCAAGTTTCGTTCCTGCAAATCCAGGATTTGCCTGCGGGCTTTGCTGGGGCAATGAATACAGGAATTGTTTCAACCTAAAGCCAAAAAGCGGACTTTGAGTAAAATAGCAGTAATTTCGGTTAAGAGGACTCCGCTCACCCTGTGCTCAGCCAGGGGCTGCGCTGCTGAATGTGTGACACAGCGACAAAAGGTTAAGGGAAGAGAGCGCCGCAAAGGTGGTGAATCCAAGGCACTTTATACCTCAGGAGCCTCTAAACACAAGCCCTTTGTCAAACTGCTCCATTCTCCACTGCCCTTCTGCTTGGCCATGAGCATCAAAATGCATTTTTAAAGGAATGTTCTTTTGCTTTCTCCGCTTTTGTTCTGAAAGGAGAAGGTCATAGACATTAAAGACCCCAAGTCCTGTGGCTAAATCAATGTTGTCCATCTCCTGAATTCCTTTAATTGCTTATTTCTTCTTCTTCTGGAATCAAATTCAGTATCCTCAGCCTCCAATTTATGGCTTTCTATTTCTTCTTTAGTGCTTATTTCTCAGCCAGCCTTTCATCCCACCTGATCCCTTCATCCTGCTTTTATCACCAATTCTTAACTTTTTTATTTTCCTTGTTGGGGTTAGTCTGGAATTCTAGATAGGAAACTTGCCTTTACCTGCCTAATTTTTGGATTCTTCTCATCTGAACTTAGGCACAGAGCTAGTGTTACAACAGACCAATTTACTTTAGCAGAGAGGCCTGCTTTTGTGTTAAGGTTTTGTGTTTAATTCCAGTTACTCTTGCCCCAGTGTTTTTTGTGTCAACTTTTTCTCTTAAGAAAAATCAAGTTGAAGCAGCAAGACATAGAATGCAAATCAGAAGCAGTATGTTCTTTCAAGTTGTGTAATAGCAAAGAGGAGCACTAGGCTCAACATTTTTAGTTGCTATAATATGCTTTTATTCTATGAATTCCTATCAGGAGCTAATATTTAAAAGTGTAAATGAGAGAAAAATTAGATTATGTTTGCTACGTGTCTTTTTAATATGCAAAACTGGATGGGAACAGAGATAAAGATATATAATTAGACAAATGATTCATTCTTGATGCGTTAGGATATGACTTGTGCTTAAATAATTCCAGCTGGAACGATGTCCCTCTCAGTCACGTAGAAAGCAGGAAAAAATGCAGTGGATGAATTTCTTACATTTCTAATGTTCAGTTGATATGAACCAGCATCCCAAACTGCATGCCACTTGAACTGGCCCCTCTTTTCCCCTCAAAAACAGGTGTTCACTGTTTTTTTTCTTAACAGTATTTCCTTGATATAAAAAGTTAACTCAAGAAAAAAAATAAAAGAAACAAAGGAAAAAAAAGTCACTTGGGACTTGATGACATCATGTTATGTCATGTGGAAAGATTGTGGCTGATTGTATTTTAGGGTGCTCAGCTGTAACCTTTCACCGTACCTGGATGCAGTACAACCAGGTACTGCCCCTTCTGTGGCTGCCTCCATCACAGCCTGCTGACAGCAGGCCCGTGCCTGCCTCGACGTGTACAAAGGTATCGGTGTGCCTGGACACACAGCGTCACCTGTGCTGGAGGACATCTGAGGGTGGTCCTTCAGCACCCGTGTGACCCGGGAGCAGAGGTGGCTGGGGAAGCCTATGGAGCTTGAGCTGGAGCCGGTGAATTTCTGGACAGCACTGCACAGGCAGCCTGCTGACTGTATAAACAGCCCTATATTGGGTATTTTCTGATCTCTGAATGCTTAAGTAGGCTGTTTGAACATTATTTTAACATGGTTTTTGTTTTTCTCCTTAATGGAGTATTATACACTCCTCCAGCTATTGTGCCTTTGGTTCCACGGCGCTTTGGTGTACAGTGGATGTTTACTTGTCTTTGTTTGAAATAAGATATAATTAAACTGGGCAATGTGCACTGTCAAACAGCAGTGCTCGGTGGTTTGCAGTCCTTGCAAAATGTGCCAAAACCCATTACTGAGCTAGAAACTGGTCTGATAGCTACTCCTTTTGTCTCCTTTCTGTTGCACAACCAGGAACCTGTTCAGTGATGCCTTCTGACCTCAGTGAGGCGGGGAGATGCTTAGGGCCAGAGGGGGCTGAGATGCAGAGTTTATGTATTCACTCCTGAGCATTGCAGACAGAACAGATTAAAAAGGGTTTCTGTGGGGGAAAAACACCTTACTCATCAAGATCAGAATGTTTGACAGGACAGGTTGACTTGAGCAAAGTTGTTTAGAAGAGAAACTGGTGTGAAAAGCGCCTGCAGACCTTAGGGTTTCACCGTTCAAAGTTCTTCCTGTGGTGCAGAGGTCCCATAGACAAGGGTTACAAGATTTCTGGTCACTCCTCTGTGGTGCTGGAAGGCCCTCAGGCTCAGCTGAGCCCACTCTCGGGGGGCAGCAGGGAAATGATGAGATTCCTACCATCAGCCCTTGAATATTCTCAGACCTTCTGGGCCTCCTGCTTCAGCCTGAGAGGACGGGATTTCTTGAAAGATTTGCTTTGAAGAGATCTTGAAACGTTGACTTTTTATTGTGGGCTGGAGTACATTTGGGGCTCCTTGGCTCGCTGCATTTGGCATTAAGTCATATTTCCTTATGTAACAGGCAAATCCTTAGCACAGCACACTGTTGAAGGAACTGTCTACTGTTGCAGCTCATTTCTTAATCCAGGATGGCTAACTCAGCTCTGATTAGCTGTGTAGCTGGGCTGGATTTCTTAGATTTCAGCTCAGGTTGGCAAAGCAAGTTCAAGCTGATAAGGAGGCCTGAGGCTGAAACTGAAATGTTGCTTTACAGTCCTGAACTGAAAACGAGCTTATTGCAATATGGACTTGTAGCAGTGCAAAGCACCTAGCCCTCTCTCCATGATAGCCTCACCCCTCCAGTGGTCTCCCTGGAGCAGAGGGTGCCCATGCTTTGCAAGCAGCAAAACCATCTAGCAGAGTCGTTCAGCCCTTCTGGGTAGAATTGGATTTATTCTGTGGTTAAGGAGACTTTAAGTCTATTCAGGGACAGCCACAGTCCCTTCAGAAGTAAACCTGCTCCAACATGGCCTTGCCCATGGCTGCAGTCCCTCCAGGGGCACACCTGCTCTGTCATGGGCTTATTGATGGCCACACGCTTCGAGGTGCTCCAGCATGACCTCATATACAGCCACTGATGCTTCAGGGTGTACCTGCTCCAGCATGGACTTACCTACAGCCACAGATGCTTCGAGGTGTACCTTCTCCAGTGTGGATTTCTCCTTGGGCCACAATCCCTTCAGAGGTGTACCTACTGCGGCACAGACATAACCATGGCCACAGATGTTTTGAGATGTACCTGCTGTGGCTTGGGCTTACCCCCGGCCACAGACGCTTCGGGATGTCCCGCTCCCGCGTGGACTCATTCACAGGTCACAGTCCCTTTGACTCGAGTTCACACTGGAGTTCCAGCCTGTCCAG
>NW_008795029.1:2096350-2107051 GCF_000699145.1 Aptenodytes forsteri
CCTGCTCAGCAGTAACAAAAACATCCCTGTGTTATCAACGCTGTTTTCAGCCAAATCCAAAACATAGCCCCATACTAGCTGCTATGAAGAAAACTAAGTCTATCCCAGACAAAACTGGCACACAGCGTCAATATTTAACATGTTCTATTGTTCTGACAACTGGACCATTAAACAGATAATGATAATAAGGACTGGAAAAATGGCCAGCCAAGCTACCCACAAAGTTGGAGTATTATGAACTACTGATTGCAACTATGATGCCTAAATTTGAATATGTAATCAAGGCTCTGGAGGTAAAAACAGAAAGAGAAAACCCAAGAGCAACAAAAAACCACTCCCCTCAAAACAAAACAAACTCCCCAGAAACTCAGCTAAAAACCTGCATAAGCAGAGAGGAATTTGTGTGTGCCGTTCTTTACTCATTAATATCAGCTTTTGGGGCATGGCAAGTGTATGTGTTCATTTAGTAAACTAAAATAGACATTTGACTTGGTTGTCACATGAGGTCAGTTTACTTTTGCTGCACTGTGGAAGTGGTGAGGGGTAAACACGGCAGTAACAAGCAATGGAGTGGCAAGCTGTGCATGCACGTTGCCCACACAGGACAGAATGGATGGGTCCAGGATGTATATGTTCTTCTGACAATGTGGCTGCTTTGCTCCTCTCTCTCTCTCTCTCTCTCTTTTTACTTCAGGGTCTCTGAAAGATGGACTAATTTGTCCTTAGGACCTGCTTTATGACTTTACAGCATCTTACACCTACCTTTTCTTTCATTTATATACATACATACGTATGAAAATTTCCTTAACACAATATTGCAAGTGCTTTTAATTCTCTTAGTACTGGAGTCCTCCAAAACTCACACCACTAAGACTGCAAGGGTGCAAACTTGATAACAGCAAAAAGTTATATTCCTTTTGACTTTTGACTTTTTTGTGATTTATGTCAGTTTCCTGAGTAATTTATATTCTCAGGATGTACCTTACATTTTGGTGGTTATACCTTTTTAAAAAATAAGATCAGTTCTCACTAAGAATAGACAGAACTAGTTTTAAGGCAGTATTTCTCTGAATGGAAACACACTTTGAGGAGTTCAGAAGCTTTCAGTCAGCTACAGAGGGATTTACATTCCTTAATGTAAGATTGCTCCATTATAGAGTAAAGACTGATCCTTGAACTCTGGCTTCATATTCGTAGGTGAGTGTCCCTCCTAAATGACATTGACTGCAGTATTTAATAATACTGTCTCCGATTCTCCTCTTCTCACATTTGTTTTCATTACATGATAGACATTAATATTAGAATGCCGTATCATGAAGTGAAAGTAATCATAAAGACTAGTTTTATAAAACATACAAAGCCTTCTTGCTTCCATACATGGGGGTTTCTAACATGTGGAAGATCGGAAGTGTTTCAAGAGGGCTTGCAAGTCATATACCTACAAATAGTGTCTTGTGTAGATACTTAGATGTGTAAGTAAATGAACTCACACAGAAGTTTACCAAACCTGAATGGTTGTCATTTTTGCTTTGCAGAAGTATAAAAGACTAACCATTCAAGTCTCAGTGCACTGATTTCATGCTGTCAAAGTTGTGTTCACAGTAAACATCTTGGTGAAATAACATGAGTGATATTTAAAACGCTTATTTACACAAGAAAGATTGTATGTGGTATGCAGAAGCATGAGTTTACAGTGAATCAGCTGCTCTGTACTAACTCCCATAGACATTCTTGGAGAGGGCTGTACATCCCTACTCCACTTTCAGAACTAGGGCTTTTGAGGGGAGAGCAATATAGACAAACCCTAAGAAGGACTGGAAAAAGAAATGCACATTCACACAGTCCAGCGGTCTTGCCAGGACAGCTTTTATATCCATCAGAGCTGTCAGACTCGATGCTCCCCGCCTGCGTGGTACTCGCCACTCATTCTCAGCTCTCACCACTTGGGCTGGGGCTGGTGCTGCTGTACAGAGGACGCCTGGTTCCCACTGCCGGTGCTGCACGCAGGCACCACGCAGCCTGCGTGGTGTCGAGAAGGTGTTTTGGTCTCTGGCTGGAAGCACAGTTGATTCAAGCCTGTTTTGACAAAGTAAAATGTGTTTGTTCTGAAAAGCACTTACACAGCAAACTGTAATTATGGAGCAGTTAGGTTAATAGTGGAGCCAATGTAACAGACTCGCTCGATTTGGTTTGATCCAACAGCCCAACCTACACACTGAACAAAGCAGACGAGAACATTCCCTTAACCTTCCCCTTTTATCTCTTTGGGACTTGGTACATTCTGTTGTCTTATCTCTTCTAAAACCAGTAAGTACCAGTTTAACTTGAAAGGGGTCTTTTTTCCCTACCTGTCTACGATGGTGTTACCTATAGCAAAGTCTTTTTTTCTGCCTGTTTCTAAGTTGAGAGAAAGAGATTATTGCCTCAGTTTCCTGCACTTACAAAATGTACATTGGATTTAATGTGTAAATTAATTACTAAATCGGCTCTTATCCTTCCTTGTTTTATATCTTGCTGGCTTCTCAGAGCTTTAGTGCTGTTTTTCCATGAACCTTTAATAATTCAGTTCTGGCTTTATAAACTAGTCTTGCAATACAGTCAAAAATACTTTCTCAGACACCACAGGTGTGGCTCATTTTATGCAAAAGGACCGTTGTGCTTGCTGTGTGCCCTCGTCACACGACCTGATGTGGTGCTGCCTTCGCTGTGAGGAAGGGAGGGCCGGGGACTGCCCTCTCTCCTCCTTGCTGGGACTCTTCACTGTCAAGACTCAGGCTGGCGGTGGGGATGGCTAACTGTCGCTGAGAAAGGCGAGATGCTCTCAAAGATAAGCAGTTAGCTACTGGTGAACGCATGGCACTATTTGGGAGGCGGTGGCATCAATTCACAACAAAATGAGAGACTTTGAGTTGGCTGGAGGAGAGGGCTGAAAAAGCTGCTTTTGTCTGAGACAGGGAGCCTTGGCTAGGCACCGGTGGAATTTGTGAACTAGGTCTGAGACCCTCAGCCTGGGTATTTAGGTGCTGGAAGTACTGCATGATTGTGTGTCGAGCAGTAGGCATACCCACCTGGCGTTACGCTGATGTGAGCTGCCACTTGCCCTGCAGTATTGTAGGGCGAATGTCCGTACCCTCAGCTACCTCATGCCCCCCAGTGAGGTTACTATTGGTAAAGGTTAAGAGTCATCCCAGCCCTTAAACCTGCTTTTGGGGTTGTCCCCAACTAGGCAGTCAGGCTGTGACAACTCATGTTTCAAAAAGTAGTAATGTGCCCTCAGAGCTGAACATGTAAGTCATTAAAAAGTAGAGCTCAAACCTTTCAGAGTTCGCTGGTATTACTAAGGAAGGGCTACAGTCCCTGTGTTTGCTGCGACAACCACCTCACTGATTGATGAACATATGCATATTATCATCCCATTTTGAAAGGATGTTGACATGGCTGCACCTGTTTTAACTTCTTTTATTGTCTTGAATATCACAAAATTAAAAGTGGTTTACCTTTTGGATCAGTTGTTTAACAAATGTTTGCTCCTTGAGTGAATGACAGGGCATTTTGTTTGCTTGCTTCTTTTGTTAATGGGTCTACTTTGCACATAGGACAATATATGGCTAACTGGTGGAAGAGAAACCGGATTATAGGCAGCTGGAAAAATTGTCTTCCTCACCATGTACCTGGGCTTTAAACAACTGCAAACACTTAGATACGGTGAATGTTCACCCTGTACATCAGCTTTTCAGGAGTATCAGTACAAGTTAATACTTCTGTCAGTAACACTGAGCTAACCATTAACGAGAAGATGATGCTCTACTGGCATTCTCTTCTGGAAGAGAAGCAACGGTATTTGGGGGCACAAAACACAGAAGACATTATTGTAAAGTAGTTGGACAGAAGTATACCCCTCAAAGTCATAGTGTTACAGATTCTTATCTGTAACAAACATGAATTTAGATGAACCTGATGGCTGAAAGCTATCAAAAGAAGATAATGGCATTTTTGTATGAAGCCTTGATAGTTTTGCTTGTGAGAGTTCTTTTGCCTGGAAATTTTCCAGAAGGAGAGAGGAAAAAATGGCAAAGTAAAAAATGTGACTGATGTGGGAAAGGACGCTTCAAGAAATAGGTGAACCTCAGGTCTGTAAGCTTGCCCACTACAATCTGAAGAAGCAGGAATACCGGGTTAGGAAATTTAATGAAAGCGCTGGCCAAACAAAGGCAGGGCCAAGGTAGTTTGCATCTGGCTAGCACCACCCTGAGGACCTGTCTGAGCATATTCAGTTAAGTAATTTATGTAAAACATTCAGTAGGCTTATGAAATTCTTTCTTGGCAATTGTTTTTTACTTAATAGTTTTAAAAAATACTTTAGGGGTGTTTTTCAGGATTGTCTTTGGAAACCTTGTACTGATGTGTCTAATGTAAGTCTCTATTAAATTAGGAGTGTTCATCTTTAAAAAAAAAGGCACACAAAGAAGTGCAGGAGAGAGAGTCAGACAGAGGCTAAAATAGGCATGGTAGGATGGTAAATTCATCCCTGTTTTACTTATCATTCTTAGTTTTTAATTCAAGTTTGATATTCATAGAATGTACTTTCCCTATATTGTGCTCTTTCTTTTAATTAATCTGTTAGCATAATCCTTCTCTTCATTAGATGTGAGCTTACATCAGTATTTAATTTGAAGGAAAAGACCAATGCGGTTGCCCAGGGGTCTTGAAACAAGTCAAAAGAGGGCTACATGGAAACTTAAAGAAGAGTGGAAGCAGCACTCCTGGAAGCAGTGTCCTTACGCCTTCCTCCGGTAACAGAGAACTTATTCCAGGTAGTGAATACATGGTCTGGCAAACGGATTTGTTCCTGGATTTTTTCTGAAATGTCAGAAGGCTTTGCTGATTTTTTGAACCTCTGCTACATCGCTAAAGCTCTGCCTCTTTCTCATCTGTATATGAGGCTTCTTTGGTGGTACAGAGTCAGCATGCTCGTTCAGTGACATGTTAATGTGTGTATGTATGGAGAGACATGTGTCCTGTGCCTGGAGGAGAAAACCTACGGCTGGTGTTTTTTCTTTCAGGTTTGCTCCTGGTGTCTGCTCTTGCTTATTCTTCCATCAGCCACTGTTTTCCAGCCTTTGTTCAGCCTCAAAGAGCACTATCTATCTGCCCTGAAAGTGTAAACTTTTAATTCCATATTCCCTCCTCCTTCCTTCATTAAGTCAGTTTACATCAGACAAGAAAATAAGGAGGTAGATTTTCTATAGCTTTGAACTTCTGCAGCTACTGTTGGACATTTGGATGTTTGGGCACTCAGCACCCCAGAAAATCCTACTTCGGGTGTTTAAAGTAATCTTTTGTTGCTTTGTGGCTGAGCTGCTTCACGCTGTGCATAAGCAGATAAACTAGGTGCATATTTTTCAGTGACACTAAGAATTAGTAGATTTAAATACAGATCATTCCCAGAACCAAGGAAGTAAAATTCAAATGTTTTATATTTGCTACAGTAAGTACATATGTGAGCTTTGAAAAATTGTAAATGTAAGACACAGTTAAGTAAAACAAATCTGTCAGGAAAACAACCTGAACTATACCTTACCATTCCGTGAAACACATCAAACAGTTTCTTGCATAAAATTGGGACTTCAACGCTAGTGAATACTCTGGTTTACTGGAAATCTACTATTGATTTAATCATTGTGTTCGTGACCTGCTGCCTGCAGCTTTGGCCTGCCTACACCATTTCTCCTGGCCCCAAGAATTGCAGGCAGCCCATTGCTTTCTAATCATCCTTGCTGTGATGTCTGTGCCAGACTACCTGAGGATCCCAACTGCCACGCAGCTATTAATGCGGCTGTGGAGTAGCCAGCGAGTAAGTAGTGTTATCTCCATTTTACGGATGAGGCGGGCAAGGGAGACATGGTAGGTTAAATGACATCCTGAAGGCCACAGAGAAAGTTTTTCGTTCAGACAGCTGTTCCTTTGGCTCCAGTCCCAAATATTCACGATGAGACTGTCCGTGCTGGCTCTGTATGCCTGCTACAGGTGAACGGGAAAGCTGGGGCAAGACATGGGGAATCTCACGCTGGCTTTCAATAATACAGTTTTGTTTCTAAATGCTTAGCCTGTTGTTTCACAGCTGAAAGGGGCTCGATGTAGCAAAATAACTGACATGTATTTTAGTCACTTAGAACCTCCACCCTCTTCCTCTGCACTTTCCCAGAGCTAGGGATGGGTGAATCTCAGCAGTGGTTACCCACACACTGCTTCCCAGCTTCCAACATGGGGCGACCTGGCAAAGATTAAATTTCTGTCCCTTATTTTCTAAATTGGTTTCCTTAGGGCCTTGAAACAGCAGGAGGAAGAACACAAAGTGTGACTCCAAGGTAGTAGGTTCAACCTTTTGGCATGAGGAATATTTTATTTTATTTTTCAGTGAGATTCCACTCAGGTTGTTTGAACATTTTCTTCCCCTCTGCATTTCTTTATTATGGCTATTTTTAAATATTCTTTGATCATGCTGTCTTAGCGTTGTTTATCTCACAGAGTGTAGCCTTTTGTCTCACAAGAGCAGGTTCACTCCCTCCCTGCCTTGACACATGCTGCTGAACGTGGCTGTGTTCTTGCTGTGCAGCGGATCTATTCATGGTTTTATGAGTGGAAAGGGCTGTTTGCCGTGTGGAGCCCAGCAGGGCTAATAGCATATTTTTTCCCTGAGCTATTATCCCATTGGATTACCACCCGCCTTTTTACTATTTTGCAGGCTATTTACATGGTCAGCTGATAAGTGATAGGTAAGCTTACTACTAATTGAGTTCTTTTTATGGAAGTGCAATTTGGGATGGACAGACCACACATAAGGCACCAAGAATAATTCTTCAGGAGTATGTAGGCTCTGACTCAAGTCAGTTACCAGGCTGAACCGCAAACTCCATGTACTAGGTAACTTCAGACAAAATATTCCCCTCCAGGAAGAAGCTCTGTACTTTATGGCAGATGGTCCGGGAAAGATGAAACAGCCTTGAATAGGGAAGGTACGGTTGGCCGCTGCTATAGCTGAGGTTGTATATTCACTCAGTTACTCCTCTGTGTCAAAGCACTCAGTTTCCAGGAGCAGGCAGCTGTAATTTTCAGTCCTGATATTTACAGTCAAACCCATTTTACACATTTTTTTCAAGTTCACAATCAGCTATGTTTGGTCCCCACTGCTTCCATAGAAAATTTGGAGTAGGGGAGGTACTGGTGATAGGCTTCCAAAAAAAGATCATTAGGTTAACCATTATCCAGCCACCGACATCAGAGGCAAACTTTATGAGCTTCTGCCAAAGACCCATCTAGCCCCAGTCTCCCACTGCTGAGTAGGAAGTTTACTCCACTCCTTCAGAGCATGGTCAGCAATGCTTCAGTGGTTAACACTGTATGATAAATGGCCTGTTGTATCCTTAATACAGTTACTCACCTAAGAGCTGGAAAGCTTCACATGTTTATACATCACATTTTTTTGTTTATACTACATTTTCAATTAGCCCACTGCATAAAGCTGGTGGCTGGCAAACAAATAGAAGAAATGTTATTAGTAATTGAAGAAGATCATGGGAAGAAAAGAAGAAAAGGGGGAGAAAAAGAAAAAGATAGAAGGAAAGAAAAAAAGAGAAAGAAAAAGAGGAAAGAAAGAAAATTCTGATGGGAGAAGCTCATGTTTTCATTTCATTTCATTTCTCTTTTCCATCAGAAACGGCTCTGACAATATAACTATCAAATTAAAGAAGACAGGAAAGAAGCTCAACACCTTCTTTAGTTTGAAAGTTGTTACCATATGTCTAAGTAGCGTATCATTTCCAGATACCATTTTCATTGTACTGACATCAGTAACATTTTTAATCTAATTAGCACAAAATAGATATGACAGGAAAATGAGAAAAAAGAATATTGAGTTGCCATGTACAAGCTCCTTTTTAAATGGAGACATATTCTTTCCAGCCTATCCCACGTGCAACTGCTTTGACCACCATTGCAAAAGAGGATGGCATAAAACATTGATTCTGTTGACATCGATAGGGGTTTTGCCATGAACTCTAATGTAGAAGGTTTCCCTTCCCAGTCCCAGACTTACTGCCCCTCCCAATATATCTTCTCTGTGTCATGTTCTAATATGAGATGTTGTTCTCATTCACAATACTTGTCAATGTTGTGGTCTCCAGTCCTTGGAAATAAAATGAGTTTTGCACCACCTGTTCACACCACACACCGCCTTATGCCCCCCCCCTCCCTCCCCGAAATGTATCAACCCTTAGCAAAAGCTTGTTCCTCTGAATTTTAAACCTGTCTCTCCTTGGTTAGCCTTTCGTGTCATTGAGACCTGTGCACCAGTTCTGACAACACTTCTCTTTTTATGCCTTGATTAGTGGCGATGTAATTAACAACAGTGACAGATACAGCTCTGTGATTAGTCACAGAGTTATCAACCCTTGCAGTGGATGGAGTAACTTACATCTCAGAACCAGGGTTTTAGGCTCCCTGCAGATTTAGGTAGACATCTTCAGAAACGCTTTATTCAAGTAATATTTCAAAGATTGTTCTTGCAATCTAACCAGTTGCTTAGAAAAACAAATGAACAAAAAGGGCGCTAAAAGCCAACCCAACCATCATAAATTTAAAAAAAGAAAAAGGGGGGGGATAAAGTGGAAGTTTTAGCGATCAAATCAGATTCTTGCTGGAAATGCACACTTCGTGAAAGTCTGATTTATGAGCTATAAGTATGAATGAAATAAAGATAGAACATAACTACATAACGACCTAATATGGTATCTCTGAGACCAAGAGAAAACAATTAAGTGTTGTTGCATTAATACGAGTTGAAAAAAAAGTACTGTAAGTAGTAGAATTGAA
This sequence comes from Aptenodytes forsteri, assembly GCF_000699145.1. NCBI lineage: Eukaryota > Metazoa > Chordata > Aves > Sphenisciformes > Spheniscidae > Aptenodytes > Aptenodytes forsteri. The sequence goes on from NW_008795029.1 coordinate 2,105,222, forward strand.
ATGGCTACCGTAAACCAGCTCCAATTAGCTGTTGCAATGAACATGCTGGACAATTTTCTGTCCTTATCTTTTAATTGTTCTTTCAACCTTTTCATCCTTTTCTTTTTGCTTTGAGAGAAACAATGCAAAACATTTGTTTTCAGGATTTTGAAGAGAGCTATTATTCATTTATCCTAAAAAAAGGTGTCAGTACTTTGTACAATGAGGGCTTGCTCACTTGCAGAAAAATTCTAGTCCTGCTGAACTGTGAAACTTATCATTGTTTTATATAAAAAAATAAGGCTTGTTTTAGTCCTCCAAAGTCCCTACCAAAACACAAATAGCACTGAAAAGTATTGATATTGGAGAGGCGATCCTCTTATTAATATTCAGATATAGTATCTAGACTTTTGGGATTCCTGTATGCATAGTCTTTCTGCATTCTGTTTTGGCACTCTCTATTGTAAATCGCACCCCATTTTTGGTCTTGCTGAGGTTGAAAGTTGTGATGTGGTCAACAGGAAATCCCTCTCCACTGTCACCTGGGACCAAGATATGGCTGAGAATTACATAAAAGCTCTATCTTGTGTGCAAATAAATATTCAACAGGTGCTCAAAACCATGGTAAAATATTTTGTCACCTGGGCCTTTCTTCTTTGGCTCAGATTTCTTCCAGTTGCTACCCCAGCTGCCTTGTGCCGTGCTGTCTCCCGCTCCCCCTGCAGATCTTTTGCATAACGATGGCAAAAGGGTTTGGAGCAAATACATCCTGTGTGAGGTCTCCTGGCCTTACTGCTAGCGCTTTGCATACTTGTTTCTCTTCAGATAGTGTTAATCTAAGACTGCAGCATTCTCATGCTGAGTGAGAGAAGGAAAATTCAAATTGATGGTCAATTCTCTGTTGTATTTTTAAGAATAACTGCATTGTTATTCTCTGCCCCTTGAAATCTGTCTGCTTTTTCAGTATAACGGCAGGTCTAGGATTCAATTTCAGCTTGCTTGTTTTAATAACTGAGCAATTCTCAGTGTAGCCTTTTCACCAGAGAGCTGCTGCATGTTGCTGCAGAACTTCTATTCCTGAAAGAGAAGGCTTTGACTGTGCCAGACCACGAAGGTGCAAGAGATAGCAGGAGATGGGTAATCTCCAGAGAAATATCACATTGTCAAAATTTGGCAATGGTTAGCTTTGATCCTGGTACGAGTGCTCTGTTAGTGGAATTCAATAAAATTTTTTCATCCGTCCTGATCTTCTAGCTAGAAAAAAGAGGGAGAAATATTTGTTGGACTTCTCTTTTGAAGACTCTTAGAAAGGTTTTGGGTTTTTGGCTCCTTTTCAGTGCAGGCCTGAAATGAGAAGCTTGGTTGCCTTCTCCTAGTTAGAGAAACTTTGGGGGCTTGACAAGTGGATTGTCCCCACTCCCTCCCTTTCATTTTCCTCAGATGTGAACATGAGGGGCCAAGGGTACACATCATCTGCCAGGGAACACTTTTTTGGAGGGGGGAAGCAGAGGATGACCTGTGGTGTGGGGGTGAAAAGCGGCACGGACTCCAGCAGACACGGCAACCAAAGACCTTTATTGCTTTTTGTTAGCATCTTTTATAGCAAGCAGAAGTGTACACGCGCTACCTGCAGCTTGCAGATAGGTTATAGCCTTGTGTTCACGCGCATCTATGCTCTAGCAGATTGGCCCGTTCTTTCTGATCATGCGAAATGCCTTCATGGTCTTTATCTTGTTTTTCTCCTTCCAGCTGCACATTCCTTTCTCCGTTGTTTTCTGCTTAAGTGCCTTGTCATGCCAGGTGGTGCAGTGTTTGCTCATTAAAATCAAACTCAGGAATGTCCGTTAGTGA
>NW_008795029.1:2108102-2120778 GCF_000699145.1 Aptenodytes forsteri
GCAGACACGGCAACCAAAGACCTTTATTGCTTTTTGTTAGCATCTTTTATAGCAAGCAGAAGTGTACACGCGCTACCTGCAGCTTGCAGATAGGTTATAGCCTTGTGTTCACGCGCATCTATGCTCTAGCAGATAAAAGAAATGCCTTCATGGTCTTTATCTTGTTTTTCTCCTTCCAGCTGCACATTCCTTTCTCCGTTGTTTTCTGCTTAAGTGCCTTGTCATGCCAGGTGGTGCAGTGTTTGCTCATTAAAATCAAACTCAGGAATGTCCGTTAGCGAGATTCCCATCCCCACACTGTGGATCTGTGAGCATTGGCTGGTTAAAGGTCCCCCCAAATGTTTTATTAAAAAAACTCATAGTCAACTAATTCAAAGATACATAGCAAATAGATAAAGCAACACAAAGGTTGCTCACGTGGATCTTGGCAGTCATTCCCCTATCCTTTTAGTCTGGGTGCGGTCCACTCAGTCTGGGACCTGCACTCCTCTTGTGGAAGAAGTCACTGCACTGTGGCATCCTGTTCACGTCCTGTGGCCAGCAATCCTCCGGCAATATCTGTTGCCCACACAGAGACTGAAAAAGGATTACAGGCATGTAATGCCATGTAGTTAGACAGGAGCAGGTAAATTAAGGTATGTATGACATGTTAGGTATCTCCCTCATTCACCAGTATTTATCACCCAGTGTTTATCTAATATTGCTATGATTGAAACTTCCAGGAGTATTCTGAAAGACAGAGGTGTCTCTATTTCACAATTACAGAATGAAAAGAGCCTCACTTCCCAGGATTTAGAAGTCCTTCTTACTGATCTGGTCTCTTCTTGGCAATAGTGTGTGGTTTGCAAACTCTTTTTCAGACTGCAAACTTTCTGGAAAGGTATTTTGTTCTGAGTTTGTTTACACGGTGCCCAGAACAATTCTGTCCTCAGTTGTGACTGAAGCTCCTCGGTACTACGATGTTATCCTTAAAGAACAACACTGTGCATTTCTTACGCTAGAGTGAGTAAAGGTACACTGGTATACATCTGCAAAAAGAAGTCATGCTCTGCATGATGTGAGCACTGGAGACATCTTTTAGTCCTTGGCTCTGTGTGCTTGTCATTTTCTAATCCCTTCTTCAAATAGTACATTAGTTTAATATCAGCTAGTTACTGGGCCCGGCACAAGTTTTGGGGTTTTTTTTCCAAGAAAAATGTTTTTTTTGGTGGTGTGGTTTTTTGTTTTTTTTTTTTAATATGGCGAGGGAAACTGTGCAGAACAAAAGGGCATACTTAGTTGCATTAAAGGCTAGTTACTGCCCGGCACAAGTTTTGGGGTTTTTTTTCCAAGAAAAATGTTTTTTTTGGTGGTGTGGTTTTTGTTTTTTTTTTTTAATATGGCGAGGGAAACTGTGCAGAACAAAAGGGCATACTTAGTTGCATTAAAGCAGTCTCCATCTTTGTCACCAGAGTGGTGGCTCCAAGTATGCTGAAGCACTCACATGCCATAAGAAAAAGAAAAGGAAAATCTCATCAGTGACAGCTGTACAGGGACGATTTTTCACTCATTGGAGAGACTGTGTTTTTTTTTTTTAATATGGCGAGGGAAACTGTGCAGAACAAAAGGGCATACTTAGTTGCATTAAAGCAGTCTCCATCTTTGTCACCAGAGTGGTGGCTCCAAGTATGCTGAAGCACTCACATGCCATAAGAAAAAGAAAAGGAAAATCTCATCAGTGACAGCTGTACAGGGACGATTTTTCACTCATTGGAGAGACTGTCATAACTCACAGTCCTAAGAGAGTGTCTGTTTCTCACTGTCACTGGTGAGATAAGCTATATTTAATGCTGCAACATCAAAGCTGCCAATTTTACATGTGTATTTAGTGGTACAGTTACAAATTAAATACACTGCCTGCCTCATTTTGGTTTGCAGAGGGTAAAGTGATGTAATTACATTAAAGGGGAAAAAGGGCTTACTTAAAAAAAGTTTCAAAGTGTAGGGTTTGACATTTTAGGAGCATTGGACAGGTACAGATTTAAATGATGTGATTTTATATATTATCAGCAACACTACATTAAAAAATGTGCATGAGCGTATTAAGGTCAGACTTCTCATTCTGCAAATTACTATAGAGTATCCTTGGATAGCTCAGTGCTAAATATAAAAGAAAATCAACGTCCAGTCTGCTATAACTAGTGTGGAAAAAAGGAATTTTCGTTATCAGCAATGGAGACGAGATATATGTTTGTGACTGTAAGCAATGGTGGGGTACAATTAGAATGAGAATATCCTGGTTGATTATCTGTTTGTTTAAATGAGGAAAAATGCATCAAGTTCCTTTCAGGTGGTAGACTATATAACAAACTACCGATCAGGATTAAGCATCACCTCTTATTTTCTTTAAAAGGCTACTGAAGTAATTGAAAAACACTGGATAGAGTCTGTTGTACTAAGACAGCATAAATCTAAAGTAAGGGAGACAAACATACAATGGTTACACTTCTTCACTATCCATGTGTCCTATGTCTGAACTATTTATTAACTGAAATGTGAATGGGCAATGAAGGGCCAATTTATATGTTACACCAAGAGATGTATTATAACTGCCTTAAGCATTGATTTCCTTCCTTGGCCTATTCTTGATTGGGATATACACACATAGAACAGCAATAATGTGGGGTTTCCTTATCAGATCTTGGATATTTCCCCAGACTGTCTGCAACCATTAACCTTGCATATTATCTGACTTTAGTGATTAGTACAAGGCACATAAAACCGTATTGATGGCCAGCCTTGGGTTAGAATGGTGAGCTGAATTATTGGAGGTTAGATTTTGCTGACTTTGTGATACAAATGATAGTATTATGCTAGTCCTGTGAAATTGCTAATTTGTCATTTCTTTCATGGTGCAGTCAATGATGTGGTACTAATGAATGAGGCACATAATTGTGTGATACCGAACTGTAGCTTCTTGCTGATGCCTTCTGCGCCTGCATTAAGAGGAAGCGAATGTCAAGACTCTCTTTGTTCACTAGTTCCTCTCGCATTTCTGTGCCCTGCTGCTAGATGATCAGAAACAGTGTTTGTGATTAATGCTAAGGCTATTGCAGTTCGGTTTATAAGCCTAACTTTGTTCTGCTGTGCTCCTTACTATTATGAGCCGCTTTTGTAGGATCCTGTCGCTTCTTTGCTCTTGCAGCTCTGCTGTGAGACTGCATCTCCAGCGAACTTCAGCAAATAAAGTCCTCCAGGATCTTACAGTTGCTGCCATTCTGAGATCCCCTCAAGAAGGTTTTTTTCAGTGTACGTCTCAGAGACTATCCAACAAAGTGGGCCTCCAAAAGGATTTGGAAGATAAACTGGAGTGGGTGAACGGGGGGTCAGTGTTTGAAGCATTTCTTTTTGTCTACTTTTATATTTTTGCTTAAGTGGTTGTGCAAGGAGATCTAATTGGACCAGATCAACACATTGCAGTGGTCAATCAAAATGCTTCTTATCCTTATGATTAATTTGGGGGTTTCTTTTATTTTTTTTAAATCCCTTTTTTCTTATTCTTTATCCACTTTATTAGGAAGAGTAAGGCTCAGGAGAGGAAGAGAAAAAAAGCAAAAAAAAAAAAAGGGGGGCTAAGTCTTTTCTTTTAATTGATAAAATAGAGTTAATAATTGTTCAGAAGTTTAATTTCAGCTTGCATTATTAAATACTGTTTAGTGCTTCTCCCAGAAGGCACTGAAGAAATAGAAGTACACCTATCTGTCTGCTTTCCACCTGGCATCAAGAAGCAGCTGAGCCAGGACTTTAGTTTACTTACGCAATGGTGGACCTCTCTAGCAGCCTGAAGTGAGGCAAGTTCTCCTGCAGCGAGGGCTGTGTGGGAGCAGCAGCTCAGGCACTGCTGTCCTCAGGAGCATTATGGCGGTCCTGTGCCGTCTGGCATCACACCTAAAGCTCTAGCTTTGGAAAATAAATATTGGAAAATCTCAGCCTGTATTAAAATAAGACAAAAAGATGAATACAGACTAAGAAATAGTATTTATTATGAGAAAAATGAAAGATAATCATGATTGGTCGAGAAGTCTGAAGAACAAGCCCAAGTGCATTTTGAAGGCTTGAAAACCAAGAGGTGTGTGTGGTGGAGAGAGAACCTAGAGTTTACACTATTATAAAAATAAAAAAATCTGTTTTATGCTAATTGGATGCTTGTGGTAGGCTGTGTTGATGAATTTTACAGATTTGGAGTCCTAGAGTCTGATGAACTGCTGTGTGGTTTGGTCTGATGTTAGTGTGATACCACCAAGCTCAAAATAATGGACCTCGGGCACAAGTCCTTGAAAGTCCTTCCCTAATTCATCTGAGCAGTTTAATCTTGAGAAAATCACTTTGGAAATCAGCTTTTTAGCCTTCTTACATGTAAAATGGGAATAGCAACATTTGTGTACATCTGAAAAGTGTTTTTCGGTTTTATGTAAGAATGACTTAGTGTCCGGCTGTTAGTGAATAGTGCCTATGATCCGCAGCAGAGGTGTTCTGCTTCCCCCATCAAATTTAAAGTGGCAGAAATACAGGCTGCCCAAATGAAAGCGTCAAAGTCCCAATTAATTTGATATGCTTAGATTTAACTAGAAGCCTCTTCAATCTTTTTAGGCTCGTAATTCTGTTCTCTGGTTCTTTACCATGTGCAGCTATAGTGCTGTAATGACCTTTCACTGATGCTGAAGTTGTTATATTTCTTAAAATGACATCAGTATAAATACTCTTCTTCTGTAACAAACTGTGTATTTATTGCATTAGTTTTCAAGCCAGTAGTCACTCTATTCTAAAACGTATTATTAACACGCCCCTGAGTTTGGAGTGATGTCCTCCTCCTGCTGCTGAAGAACTCAAGCTCTGATAGTGACACACTTGCAAATTGCTGTTCTGCTTGAAGCCTTTTAACGGAAGATGGGAAGGTGGCTATTTTTCAGATCCAGGTCGTCTCAGTGTACAAGCAATTTTGTGTTGGTTTTAGGAGAACAGTTTACTTGGGAGCTCGAGCCTTCATGAATTAACAGACAAATTCTCCCATCGGAATCATTCAGAAGCAAGTCGGTTGCTTTTTTCCAGGTCTTTACTCATTCCACAAGTATTTGTGGAATGTGGGGTGCACTAGCTTTCCTGTTAGATGCAGTATATCAACAAAATTAACTAGCAAATAGAGTAAAAAAGGGAATGTTAGGGTCCCACTAATGCAGAGCTAGTGGCTTTTTGAAGCATAGGGATAGTAGGATTTGGCGAGAGACAGCAAGGAGCACATGCCATTTCTGCATTGTGAAAGACTTCTGCAGAACTGTTTCTCATGGGCTTAGGCAGTGCAATTCAACAAATGAATCAATGAGCCAGTTGCTATTCCTAGTTCTGTCCCCAAGCAAAGCTATGATTTTCTTTTTATCTTTAGAATTTAAGCTTTGTGGATGATCTTTTATAATGTGTTTGCACAAAGCGAAGAATAAAAAGGGTTGAAATCAAGTAGATACATTTATTTTCTTCTGTTACTGTTGTTATAGCTATCTAAGGAAGCAGTTAAGAGAAGTCTTGTAGACCGAGACAGTATCTCTTAGTTGGAACAACTAGTATAACTGGAAAATCTAGGCAAGCTCTTGGTCATACAAAACCATCCTTAGGTCTGGAATAGGAGATGCACACCTCAGATATAAACAAAAACTGTATCTTACTGGAATTCATGATTTCTGGTATCCAGGGACACTATGAACGTTAGTTTATAGTTGCCTTTTGAAGATATTTTTGCATTTCTCCACTGAAGAGCAGGATTAGAGATCAGAGATGAAGTGATTGGCGAAGACCTGGGTCTTTAGTCGCTTTGTATGGATGTGTGAGCTCGCTCTAGGTTGTAGCATTTGTTAAGCTTTGCCTACTCAGTTTCTGTGAGAACTTGGTATGAAGTATACTATGTGCTGAGAAGTATTGTGATCCAAGGATTTTGATCATTTTGTTGCGGGTTTATCTATTCTGATGTTGCACAGAAGTGTTGGCAAGCTTCCTGCTTATTAGTCAGACCAGACATAGTCTAGATCCATACAGTACTTTTTGGACTATAGAAACTTTCATCTGTTCGTAGTGTAATAAAATGAGGAGGTTACTTGAAGGCTAGGAAAAATTGTGTTGGGAATATCTCTTTGAAGGTAGGATCTCCTTTCAGAAGAGTTTGCAATTGCTTAGTGACCTTCCCCATAGTTTCCAAAGACCGGTGATATGTGCTGTTGAGGGGTGTGCAATCAGTGAGTTGTCTGTTTGGGGTTTTTTCATAAGGTGTTCTTATATGGTAACTGGGTACTTTCTGTAGCCGTGTGCTATGGATGTATGAGTCTTAAGTGCGTTTCTTTTTTGATAAAATAAACAGTATATTGCATCAAATAGAGATAAGGAAGTTAGTTATTCTTCTAGTCCACCTCACAACAGCTGCAACACTTTAACAACATTTTCAGAAGAACTTCGCTCAGTTTTGTTTAATTCAGGTTCTAGTGGTTTGGATTTTTTTGTTTGGTTGGTTGGTTTTGGTTTTGTTTTAAATTCTTGGTAATTAGCAGATGTTTCCTGCTCTCTGTCTTGCTATTCTGGTTAGAAGTGGGTATTGCAGAGATTTAACCGAGTGCTGGATGTCTTCCCTGAACAGCATCTGAAACAGGTCAAAAGAGTATTGGCTGGGGTCAGGGGGTCCAACCATCCTTTTTGACTATTAGCAAGGTCAAGGTGGCACCCACCGCTGCTGAAAGTGCTGGGAGCTCTGCCCTGCCTCTCCATTACATGGATCAAGAGGAGCAGGAGCTGGACTCTTTGAAGACCTGTAGTCACCCTTTCAGGACTAATTCCCATGTTGCTGGACCCCAGCAAGGCAAAGCTGAGTGTCATGCCGACTGTCATCATCAGCTGTAGTCTGGCAAACACGTAATCTGTACGCTCTTTCCCTCCCCTTGGGCATAAGCTGAAAAGGTTCATCTCTAAAAGTAGCTGAGAGGGTAGCTGGGTCTCTCACCAAATCTGTTCATTCAGACTCTACACACGCTGCTGGTGGAGCTTGCTGGTGTGATGGTAGAGGATCAAAAGAAACCTGACTTGTTAACAGTTTGTTTGAATCAAGAAAGGATATTTTTGACCTGCAATCCTGTGCATTACTTGTTCAACCGATAAAAGAACTGCCATTGTTGCTACAAATTATCTGTTTTGTCCACACTAAAATATAAAACATTTCTGTTGAAGGAAAATACGGCACCATAAATAATTAAAACTATTCCAATTGACTTTTTTGGTCAATTTTAATCTGACCTTAAATCACAATGGTCAGCCATTTTATTTATTTTTTTAATTACTGATTATTTAGAGAGATTACTCTAAGCAATTACTAGTTAATATCCTTAATAGCCAGTTTTGCATGTAGTCCACTGCTATGTTACCACTGGCCCTGCTTGAGAAATATAATACATTGAATATCAGATCACATCCTGTATGTCCCCAGTATTAAATAGAACAAAATGAAAGTAATATGAATTTCACTGATAAGGACCACTTTTGCTGTGATTATAGTTCTATCAAAATGTACCAGTCTAATATTAAGCACAGATTTACATATCTCTGAAATAATACAATTATATATAAGAAACCTTGCTTTAGCGATTAAGACAATGAGATCTGCCCCATGGTGTTATGGGGAGAAGTCCACTTTTTTTGATCTGGACAGGTTTTTTTCTTCTTGATATTATTGAAGCTATATGAGGCAACAGCCTTTTTTTTTTTTCTTTCTATTTTCTGGAGGGTTACAATTGTTCTGTCAGTGTTACTTGGGTTACATATTAAATGACCTTGTGGAGGTTCCTGTTTTATTGTAATCAACCATTTAGCAACAACTGGATGGTATATTTGTGCCTCACAGTTAGTTGTTTCACTGAGATTAAGGAACTATGGACCTTCTATATGTGCGATTATTTATTGAACCGTGTCTGAAGAAATTCATCTACTGCTTTTCATTGATGGGAGTTTCTGGCTAACAGCACTTTAAATAAGTGGAAATTGCTCAGTTATCACCCAATGTGAACAGGATCAATAATAGTTTAGTAGTGTCTGATAATTGCAGTGGCTGTTATACACAAGAGCTTGCGTCTTCTTGAGTGACTCTTATCAATCTATTGTCCGTCATCATATGATAATCAGGCCGAAAATATAGTGGGGAATTATCCCTTTTTGAATCAAGCTTGTGAAAAACATTTGAAATAATGGTAAAAAAATTCTCATTGTTCCACTCAGCAGGGAGAAAAATTCAGGAACTGGGTGACTACGGTGAGAAAGGGACAAAAAAAAAAAAAAATCCAATGTGCACTTGCTAAGTAGAAAAATATGTATAGCACAGTGATATAAGGGCAAAATATTTCTGCAACATTTGGAGAGTGTCTTAAAATATTTGCAATTATATTCTGAAGGAGTCATGACCCTTTGTACCTTTCAGGACTATGCTGGTGACTTGAAAGGAAACCATAGGACACAGATGGCAAGAAAGGTATGCTAGAGTGCAGCAGAGTGCAGCTCTTGTTGCTTTGTTCCTGAGGGCAGCAGCATCTCCACTTCATAGCACAAGCACCCCAACGCTATGATGGTGTGCAGCTTCGACTGTTCCCTCCTGCTTTTGGACACACTGAGTTCACTTACAAAACCAGAAGTATTTATCTCACCACCACCACCCCACCTCTTTCCATGCCAGTAGGAGTGGCTTTTTTAATGATAGTCTCATCATCTTCCCGCTTGTGCTTCTCTCTCTATTTTCTTTTCCCTTTTTAAATTTATCTTTTACCTTGTTACTTTCACTAACATGTATAGCCTGGCCATCTTAGGTCTCATGGCCTTTCTCCTCTGCTGACAACAGACAGAACTGCCAGAAGTCTGTCTGGGCATAGGTTTTCATATTGTTAGGCTCAGTTACCTAAGAGAATCCTTTGGCTGTTGTTACGTATTTGTTCTAGGAATAAAGAAAATACATTTTAAAAAACGCTGTTAAATGATATGTGCCTCTGTAGACCAGTGGGTCTACTAGTGCATTCTTTTATGAAAAGAACTTGACAGTTTGTGTATAGTCCACCAGTAGCAACATCATATTTTCTTGGCAATAATTTTCTGGCTTTGGTGTCTATTGTATCAGGCTACCTGTTTGGCAGACACAGATGTTGGGGGAAGACAGAAGCACACCCTAGCACTCTTTCCCCTTACTGTCGTACTTTTAATTGCTGAATCATAGAGTAATTCAGGTTGGAAGAGACCTGCTCAAAGCAGGTTCATCAGGGATTGGTACAGGCAAGTGAAGTTTTGGATATCTGCAACAGTCTCCACAGCCTCTCTGGGTTCCTGTTCCAGTGTTTGATCTTACTGAATAGTTTCTGTAATAGCCTTAATTAATATTTAAGCCAAAGTCTTCAGCTACCCTGGCTATACTGTCTTTAATAAACTCTTTTGTCTACTTTTGAAGAAAAACTTGATTCCTGCTATATGGCTTGCAATGTGAAGAGTTAAATGCAGTATTTCTGTACCTTGGCATGCATACACTCACTCTTCCTTTCCATTTATTTCAAAGGCAGTTTCAGACTTGAGTGTGGTCTGCTGTGTAGTATATATCTCCTGGACTATTCAGAATGGAATGAAATTACAACAGCTATAATTCCCTGAGAAAACACTTTTGACTGAGCAAATAGGAAACTTAACTGGTGGGTGCTTCTGTAGTCCTCTAGTCCTTTGCTAGATGATTTGAGTGCAATCAAATTACTCTGTTGAAACAAAGCAAAATTTACTGGTAGCCAAAGTATAATTACTTTGAATTATTAATCTCTAGTATGTACTTGCAGGTCTTCCTTTCTGTAAGGGTATTGTCTTTTTCTCCATATATCACTGAGTAAGGATTTACAAATACTAACAAAACTCTTTCAGATTTAAAAAATTTCCCTATTCTACGTCAGGACAAGTTTCTGGGTGAAAAGGGGGACGACAAGTGATTCCCCATCAGAACCAGAAAAGAAGTATCACTGAAGATACTGGGGAATTGGTTTCAAGTTCCTGTTCTGCTATACTTCTTATTGCCTTTTAAGCCCGTACTTCTTGATCCCCTTATGTATAACACTGCGGGCTGCTGCTGGGTGTCTTGTCATGTCCTGTGCTAGAGATGACGCCCTCCTCCTGCCTGCTCCTAGGCATAGGACTTGAAAAGGAACATAAGCACATTAAAGGCAGTGACCTAACTACTAGGCCATGGTTTATGTCATCTTCCAAACCAAACACCTTGGGCCTGAAAGATTATCCTGATGCAAATTTGCACTACATTGACATTATTCTTGCAGAAAAAAAGGCTAGTTTTTGATTCAGCTGTTTTGTGTCCTTACAGAGGTTTTGAATCAGCTTCTCTGACCAAAAAAATCAAAAAGTGCAGCTGAAACATTCCTGACTACCTATATTTACAAATTTTTTCTCTTTGGCTTTGTAGAGAGCTTTTTGTTTTCTTAAGGTGAAATAAAGCCTCAGCTAAAACAGAAATTAAATCAGTTTTATTTCCATAAAAACTATAACCTCTAACTCCATCAACCACAACTTTGGACCATATATGGTACTTTTACCTAAAGCCCATTTAGTAGGTAAAGGCTGAAAGGCAATGTATGACAGATTTTTAGACCTAGCCTTGAAAGCTGACCTGCATGAGCTTGGCTTGTACCTTCGGAGGGCTAAGTCCACAAGGACATTTGTTACTTCTGTATTCACAGCATTCCTCCTTTCTTTCTGAGCTCTAGCTGGCTATGCTCTCAGAAAGGAATAGATGGTGCTCTGCCTTCTCAAATTGATAAACAGAGTTCTGGCTTCCCGATTGGAGGATTTCTATGTAACGGCAAGAAAAGCAACGGAAAGAGCTTGTTACTGAAATGGCAACCATAAGAATTTTTTCCTGTACCATCCTGGAGTTTTCAGCTGGTTTGCTGGTTCCCTTTTCTGTGCACACAGAGCTGTTTAAGAAAGCAGCTCCCTTCACTCTTTGGAGCGAAACAGGTTAAATATTGCAGCATAAAGTGTGTGGTACACACTGAAAATGACTTGCAGATGGTGCCGCCGCTAAGACCCATGAAACTTTTATACTTCAACCCAAACCTATGCATTTTGTTTCACTCAGAAAATTCAGCCCTTAAAAATCAAAATGCCATGGAAGAGTATTCTTATCTGATCTCAGGCAATCCCCATAATATTGTAAACTTAATAATGAAAGACTATTAATAATGAATGAATATGTGGCATGTCTATGAGAAGCTTTGCCACTTCTCTCCATAGAGTAAAAAGTGAAGGACAACTAGGCTCTAATTTGGCTGCCTCAGGTAAGTGCCCAAAGTTAAGGTAGGATGACTTTGAATTCCAGCTTCTCACCAAAATAGAGTAAAGACAAAATTCAGCTCACTGGGAAACGGAAAAGTATTTGATTGAGGAAAGCAGGATTTAATTTCCGTTCTCAGTTACTCAGTTTAATTTGTACTTCCCTTAAAGAGAGCAAAAGTTGCCACTCTTTATATTAAGATTTAATGATATTTTGCAAATGGTTAATAAAATGTAATAGGCTTAAGGCTTGCTACAGATGAATTCCAAAGCGATAAGCATTTTAGGTGGAAATACAGGCGATTGGAATTCAAAGCAGTCAATTATTGAGTCACCTTCTAATCTTCAGCTTTCTGTAAACCAACTCTAAAAAGGAACCAAGTGAGATGCTTGTCTACAGCACTCAAGCTCCCATTGCATTATATAAAAGCAGTGTCAACCTCTCCTGTTTGACTGAGAAATGTTCCAAATTGATGAGTGTGGGTCTCCATTCAGGTAGATAACGTGGTTGCGGACAGACCAGTTAAATACCTGTTTTACTCAGTCCTTTTATCTTGAAATTAATTTTTCTCTAGTGCCTACTGATTACAATAAGCTTTTGTTTTCTCTCTGCAGCTGTTTGCTTTGGCATGGAGGGTGGGAAGAAGTTCCTTTTGGAGCCAGTCTCTGCTCATCCCACAGCTGAAGAGCAGTGTCAGGCTTATCTTCTCCCGTTTCCCAAGCTGGGGCTGCCAGCCGGCCCAATGCAGGCTGAGCATGAATAGAGGGTTTCAGCAGATCCATGCAGCGAGCTGTCTTCAAGCTCTCAGACCAGCCCTTTCTACCCTCTTTATCTTCCAAAGTGGCAGCCTGATATTCAATATCCAGAAAGTCAGTGGGAGTCGTGCTCTTCTATTTTAAATCTAGATAAGTGGGTGTCAGTCTATAATCTTACGGCCTACCAGTCCTCCAGGATAAACACTAAAATCTAAGAGCATTGAAATGTTGTCCACAGCCCCTGTCTTTAGGGCAGGATAGGCCACACAAGTGAACCCAAGACCCCTCTGACTTAATAGCTCCCCTTTTAAGACAGGGAGGAGTTCACAGCGGATAGAGAACAATATAAAAATGCATCTAAAACTGGAACTGGGTAATGGCTTTGGTGCTAAAGGGCTACAGAGAAACAGCGAATGCTCTCAAGGATTGCAGTTCAATTCCTGGTTTTAACAGTTCAGTCAGGAGTCATGAAAGCAGCAAATGGCAATTTTACAGTTGTTATTATTACTTTAAGAAAAGGGATTTCTCCCATCTCCCCCCCCCCCCCCCCCCCCCC
>NW_008795029.1:2120820-2130134 GCF_000699145.1 Aptenodytes forsteri
TTTTTTTCTTTAAAAAAAAAGATTTTTCCCCCCCCCCCCCCCCCCCCCCCCTTTTTGTTAGAAATGTGAAGCTCCTTTAACAGAGGTGATGCACAACAGGACGGCAGGTGACATCCAAGTATGTAATGGGCATGTCCTCAGCCTATAACAAAACTTTTCTTCCAAAAGTCATGATATCAAGTAAAGGTTTTAACGAAGGCTCTTTAGGTAAGTTTACAGACGTTTATCAGTGAACAAAAAATTGGTGTATTTAATTGACTTATCCTTTCAACAACTCTAATGCCCATTTTTAGCATCCAATCCCCTGAGATATGAGATGTCACTCATTTATTTCACCTGGTGGGGTTTTTCATTTCGTTTTGTTTTGCTTTGCTTTGTTTTTAGCATTTGGGAAGATATGAAACTACCTCTTACATCCTTTACATGACTATTACGTACCACTCATTTAAAAGAGTGTTGCTGCCGCATCGGCCCCTATCTTCCACAGTTGTATGGGAGTGCACTGGGGCACTGCTCCCTTACTTGAGACATTTTTGACAGAAAGTATAGTTGAAGTATCTCTGTCCAACCATACTCCAAGGTGGTACTGAAGGCTGCCATGTCTTACCACCATTCGTCATCCAGCTTGACATCTGCTGAGACAGTTTCCTGCAGCTGCATTTAATATTCTAGTGCATTCATTTATTTATAATCCTGGCTGCTTAACAAATGGCAAGATCAGACAGATTTGATATGGAGTCTCCCTGTAAAACACCCATATTATAAAGTTTAATGTGTCCTTTCGTGAGGTACCACTACACCTAAAGCACTGTGTAGCATTTAGGGCTCACGAAAAGCATCAAAGACATTTAATTTTTTTGCTAGCAGACCTGTTCAGAGCAAAATTGGGTCTGGGTATAGCTTTTATTACTCTTAGAATTCAAGTGATTTGCGGCAGAGAGATGACCCATTCAGCTGTGTAAATATCTCAAACATCCATAGGTTAAAAAATTCAAGAAAAACATATTCTTCTTTGTCGCCCGTATTCCATTGATATATAAAATAACATACCTTTGTGAAGTAGGTGCATACATTAATGAGAGCTTTAACTGTTGATCTCTCTGTTTCTGTCACCATTATAATATTACTTAATCACAGCTTTTTGTGTCTAATTTACCCAAGAGTATTTTTAATAGAAGCATAAAAGAGGTTCAATGCTGGGTATGAAAAGAAAAGGAATTGGGGTCCAGTCTCTTTGGCAAATACTCCTTAACAAGGTAATTCTTTAAAAAGGCATATCATAGCTCTGAGAGAATAAAACAAACGCTTCAGAGTAATTCTGGTCTTTCAGATAAATACACAATTAGATTATATGATTTACATTAGATGATGTTAATTTACATAGGAAAATATGTGAAAGCATTCCCAAGGAGTAAGGACAGATCTATATAACTGGAGAGACCGTTAACAAGCCCATGCTCCCCCCTGTTAAATAATAAACCAGAAATAATGTTTAAGTGTTAGAGCTTTTGTGATATTTTTGAGAGCTTTTCTTACAAATTATGAATAAAATTAACTGCTGCTCATTCTCATGCATGCTATCAAGTTTTTACACACCAGTATGTCAAGGTTTTTCACGTCAGCATAGTAATACATGTATATCTTTAACATTCATGAGACATAAATGAACACATCTAAGAACAAATAGGTAACTGATCTATGGAAACTATGAATATCCCATTAATGAAACATGGGAAGAATTTGCTTATCTATTAAGATAAAGTTTTTGTTTTCACATAGAGTAGACAAATTATTTAAGATACGCAAAGGACACAAAGTGGTGGGAACTGATGTGAGTTTGTCTTCTTTTTCCTGGAAGACAGTACAGCAGGCAAGTGAATGGACTATGGTGGGTCTTCCCAACCCAATCCAAAAGCTTTTGTTCAATTGGTTCCTTCCTTTAATGCAGGTGAAATCTTTCATGTGAGTAAAGAATGTAGGACTGCCTCCCCCCTGACAGCGTCACCTGGAAGAGAGCTCTCATTTTGGCTACTTGCTCCCTTAATGCTCCCATAATGAATATAGGGTTTATTTCCAGCACATCTAATTATCTTTTTATACTTTACAAACCACTCTGAGAGCATTTTTTTTTTTCTTTACCCTAGCACCCACATATATCTCTTAACATTTCGGGGACATTTTCCTAGAAATGTTTAAAACTATACGTGGCTGATACAGAATAAGGATATCATTGTGGTACAACCAAGGATTATGTCCTACAACACGACACACATAAGTACATCATGACTTGTGTTTACAACACAATCAACCAGTCCACCTAGCCTTAACAGGTAAGGTTGCTACTTCTATTTCAAATGAGAGGCAAACCTGGCAGACAGGTTACGAGCAAGCCACATAGCCGCTTGCTTTCTGGACTTTACATTTGCAGAATAATAGTAGTTCTCTCTCTGTTTTGAAATAAAAGATGCAGGGATGTTAGAATTAATGAGATGTCCAGTCTAAATGCAATCACTAAAATTAGCAGAAGCAAGAGGTATCACATATGATGTAAAGGTCTTTTATTTTTTCCCGCTTGTTCTCCTGTACTGACTTGAATGGTTTGTGTAATGAATAATACTACGCCTGTTAATGACCACAGGCCTGTTTAAATAGAGAAATGGTATTCTCTGCTTATTCATGTGTGTTGTTTACAGGAAAGTGAAGCATCCAAGGTTAAATGTGAGGACTATGTCTTCAAGGTTTCTTGACCAGACATGCTTACGCATATATATACATTGCTGTAGGTCAGGGTCCTCCTTTTTTAAGACATAAAAATTACCTGATGAGAAGACCAGCAAAACCCCAGATGAATACAAGACACAATGAAGGTCTCAGATTTTAAGAGGAGTGTAGCTTTGGATTTTTTTGTTCTTCTTTTGTTATAACCACATATACCTGACATAGGTACAGTATCGATCTGCCTACTGGTGGTGAAGCTGGCTTTTTGTTCATGTGGTGGTTGTGTTACCCTAAAGCTGCATGTCAGTTCATCAAAATCAATTCTCTTTTGATTTTTGCAACAGCAGAGATGGGTCAGCTAACAAATGACAAAGGGCCCTATTCATGACAAAGCGATTGTTGCATTACAACTACAATTTTGTAGGAATTTAACAAAAAAAAGCAGCCCAAGAACACAATTTTACTGCATCATTTACTGTCTCACATGATTCCCCAGACCTCTTGAATGTCACATAATACAGTGTTTAGACTGTCTTCAGAGTAGACTAGTTACCTTCTTAAAGAGAAACACACTAGATTCAACAGTGCGTATTTTTTCAATGGAAAAGAAAAGTTCTTCATTTAAATGTATTTCCTAACACTTTGCAATAAATTCAGAAACACCTTAACTGACCAAACAGAACCCCCTCCATATTACTCACAATATTATCTTCTATTTATTTTAATTACTTAGCACAGATTATATAGGTGAGGCAAGAGCTCACTGATCCAGTAGGTGAATTGGTCATTTCTCCTGCTAAACAGTTACAAATGCCTCCTGCAAGGCTGGCTTGACTGCAAAGCTCAGACAGAATCTGGAAAAAGATCCACTTGATAATTTTGCAGAGATTTTTACCGGCTCAGTGCCGAAAACTGACGCAAATGGATGAATTAACAGAGGGAGGGTATGAATTAACATTTTCAGGAAACAAAATTTCAAAGCTGACATTTTTGCCTGAATGAGAGTTTGTATTTGAGCAACACTGAGCTCATGTAGACCATAGATGTCTTTCTTTGTAGACATTTATCAGATGAATGGCAAATCTGTACATAAAAATCCAGTTTAAACACTTTAACTTAGACACAAACACGAGTGTGAAAGTTTTCCATGGGGCTGGGTATGTCCTTACTTATATCCATGTGTAGAACACCCTGGGTATATGTTTTAGCTCTGTTGTATCTCAGTAATAACACCAAAGTTTGGAAAACTGCTGACTTACTGGCTGGAGGCTCTTGTTTTAGAGTAGCTCTTGGACACCACAGAGTTGAAAAAGGTACACTTGTGATCTCTTCGTTTTCAACAGCCCTGGTGTAGTGCTTTGGGAAAGCAAGGATCTAGTAAGCTGGTTGAGCTAGTTCCCGTCTCTGATGGTTAACTTTTGTCTTAAACCAAGATATTGTCACCTACTTGATACCTAACCGGCTGCACAATTGTCCCTAAGATTGGTGTGCTGGATGAGTTTTGTGCCTAGGAAGGCTGTAACTCCTTTTCAAATTTGTCCTTTAATAAAGTTTTCTAAGCTTTTTTCTCCAGGAATTCTTAAGAACCATCAATATTTATTCAGCTGTAACAGGGGGCAGAAAAGACTTTCTCATTATTAACTTGTCTAAGAGTGGTTTGTAAGCATTGCCACATCAGTGAAGAATACTTTTGGATGGATTGCAGGGAGATGGCGTACAGCTTCTTGCAAGGAGGCAACCTCCAGCCTCTAGCTCCGTAGGCTATTTTGCAAAGTCTTTGCTTTCTCAACCCAGCCAGAGGGTTTCCAAGTGTAGATTTAGCTCTCCCCGTCTGCACTGACGGCCAAGACATATGCTTCTTGGACACATAATATGACTGGAGACTATGGGGCATGCTGGCACCCTCATTGGAATTGGGACTGCATCTACCCCAAACTTTCTGTATCTCCACAGGTCCATGGAAAGGACAACCGTTAGGCCACTCTGGGCTTGTTTTTGTTGTTGCTGTTAGTTTTTTTTATCGCTAGAGAATTCAAAAGAGAAGTAGTTGCTGTTTGTCAGTCAAAGGGAATAAAAATGCAAACAATGACAGTATTATGCCTGTATGGATGTATGATTTGCATTTAGATTTATGTAAATAGCTATGGAAATTAAGCTGGCACTTGGCTTTCAGTGGGTTACTGGTATGGCTCGTGGAGTTGCAAAGTTTGATGAACAGCCCCACATTTTATCCTTTGGTCACAGGAGTAACTCTTCTCTGCTTAAACAGTAGATTGGCCACTATTCCTTTTTATTTTTTGCAAGATGCTAGACATTTTCCCCCAATTATGAACTTGAAACTATTCAAACTGTTTGGTTTTAGCCCCAGAAGTCTTAAGCACGCAGATGCTTTTTCTGCATGTGCATATTCTTGTGTGTTTTAATTTATAGGCCCTGAAATAGTGATTCACTGGTGTCTTGTGTAGAGGGATTAGATGCCAGTAGCCAGGACCATGTTGGGACAGCCTTCACAGCTGTTTAAGCACAGAATAAAACCCGTTATTGATCCTACTGAAACACCTAAGATGTGGTTATTATTATTACATATCCATTTATCCTCTGGTGTTACATTTGTCTTGTAGACAACACTCTTGAACCAAGGTGTTGTCCAGACTGCTAGGAAAATGCATTACTCTGGGGGATGTCCTACTGTTTGTGCACTCTACTGCAATCTTATTCCTGATATGAATGGGAATATCACACTAACTTCATTGGGAACAGACTCAGTGTGCCAGGATTGGATAAATATATATTTCAATGTTCCTTTAGGAATTGTGCAGCTCTGAAACGCCTTTTCCTTAGGACTACTTTAAGGTCATAATATCTACAAGTATTTTAATTACGGTCAATACCTTCCTTTGCTTATTTCATATTTTCTGAAATGCTCAATAACAATTGCCTCTTCTCTAATAAAAAACACCAATTGCCATTCCTTTCCTCTGGCACACGCGCGTGATTTAACTTGCGGTCTGCCTGGTGCCGAAATGGTGGGAGTTTATCAGGGCACTTTTTTTCTCCCAGCAGTCTCCTTCTGGGGAGTTTGTCAGTTTGCAAGCTATAATGAGAAGTAGGTTAAAAGAAAAAGGGCATTTTAGTGGAGGAGGGAATTAAAATTCAGCAGCCTAATATCAGCAGTAGTTTATAACAGGGCCTTATAAAAGGCAGCTCTGTGTCTTTTTTTGTGTGCACTTTTATTTCCTTTGATATCAGCAGGGGAATTTTCTCTGCAAGACCCATTCCCATCTCACTTTTCTGCTTTCAGATCCCTGCTGCTCTGGGTTTTCTCCTTTCATTTTGATATATGTTATATTCTTCAACCTTCCCACTTGAAGGTTGTAGGAAGCTCGATATTGCCCTTAAAATAGAGAACACGATTGACGTGAAAATTCTTCAAGGGGTGGCCCTGCTTTTCATATATGTTGAAAAGAATCCTTCCACTTACTGGGAGGCCTTGGCGGTGGTGGAGGTGAAATCTTCAGGACACCATCCTATGCCTAATGAAATCGTACTAGAAACGGTAACTTGCTACCGGCAGTTTCAGTTGTACCATATCCTTAATAAGAATGCATTTGAGTAATCTGTAATTACACAATAATAAGATATAATTATGGGTTTATGTATATACACCTATCTCTAACGCTGCTACTGAATTAAAAATGTGTTGTAATGAACTGCTGCTCAGATGTTTGCCCTCCACAAAACGTGGCAAGCTCCCTAGTTTAGTCTGAAGTAATTCCTTTTCTGTCCTTCCTAGGGCAGAGGCTAAAAAGCCAGTTAGGTGCTTCTGCAGAAGTGGGGAATTTCTTTCTAGACACCGATCGCGGTGCAGTTAACATGTTCCACGCGAAATTGTGTTGAAACCTCCCACGACAGTTCCCTCAAGCTCTTCGCTGACTCTTCCTTCGCTTTTTTGGTGACCCCCACGGGAGGCCAGGAAGGCGGCATGCAGGGGAGCATGTGGTTGTCTCACACGCTCCACGCCAGCAGTGGCCTCCGGTGCATTTCTAGCTGTTACAAATAGATGGCACTTTTGACTTGTACTAGAGCAATTCAGTCGGTAGGATGCAATACCTGAAAAAAACCCGGCTTGCTAGGGTTTTCGTAAGTCAGGCACATATTTGTTATTACTTATATAGGGGCAAAAGAAATGAGGCAGATTCAAATAGCCTGCCATGTACATCTCGGGCGGTGAAAGCTGAAAAATATAAAAATTAATCGGTAGAATGGGCAAATCAAGTACGTTTGTAACGTATTCTCAGACTCAGGCATGGGATTCTCGGGGCAAGCTGGAAGAAAATTATCTTTTAATACCGAGTTGCTTTAAACGCAAACTAGGCAATTGCCACAAAAGTCTCTTATTTGCTGCTTTTCTGGTCTACACGTGTGCACACAGAGACACACATACACACAGGGGGGAAAAAATCAGCCTGTTGTCTTGCAAGTGTTACTTATCATATTAATTAAAATCTGGTGACACGATAACACTAGCAGCTGTGTGGGAAAGCGAGGGAAATTAACAAACGTTTGATTTGTTGTGTTGCTAATGTGACACTTATTATACAGGTCACAGTAAAACAATACCTCAGCCAAAATATGCTAATACTGGTGGAGAACTGTTGCAGTTGTAAAAACATTGGTGTTTATTATAATGAGGCAAAATAGCACATTACCTTTAGCAGAGTGAATTGCTGTTTCTCAGTGCAAGGATAAAGTCTATCTGAAGGTTTAATAAAAAAAAAAAAAAAAGTAGAGGAAGAATGAAGTGAAATTGTTATACTTATAAAGCCAGGAAAAGAAAACAATCTCCGGTACGAAAAGGACATACAGGTCTTAGAAAGCAAAATATGTAATTTCTAATGGACATGGATTAAATGGAGGATGCCTGCAGCTTCTTCGTTTAGCATTCCAAGGAACTTTGTTACAAGAACAAAAGAAAATGATTTACTAAGATACAAGTTATGCTATAAAATACACGTAGCACTGGAATGTAATTACATTTAGAAATGGATGTATTAACCGCCCTTTTCCCCTGAGGAAAACTAATATGTAAGCTTATTTTTAATTGTGGCTTATATCCAATCAAAAGGTTTGATGACATTTTTAAACAAAGACCTTCGGACTTTAAATAATTATTCCCGTGCAATTGTTGGATCACAGATAATTTCTTGCTGTTTAGTATTTCTTCCCAAACTTAATTGCACTATACTCTGGATCTGAGAGCTTTTTTTATATATAAAAATAAATACATTTACAGAATTCAAATCTGAAATAGGAAAAATTCTTCTCACAACTGAAGTAAAAATTAAGAGTATGTGTTCAGCATTTTGTAGCTATTTATATCTTCCCAGGAATAATTCGATTTTTACCTTTTCAAAGGTTTCTTTCATTTCCAGGGTATTTTCTCAATCTTTGTACCATATTTTTGAGCCCAAGGAAGGATTTTTTTTTTCTTTCTGATGTTTTGATCATTTTACTGAAATGGGGTGTATGAAGTCAACCATTTGTTTGACAGTCTTTGACAGCAGATTATGTAGATTTTGCCTGACAGAACACTAGTCATTCGGAACTGAATTCCGAGTGAGCAATCTAGATCAGAGGTCAGGCTGCGGGGTACAAATTGGGACATATATTTCACCTTGCTATGTGAAAGGACACAAAAAAGCACACGAATCAGGAATTGGTGAGAACTAAAAGGTTAAAGCAGAGGTGATCCAATTACACAATATTTACAGCCTAAGATTGTGCTAAAGTCCTTTTGAACCTCATGCCCCTCCAGTTCACGGAGGAAGCGGGCTCTGATTTGGAAGTCTTCCCTGAAGAAATGTAAATGCACTCTTCAAAGATCTGCTTTATGCCAAAATGCTAAAATATACCTGTTGTCACTTGCATTTCCCATCATTCACCTTGGTTTCAGTTTCAAATGGGGTAACAGTACATAGGTGCACATGCCAGAAAATAGTTCTTTATTCCTCCCCCTTTTTCAGAATAATGCCAGTAAGAAAAAAAAATATGAAGAAAAGATAGTTATTTCGGGCAAAACTCAGGTATAGAACCAGGGACTAGATATTTTGATTTTTCAGATTAAAATTGCCAGGTATACAAATGTAATACTGAGACACTGAATTCAATTATTGGTACATTAGAGGTTTTAAAAAAAAACCCAAAACCAAAAAAAGTGTTCTATATTTTAATGGTAACTGGACGATGATAGAAATGAAACCAATTTGCAAGTATCTTAAGCTCTCAACAGAAACTCTGATTTTTTTTTCCTTTTAGTGATCAGTACTACCAGTTACACATACAAAACAAAATTCACAAGAGCATTGAGTTGGAGATTTTAAAAAAATAAGGACTAGATTGGAAAGGTGGTTTGTTTTAATTTTTTTACCTCTGAGTTACTTGTAATTGGAGATTATTTTCAGAGGAACATAAGCGTAACATTTATTATTTATCCTCATCTATTACACTCATTCTTTAATAAGGATCTGCCAAAACATAGCAAAAGTCAAAGCAGAAGAGGTTAAAGAAATTCCAGAAAGAGATTAAATTTTGTTTTT
>NW_008795029.1:2130264-2140538 GCF_000699145.1 Aptenodytes forsteri
ATCCTAAGACCATTAGGGGGGGTGGGGGGGAGAGAGAGGGGAAAAAAAGAAACACTTAAGGCTGATGAAATATCAAGGTTTATTATTCTATTCGACTTTGACAATGAAATTAAATACACAGACCTCTAAATGTTATTAAAATAAAATTTCAAAGCTTGATTTTTCAATCATGCAGTCAAAGAAAGGAAGACATTTTACAGTCATATCCTGTAGAGTATAGGAAAGTTCTCTGTCAAAGCTGTGTAACATTTTGATTAAGTGCTTGATAGATTATAAATATAAGTCAGAGCTAGCAAGACACTGTAATAAATGGATCTTCTAAGAATGACTTGTGATCAATTTCAAATTACAGAACTTTGTAATATACTAATTTCTTCCCTACATATACTCTCTTTAATACTGCCTTCAATTACATGTGTGTAGTTTTGTCTGTATGTAGGTACTCAGTGTAGAAATACAGACTCGTGCATGTATAAATATATGTATACGTACATGTATATACACGTAGACATGTTTGCACATCCACATCTCCATACATAAGGTTTCAAGTAGTGTCCTATTCTGCAAGTTGGGTTTTTTTTCATTAATATTATTTTGCATATCATTAGACTTTAAATCAATGGGAAGACCTTCCACGAATGGGTTTTGGACAAGCAGACGAGACCCCAAACCCACAGATGATTACATAGGAAGTCAGTGGCAACTGCAATGCCACAAAAAGGGAAGTGCAGAGCCGTTCCTGGTGGATTACAGTGAGGAACAAAACGCTCTGCTTTTTGCTGTTGTGCCTCATTTCCACTGCAGCATAACTTTGTAAGATTTTTTCTAAAGGAAAATTATTTTGGTATGAACTGAGCAGTAGCTGGTTCAGTTCTGTGCTCTCAACTTCTGTTACCAGTACTGTTCATTGAAATAATATAATTTATTGATATAATTTAACCTCTCTCATATGAATTGTTTGAAAGCAACCAGTCTCTTAAGTACTATTGATCTGTGCTCTACCCTGATTTTAATGGGCACTCTTATAATACTGTCTCTGGAACCTACTCTATTTGTCCCTAAGTACGTTAAACTCAATAATTACAATTATATTCATTATAAAAATACTCTATGTAGTACCTAAAAAATTTGACTCTTAGCTGGAATTAATTTGCCATTATCTTGTTCTGAACTGGAAGAAGCCTACCAAAACGGCAGGAAATGACTAGAGAAAGAAGAGAAAATTTCCAAAGGGTTTATCTAACAAAGGAGAGACTGTTTCCAGTGAAGTTGTACCACACAACATGTTTTAAATGCATACATTCAATACTATAATAAGTTTACAGTCAATCATTGGTTCATAGGTCATCGGTCATGAATTATAATCTGAAATTACTTTCTTCTGAATAAGCTCCGAAACTATGCAGGTTTTTCATATATCAGAATCTTTACAGTTCACTGGGAAAGATTCATTGTCAATGCACCCCTGATAAATTTGGCAAGATGTTAACTTTTATTACTAACATTTGTTTGTTTAGATTACTGTAACTTGCTGTACAGTGTATTTATAATAAGCATTAAACAAGTGAAAGGGGGGGCAAGGGTCGGGGGGGGGGGGGGGGGGGCGTTCAAAATATGCAATTTGGTTTTTAGGAGCAATTTTTAAAAAGACCAATTTCCATATATCAACACTTCTCAGTGAGTTCCATGAAACATTTTGATATGATTTACCAAAAACAGTTTTTGCATCAGGAACATTACAGTAGCTAATCTGCATCTGTAAAGAGTGGGAAATGGAATCACATTAGATATAAATGTAATGCAAAAAAGAAAAAAGTTAATGCAACATTATGGTAGAGAATTTAAATGTACAATAGTGAGGATATTCAAAGTTATGGTTCCCACAGCAACAGTAACTCAGCTTTATTTATGTCGTAGCATTATATATGTTTTATTCCTTAAAGGAAAACTGATTTATTTTTTCTCAACTATATAGGATAACTTTTCACGTTAGGAAATATTTGTCTCTGAGATGAAACTGTGAACACCAAAGATATACATTTAGTGAAACTGGGTATTTCTGAGTATGGCCAAGGAAATAACTTTTGCACTAAAAGGTGAGAGAAATTTAGCTTGGGAGAAGGGTATTTAAATTAGCATGCAGTAATTTAGTGCAGATAGCTGTTTAACTGATGACCTGTCATGAGATTTGCTAGAAGTACTTGAATATTTCAGCCAGAACTACTTGAATATTTCATATTTAAACATTAAACTTTTGCTTAAATATTAGATGCTTTTTGTTATTTTGCATTTAACCTGACTGGAATTTTTTTACATGTTTTCCATTGAGCTCTTACACCTGTTGGATCATCCATGGTATAACTTTTCAGCAAAATGGCAAACCGTATTACAAGCTTCAGAAGAGCCTACTAAACTGATTTCATTTGTCTGTTTTAAAACTGACAGATGATGAACACTAATAAGTAAATGAGATGAGAAATAACCAAAAGGCTAACTAACTATCTCTATTTGGCTGCATGCTTCACCATAATTTAGGGTTTATAGTGATGACGTAGGAATCTAATTTTCAAAGGTTGCTTTCTCTCTCTTTGAATAAAATCAGCTCATTACATAAAAAATGGAAAATAGACCACTATAACCCATCAAATCCAGCCTTTGGGCTCCTCCCATGTGGGTCATTAGTCTAATGTGAATCCTGAACCTTCAGATTCCCCTACTGTAGACATCTGCCACTCAAGTGACAAAGCAACTGTTAACCTCTCTTTGGGCACCAACCCCTACTTGATCAGGCGATACTTGAAGCACTCTTTGCTCGTAGGTTATATTCAGAAATCCCAGGTTCGCTCTGTAGCTATAGCACAAGGTTATGGTGCAGCCGTTAGTAACAGGGTAACTAAAGCTTGTACATTCAATATATGAAGTTTTGAATTACAGGGCATTTGGTTGCAGTTCCTGCCCCTGTCTCCCAGTGGGATTTTGCCTTTAGTACAAAATCCATCACGCTAACGATGCCACAATATTTGTTAGGGCAAGACTGGTGAGGGCTTCTATGGTGTGAGAGAGATATCTAGTCAACAGTGCTATGTTTAGAAATAGAACAAAGCCAAAGCACAGGTTGGGTCACTGTCCCACCGTGAGTCTTAGTATTCTCCCTTGCATGGACCAGGGGATAGTATATTCCAGGAACTATTCCTAAGGGGAACTTCTGACGTAGGGGAGGAAAGGTTAACCTTATAAAGGTGAACTTTGTCATGGCACATGGTCCATTTTAATTGTCAGCATAGACATCTCCTGCAAGCTCCCCTGACACATAAGTGCCTGTGCTCACCTAACACACTTAGGTTACCAGAGAAGCTTAGGTTTGTGTCTGTGCTATTAAAACGCATGTGCTTCTGGGGATGATTCCTGGCCCTTGGGCCAAGTAAAGCATAGCACTTTGTGTCCACCTAAACCCTACTCAGATTTTTCTGGAAGATTAATAGTTGGAGTACCTGAAAAAAAAGGCAGGAGAAAAATTAAGAATTTTGTAGTATTGACTATCAAGGGGTCCACAGTTTGAACCTGGTCCTCACCGTGCTTTAATTGGTAGTGGTTTTGTACGCTAACAAGCCCAGGGACAGTAAAAAAAGTGGTATCATGAAGCTAGTTACTTGGTGCAAGAGGGATTTTCCTAGGTCCTGTGGCCTATGAATATTGATGGCTACCACCTGGTAGCTAGGTGGGCTGTGGGGAAAGGCATTGTTCACAGGGCATCCATCACACTCACATTTGCTGCCCAGAATTCTGGTCTGATGTTACTAACACTTTAGCTAACAAGCTGTGTTAAATTAAGCCCTAGGCTTTCTGCGACCAACCTAAAATTGTGTTTGTCATCAGTTTTGCCTGTAAATCTTTACATGGTTATAGACTGCTCTTCTGACAAATAATATATTAAATGTTCTTTGAGTGTCCTATACACGCAATGTGACTGAAATTCCTGGATTGTTTGTTTATATTCTCAGCCCTAAAAGCTTTTTTTTTCCTTGGTAATAAGACTTTTTTCTTTTTTTTTTTTTTTAGAACAAAGTAAAAAGAAATTCATGTTTCATTAGTCAGCATCCTCCTTAGCAATTTTCTTAGAGAAAACAGTCATTTCACATAGGGATTAAAAAAGATTTTCACTTAAGTTTCAGTCCTGCAGAATGCAGAGGGAACATTTGGAGGGAGCAATACAGAGAAATTTGCACTGGTAAATCAGCTCTGTTTAAAAACAGAAGACAAGTCTGCTGAGAACCCTTCAATACAGTCATTCTGGAGAAAACAGAATGACATTATGAGTGAAAGCCTATGCTTATCTGAGTGTGATAAATTAGAATCAGACCCAACTACATGGTTCTGATTGTTTCCACCGAATGTTTCCAAATAATTAAATATCACACACATGATGCCAGAATACCATAGGAATAATGCTCAAAAATCTACTGAGTTGTAGTGTAAATGAACACATGCATAATTCTGTTACTTGGTAAGTCATTCTAAAAACAGTAAAAGATAATGAAAAATAATAATGTATCCAGATATTCCTAAACCACTCATCTTCAGAGTGGTCTAAGTCCTTTGAAAATCTGAAATTGTAAGAACACGCTGTATTTTTGTCTTCATCTCCAAAAGATGAAAAAGGCAATGTTTAACTGATTGGAAAGCAAATTCTCTACGACGCTTTATGTATACCGACTCTGTAGCTTGAGTGCCAGCACAGACCTGGAATCCACAGTCTCTCAGCTGTGATTATTCAAACTCTGTTGAAAGAAAAGTACTAAAACTTTGCAAAAATCCTTCGTGATCTGAACATAGGACTTAAAGGAATACAGTCCCTCTCTTTCTCCCAGATCAAAACACTGAAGTATTCAGAAAGTTATGCACACTTGAGAAAGAGAAGTATGTAATGAAGTCACTTATTTTAATTCTACATTACAAAAAAATATTGAAAACATTATTATGAGCTACTATGGGCTCATTTAAAACATTATCATATGTATGGCAATATAAAAACTTTTAAAATAGCTCTATGAAACTCACACAGCTAATTTCAGAGAAACAAACACACACATTATTCTCTGTTTCCTAATAATTTAATTTATTACCTGTAAGAGAGAGCTGTGTATTGCTTCCAGGAAAATAGCGCTTTTAGATTGGGCAAATGAGTTGTGATAGAACACTGTGGTTAATCAGTTTTTAAAATGATTGGTTTTAAAAAGCAAGCTATGTCTGGGACAGCCGGAGGTTCCAGACATTTCCACGTGGACGGCATTTCTGTGCCTTTGTACCTACCGATCAGAAAACTCTGGATAAAATCCAAGATTGTTCAGCTTCCCCTGGTTACAAAAAATGCTGTGGTGGGTTTCTGATTTCCACAGCGCCCTATGGAGGGGAGGTCCTTAATGAGAAGTCGGCATTGCTGAATCATCTGGCAGTAGTCACCCTACAGACTCCACGAGGAGAGCGAGCGAGTGCTTCCTCCGGAGTATTAACGCGGAGGAGCCGGTTCGGGTCCCTCCTGGTCAGAGGCAGTTTGGAGCAGCCGCCTCTCTTCAAGGGGTACAGAAGGATCTCGCAGAGACCAGGACCCAGACTTGCCCGGAGGCGAGTGAGGACCCCGGCAGATGCTACAAGTCCACATTTAAGGCAGCGGCACCACCACTATGGCAAGGACTGGGGAGCAAAGGCTAGAGGAAGGCTTTTGCTTGTTTTCCACCAAAGCCTGCAGCAAAAAGACTGCCTGCCGGAGATGACAGGGAGAATGTGTGGCAGAGAAAATTAGAGATTATCAAGAAAATTGGGAAAAGGGAAGTCATGTGAGGAAGAGAGACAGGGAGCAAATGAAAACAAACAGAATGAAGACAGAGAACAGCATGAGGTTGAAAAAAACCACACCAAAAAAAGCAAAAGAAAGATGGCATGCATGTAAAACGTATCAATTTTAGAAGACCAGCTGCAGCTCAAACTCAGGAACTTCAGGGGGAAACTTTGCAGCCTGAGACAGGATATTAGCTGAGAGGACCGTAAGTCTCCATCCTAGTGTTCACATTTTTAGAGCTTGGAAGGAATAGGCAGTACAGCTCTCATCTGCTTCACTGCTAGGTGTTCCTTCCCTTGGCCCTCATGTAAGCCTTAACTCTGGGCATCTGTTGTCCCAGGGGTTCCCCAGGACAAGTTCACACCAGGAAAGATCTGGTTGCTTTCTGAATGTCTTCTTTATTTCAAGACATAAATATTTAATCATAGTCAACTGCTGCATTAACTCGCACTAAGTGCAGCTCACCTGAGTGTTTGCTTTGACTCAGGGAAGACCTCAGGTAGTTCATGATCACATTAAGTCCAATCAAGTCTGGGAAAGCTGTACTGTACAGGAACCACAGAAACAAACACAGGTTGGAAAATGCATGGTACAGTAAAGCTGCTGCAATCTGCTCTCCAGGGTGAGAGCAGCATTTCCCCGACAGTGACATGCTCAGTATTGTGCTAGCAATATTTAGTACCACAGTGCATTTGTGAGTGTCTAATCATCAGAATCAGAGAGATAAGGTCTCAACATGTATAAATTGGCATAAATTTGAAATTGTTTAACAAAATGTACAGAAGTTTCATGGTTAGGCTGGTTATTAGACTGTTCCTGGTAAATTTAAGTACACCGTAAGACTCTCCACACAATCAATACCTGAAAAAAGGGTAAGGACTTTTACAGGCCTTGATGAATGCCAAGACAAAACTTTTCCTACATTACTTTTGGTATTCCTAGTCTGCCCTTAGCTACTCATCTCTGTTGCTGGACAGAGATGCCTCCTTGCCCTGTCTTTAAACTCTTTAAACATATTTCTGCTGAAGTGAGAACATGAGCAAAGGGGCCATTGGTATTTCCCCATCTGTACGGTCAGTTCTAAAGCCAAACTTTCTTCAACTTTTTTGGTTTTTTAAATGGCAAAAGCTGAATAAGAAATACTAACTATTAGATGAACCAAGAACTCAATAGTTTTGGACCGCACAGCTATTACTAAGAGGCAAATTACATATTTGAACTTATCTTCGGAGGTCAGGATAGAAAACCCAACTACTTTTGGTAGATGGGAAGATGTGTCGGTCTTACAGGATATAGTGTCAAACATGGCTCATTTTTAACTCTAGGTGGCTTTTAGACTGTATCGTTATTTCATTTTTCCCGGATGGCAAATATACACTTCGGATTCACTTATTGTATTTCTTCCAAATATTCTGTTTTCTTTGCCTTTCTGTGCTTTTTTCTATTGCCACAGCTGATGGTAAGCCCCTGCTGTGACAGTTTAGGAATGAATTTGCTAAGTTATGCTAAAGAGCTTCCAGATTTTTTGTTTTATATTCTCTATGTTCTTAACTTCCTTTAGGGTCTGGCTCAATGACTTTGTCTTATGTAACCATACCCATCACGCTGACTTAAAATTTGTTCCTGGCTCCTGCTTTATGTCCTTTCTTTTGTCATTTTGCAGTCCAGTGCTCTGAAGTTAGTAATTTCTGATTTTAGATCAGCACGCTAAAAAAAAAATGTTACGTTACTAGAACCCAGCTCTGAACCTGAGCAGTTTGCCACACTGAGGTTCCCGTTTGGGATGGAAGTGGTTAACACACTGCAAGCACAGGAACAGTGCTTGCCCTGTTGAATTCAGCCTGTCCAAACTCTTGGTGAAAATCTGAAGCCAAGAATACTTTTTTCCTTTCCAGCTATTGTTTAGCACTTGCTATTGACAGTCCTTTCCAGATTAGGAAAAATACTCTCTTTTCTTGGTTTCATTCTGCTGACCATACAATTAACCTACTTGGATAGTGTCTGTTTTTGATTAATAACTTCTTATTTTATCACAGGAATGCATAATTTTATTTAGTTTCACAGCGTTGGTTGGATTTCCCTTGAAAATATCATTCTGAGTTTTTGAAGTCTTTCCAGAGGGAGGAAGGAGTTGTCTTTACACATGCATTACATTATAGATATTCTCCCTGTGTCCTTTATTTTGGTATAAACTTCTGTGGGCCTGCCAGGCTCCTTCAGTTCTGAAGAAGCACTTCATTTTTCTGTATCATTTTCTCTCGTCCTTCCGGAAGGAGTTATTTTTTGTAGAGTAAGGGTAAGCATCCGCTCCCCAAACCATTTTTAAGCTGATCTGTTGGTTAATTATTAATGGATGTGGGAGATCAGTGCATAAATCTAATGCACCCTGTGCTTGTTACAGCCTGCCCAGGTTTGGCTAATTGCAATATTAGAAACTTCAGCCTACACTGGATTTCAGATGCAATCAGTTATATCTTTGGCTAGGGACAGTGGATCATAATTAAAATGAGAACTCTGAATTTGCACAAGTCATTTAAAGGAATAAATGTCTTCCTAGCCCTAATAGTTCTGTGCAATGTTTTAGATATAGCCATATTTTTAAACTTAATATGGATAGGAATTATTTAATTAAAAAACATAATAACAACAATTTTTTTTTGCCAAAACCAAAAGTTTTTTTCCTTTTCAGCTATTGTTTAGTACTTGCTGTTGACAGTTCTTTCCAGATTTGAAAAAATACTCTCTTTTCTTGGTTTCATTCTACTGACCATACAATTAACCTACTTGGATAGTGTCTTTTTTATTAATAACTTCTTATTTTATCACAGGGATTAATAATTTTATTTATATAGTGTTAATATAGACCAAAGATAATTAATTCTCTTACAATCATGTGATCCTTCTTCCTTTTTATATAACAGCATTTAGATTTTAAAGTGTATTTAGATTTTCAAGACTTTTTACAGCCCTTAAGAACTCAAATAAAACCTGTTCAAACATAGTGAAAAACATTCAGAAACTAACAATGATAATAGACCAAACTCTTGCTTTAAGAGGCAGTAGAAAAAATCCATTTTATTTTTTATGTTTGAAATATTTATTTCAAAACACATTTAACAACTTCTAAATTGTCGCTAGCATAAATTAAGAAAGAAACCCTCAAACACAATTGTTTTATTCCACAATAAAATATCTGTAGAAACAGATTCACAGATGGTGTTGTGTAACCATATTCTGCAGCATTAAATCTGTAATAATTGACTGCCAGATAGAATGTCTAAATAAATATCAGCTAAATAAAACATCTATATTTTTTACTTCATTGCATTTCAGTTATGAAGAATGGCATTTTTTTCCTTACAATGACCTTGCTGCAGAGGGAAACTCAGTACCTCTTGACTTTTACCACATAAAATCTGCATCTTTCTAAACTAGTTATAAAGTAATTCTGGAGGAGGATGTTGTCAGCAGTGGCCTGGTGTTAACGGCAGGCAGTCTGTGAGAAGACTGTATTTTCTTTTGCTTTCCATGACAAAGAATCAAAACTAGTGGTCAAACATACTTTTACCACCTCAATGTATAGACATAAAAATGTCTTCTCTGATAACGTAACATTGGTAGATAATCTTGAAAATACAGTTGTCCAGGCCACATTGAATGAAATGCTCGTAAACAAGTGTTTTGTCATCAAAGGGGGCTGTGAAATTTCTCCTAGTTTCAGAATCCATTACTTCTGTTTCTTTTAAAAAGAGTTAAGTCACCATTAACAAATTAAAAAGATGTTTTTCACTTATACAATAAAAGCTGGGTCTGCTGCTGAGAAGATGAGGCTGATAATACTGCCAGGGGCTAGGTCATGGAGTCAAAGTGCTGGGAACCAAAAGTGGAATTAGTCAGGAGATAGGCACAGAGTCAAAAGAAATGGTGATTTAAGGGACTGAATTCTTCTCCAATCCAAATCATGAATCCTGTCTCAATCACTTTTGCCTGGGATCTCACACATTTGTAGTGGAATTTGAACAAGTGTCTAGTATTCAGGGCAACCTATATTCTTATAATATCAATTATAATGTATCATTACAGGCACCTCACATACACTCTGAGGTGTATCAGGTGTATGTATATTATATTAGAGTGTAATGCATGCCCTATACTACTAATAAAGATACTAATTAGTGTCATGTATATGTATATTACACTATAGGTCTAACCAAATAAACACGCCGGCTTTGTGTCCTGGTTTCGACTGGGATAGAGTTAATTTCCTTCCTAGTAGCTGGTACAGTGCTGTGTTTTGGATTTAGCATGAGAATAATGTTGATAACACACCGATGTTTTAGTTGTTGCTAAGTAGTGCTTACACTAGTCAAGGACTTTTCAGCTTCCCATGCTCTACCGACTGAGAAGGCTGGAGGGGCACAAGAAGCTGGGAGGGGGC
>NW_008795029.1:2140613-2142042 GCF_000699145.1 Aptenodytes forsteri
GGGTTAAACCACAACAGTCCTTTTGGCACCCAACATGGGGCTCGACGGGTTGAGATAATGACAAATCTGACCAGAGCGTGTTAGAACAAATCTGTAATAAACATTCATTATATTAGTTTGATAGTTGCTGGTCACAGTGTTGATTTATTTGGTCTCAAAGTTGTCGTGCTTGCTCTCAGAGTTGTGTTATGGAACACCTTACTTGCAGTACATGTTCCCTGTTGTGCTGTTTATCACCTCTGGGAGCTGGGGCAAGGATGTCATTTTGCTGTGCTTCGTAGCACTAGCTTATGATGTGATAAAATGGTTGGTCGTGAGACTAATCTGGTATTTGTATTCAGCATTGCCATCATCTCTGTACTTTGGGAGCCATCTGTCAGAAACTTAATAATTACACTTTTTACACTTTTCTCCTCGGAAAGCCAATTTACAGGGGAGACACCTTCCTTCACCTTCCTCTTCTCCTCCAGATCAGGTACAATAGCTCTTGAGAATTTTGAATATCCTTGTGACGTTCAAACAGGCATGTTCCTGTTGCTCCTACTCCTGAATGTGTTTTGGGTCTTGTTTAAAGTTAAACAACTGTTTAAGAATACCACCCAGAGATCTATCCCAAGGCTGCATAGTTATGAGTGGCAGGGGGTGTGGGATAAGATGGGCAAGTACCTCAGCCAATGGGCACCCCCAGTGTTTTGGAACTTCACCCCTGAACAAGTGCAGAATCCTGAAAAACTAGTGAAGTATTTGGACAAAGTATGCTGTCACCCTGGCAACTCCAGAGAGACACAAAAATCACTGCCGTCCTGGGGCCTGGCACATGCCCACCGAGCCCTGGTCAACACTATTCAGGACCCTCAAGGGGAAGAGAAGGTTTCTGGATCTGATGACAAAACGACAGGCACTGCTGCTGCTCCAACCCCTGAACAGGCACTGCGGCTGAACCAGAGAACTAACCCATGATGGTATCAGTCACCCCTATATACAAGAAGAAATCTTGGAAGAGAAAGTCAGCTCATTTAGTAAGGGATGATGAAAAAGCAGGGCAATCACGAGAAGACAAAGAGGAAGAACTCATAAATGAGATGGTAACGACCTGATCCCTATCCCTGAGTGAGCTGTGAGATATGTGAAAAGATTTCAATCATCGTCTAGGTGAGCACATTGTCACCTGGCTGCTCCAATGCTGCGATAACGGGGCCAGTAGCCTGGAATCAGAGGGTAGGGAAGCCAAGCAGCTGGGATCGCTTTGTAGAGAAGGGGGCATTGACAAAGCGATTGGAAAAGGGACACAAGTCCTCAGCCTCTGGAGGCAATTTCTGTCAGGTGTGAAGGAAAGGTATCCCTTCAAGGAAGATGTTATATATCGCCCAGGCAAATGGACCACCATGGAGAGAGGTATCCAGTACCTGAGGGAATTAGCTATGCTGGA
>NW_008795029.1:2146803-2201423 GCF_000699145.1 Aptenodytes forsteri
TTTTTTGATTCTCTCCCCCATCCCACTGAGGGGGTGGGAGTGAGCGAACGTCTGTGTGGTGTTTAGCTGCCTGCCGGGTTAAACCACGACAATGTGGCATTTTAAATGGCATTTTAAAAAAGAGTGATGATGCAGAGGAACTGCAAAACCCATAAGTTCTGAAGAAATGAGAAAAAGATCAGTGTTTGGAAACCCCAAAGAACAGAGTCCTGAAAATAATTTTCTCGAAGTCGAAACAGATGTATAGGCCAGAAGTCACCTCCAGAGTGGAGGGAGATTAAAGTTGGTTAAAGGTATTTAAGTTAAAAGCAAGAGAAGGTGGAAAGAAATTTAAGGAGTGAGAGTCTTAGGGTGGAGAATAAAGTAACAGCACAGAAGTTTTGGGGTAACATTCGAGGAAAGCTGCTAAGGGAGATTAGGAGACAACTCTTACAAGCTAAACCTACAGCAGAGAAATCTCTGGATCTTCAGAGGATTTGATGATGGTAGATAAAAACATAGAAAGCAGACAATAAGGCACAAGCACTTCTCACAGCGGTGCTCTGCTACTCCAGGCTCATACGCATATAACCGTGAAAGAGGCCAATCAACTTTAATACGAGGGAGTGTCATTATTCATACCATGGCTAGAAAGAGAACACAATGTTGGACCAAAGTAGGCCATTTATACTTGTAATCAATTAGAGCTGAGGAAACTGTCACCTCAAACCTTGCTAGCCACGTCTAAACTGAGCTTGAATTCAAAGCAAAGTTTAAATCTCAGGAAAGGACGTTCACACAGGGGAGACGTACATGACTTCTATTGAAATATCATTTTCCAACTGACTGCCTTACCCCAATCAAGCCTCTTTTGTAATGAACTTCCTTGGGATTTCAAATATGTCTTCTCTGAATAACATCAGCAGCTCCAGATCTCTGCCGAGCGTGCTAACGATGGTGGCCCTACTGCCCTCCTTGCCAACCCTACAGCTGGCTCTTCCACCAGCTCCTTCGAGACCACCAAAGTGGGATCTCCTCATTGTCAGAATGTTTTGTCATTCTCTGAACATTTCCTAAATTTATTCTATTTAACTTATCGTGGCTGTGATCACTGAGAACATAGAGAAATGAGGCAAGACGAATATTTTCTTTACAGTGGTAGGAATATTATGCAGTAATTTTCTCTTGTGTGTCAGGGGAGCGCAAGTTTTACTCAAGGAGTTCTTTCTGCAACCAAGCCAGTGATGACCACAAAATCTAAATGAGCATCTCTTCTGCATTTCATCTTTTTTTTAGATGTTTAAAGTAACTGTTTCTTTCAGCTTTGAGCAAGCTCACTGGGGTTCCCTCTTGCCCATGATCACCTACTTAAATCTTCTGGCACAGTTCTAGGAGGACAAAGAAGTAACCAGTTCCCACTTCTAACTTTCCGTTTCCCCTTCCCAGCCACCGTAAGACTTTTTCTCTAAAGATCCCAAAGACAGAGGTTATTCTGAAAAAAAGGGTATTCATCTTGAAACAGAAATATGGGTCTGTATAACAAGGAAGAAAGTAGGAAAAGAAGGCTGGCATATAATTTTTTCCCCTTTTGAGTACCCAGTAGCACATATATTTTTTTGTACCCTTTGTTTCCTCCCCTGAATCCTTCTTGGAAATGAGCTTCCACCCCAATATTTATGGTTAGATACAGCTATCTTTACAGATGATAACAATGCCCTGTATGCAGTTATCCAGAGAACAGTATGAGGGCTCCTTCCCAGGGACCAAGTGCTCTTCATCTTTGGTGGGTCCAGCTCTTGTACAGCGTTGGTTTTGAACCTAGATGTCCTCAGACACTTTGGAAGGTCTGAGCTAATACTTCTCACATAATTGCATCACTTCTCACAGGGATGGATAATATGCACTGTGTAGCTTGCTGCTTCAATTTCCATGCAGTCCTCGTAAAAACACTCTTTGACATAAATGCTGGAGTAGTTTATAGTGTCCTATGCCAAGGCAGAATACAGCAGATGAACAGCCTACTCAAGTCATAAATGAGCTTATATGCAATAGAATATATTGCATATATATATATGCAATATATATAACCACTAGAACTGGTTAACTGGTAAATTTTCATACTTTAGGTGAGAGGACAAAAAAGTATTTTTTTATACAAAATTCTTCGTATTGATACATTTAACTAATTGAGTCTCTAACACCACTGCCTATGTGGTGAAAAGGCATTCATCTTCATTACTGATTTTCTTTTTACTATTCTTTACGTAGTAACTCCCACTTTTTTTTTTTTGGGGGGGGAGGGCTGGCAGCAAGAAAGGCCACTTGTCCTGTGGGAGCTTGTTAATGACTCCTAGAAATGTGTGCTCTTATTGGGGAAAAAGTGCTTTACCTATAGTCAATCCTACAGAAATGCGGGGTGAGGTCCCAAGACTGCAATACTTATTTTACATAAAACATCGGGTTGCTCTTTAAATAGCAGTCCCAGAAGCGCAAGGCATTTTATTATCCATTAAGTTACTTAGCATCCACTATATTTTTTTAAAAGTTATTTTCCCCAAAGGAATTCCTAATATATGGTATTCCAGCACAGAGGAAAAAGAGCAAAGTATCTACAGCAAATAATCTTCTGCTAAATTCAATCCTCATAATTTAGGAAGTGTAGTAGATAGCAGTAGGAGTGCTGAGAGATCCATATGATACCTCTCTAAATTTAGGATCTGTCCTGGACCTCCGTATGGGCAACACAGCAGAGCTGCTTTGTCTTTTTTATAAGAAGGGGAAATACTTATTTCTATGTTTTTCCTGTATGCTTCTATAGCCAGCATTCTTCTGCGTTGGTTTATAGCGGACAACTCTAGATGTAGGCATGTATGTGAGTGGGCCAAATGGATAGTGGATATAACTCATAACTGTCCTGTTATGAGTAATAATGAATAAAGTAATAATGCATGTGCCTTTTTATTCAAACCTAGGTCAGACTTAGTTGTGCAGTGCACTAAGGTGAAGTTCTCTGAGAACAGACATTGTAATATTGGAGGGAGACTCCGTGATCACTCTAACCGCTGTGTGGTAGGCAGGTAAGAGCTTCTCTGGAGACTGTTCAGGACATGAGGGACAAAAGGGATTTATAGAAAGGTATTAATGAAGGTTCGTGGTAGCTGAAGGATGCAGCTGGACATGCCACTCCGACTGATGATCTCCTCTTAAGCTTTCCTATGCTCCTGTCCCTCTCAAACTGGCTGATGCACAAAGAACAGCATCTCTCTCCCTTTAGACTGCTACAAAGTCTAACAACAGGTGGCTTAAAAATCCCTCCAAAGATGATGGAGATGGGTTTTGGTCAGTTAGCTAGCTACTTATTTTAGCTCTCTGGAAAAATGTGGCAGGATTTAGAAGAAGCAAGACTCCATCTTTAAATTAGAGAAGAAACTTTTGGGAGAAGGAATGACCTAAATGTTGATCTTCCTACCCATGTAATGATGGCTAAAACTCAGAGATTTGTAAACCCTCCCCAAAGATCATGTCTGTAAACCTCAGATGATGAGACTGGAAAGCAGGGATGTGACTGCACTGTTACTGCTCAGTCAGCAGATTTCAGCCTACCCTCATTTTAAATCTGTTCTTTCTAAGCTTTGTGGACTGCAGCATCGCTCTCTTATCAAGTCACTAATCCATAATGAGAATATTAGTCTGTTTGCCCCAATAGGAATGATCATATTAAAAAAAAAAAAAGAAAACAAAGCACTGCAGCAACTATCGTAAATGCTCCCAGCGAAGCAGAGCTGCTGTGCCTACCATGACATGGAAGCCTTTGTCCTCCTTATTTTTTAAACACTTTGAGGTTGAAATGACTCAATTCAGCAGAGTCCATTTCCTTTCAGGTTCATTTCTTTATGATGCTACAAGAGGAATAACTTCCAGCTTCCAGCCACCCACAGAAGGTGCAGTGTAGTGCATCTGGTTTATGTGCTTTGTGTACACAGTGGCTGCTGATTATATGTTATTCACCAACACGCTAAGTACAAAGGCGGATAGTTGCCGTGTTTGATAGGTTAATTTTAAAGGGGTTTTGTTAGCAAACAAATCTTAGAAATAAAGCAGAAAAATACCCAAGTTTGGTTCCAGCCTCTCCCCCTCTCCTGGGGAGGAGCTGCTCGCCTCTTCAGCAAGAATTCAAATGAATTGAAAATTCCTTTAGAACTGACAGCCCAAGTGTAAGAATGATAAACGGCTTTGGCCTTGATAATTTTTATTAAGCACTAAATGTCACATTTAACCTGCATTACTGAAAGCAATTACCCATGTATCAACAGTCAAGCAGTGCAGAGCTAGACGCCTGAAGCAGCAGCATTATGCTCCATCTGGGAATAAGGATTTTCAATTAGAAGGCAAATAGCTGGAGAGGGGATCAAGTCCTCCAGTGGCTCCCAAAGGAGGTCTATGAGAAGCAAAGTCTTCATATCCAAGTAATCGCAGGCAATGTCAACAGAGCATTCCAAACCATCTGCTGCCAGAGCAGCGTTTACTTTATCAAATCTCAATATTTACAGAACACTGATCAGCTCGTGGGACCAGGATGGCTCGCTGCCAGGGTGTTCTGGGAAATTCATTTTAAGGTGTGTTTCAGTAGGCTAATTAATTTACAAGCACCTGTTTCATCACTGGGAGCTGTTAGCACACCAGATGAGCTGCAGCAGGGGAAGGGGACTTTTTAGCCCAGCTAAATTGATTTCCATTGATTTTCATTTACTGATGGCACAGTTGTAGTTTAATATGAGCATGGCCTAAAGTCTTTTTGTTTATTAATGTATAAGCCAGTTTAGATAGTTTATTATTTACAAATATACTTTGGCTCTCAGAGACCTATGAGATTTTTTAAGTTAAATACAGCACACACCTTCCTACAGCAAGGTATATCGTACACATCCTATTCCATTTTGGCTAATTGTTTTTTTTTTCAATTCTATGTTGTTCAAAGAGAAAAAAAAATATAGCTTTTTCTGTTAAAAGACAGGCCTAATTCTGTTGGTGTGTCATTCAGAAAGTCTCTGTGAGGGAAACATCATGCTGTAAACCTTTCTGTACCCAGCACCAGGAATCACGCTACTTAACCTCAAACTGCTCTGTCATGCTAGGCATCGAGGTTCCTAACTTCTGTGTCTCAGTTTCCTCCATCAACAAAGGGACTATAATAACTTCTTACACTACTTCTTCACATCAGGGAGCCAATTCAGGATTAGTTCATGTTTGAATGTCATTTTGCAAATAGAAAGTTCAGGATCTTTCTAGTTAAGATGTGACAAGTGACACAGAGGAATGATTTGCAAAGGCAAATTAATAATTTTTGTTTCATAAAGTACGGTGTTTGGAATTAGGGCTTTTTCCCTGGCTAGCTGCAGAGCGTCCATAATCTCTGTGTGCTACCCCAGTAATGGCCAAGAGCTACATTATGTAGAAGAACAGTCTTCTTCAAGGCAACCTGGACTTTTGAACATAGACTATTTTCACAACAAACTACTCAGATCTGAGTTGCAAACATTATTTTGCTAAAATTTTAGAGTGATAGGTTTGAGAAAATAAATCAGAGAGTAACTTGAGAAGAATTTGTGATAACACAACAGGATAAGATTTAAGAGGCTTGGGAAGTCCTGGGACACTTAGACCACCTGTAAGCCTTTCACCAGATCTTTGTGTCCTTCAGTTCTCACTCTGTAAAATCAGGATAATATTAGCTGCCCCACCTGCCTTGTTTAGCAGCTTTAAACTGGGCGTGGGGTGACTGTGTTTTGCCATGTGCTATTACAGCAGTTTTCACCTTACTGCTCCAGTATTGGTTTGTTCCTCTTGACACTGCAGTAATAGAAAGAGGGAATAATGATAATTTTACTGTAGTAATGTCAAGATAACCTAACCCATATTGACTTCCTCTTGACACTCCTGTAGTGCAATTATTGTCCTTTTGAATTGCTAGTCTAGATCTTCTTTATGCTATGGATGTATGGTGCCTATACAAGATGGAGGGAAGATCTCTGAAAGAAGGCAATTTAAATTAGCAGGAGAAAGCATAAATAGTTTAGGCAGCTGAAAGCTCAGCTCTAAATAGATTTAGACTAGAGATAAAGAATGTATTTTTTTAATTGTGATAATTATCTACTAGTGAAAGGTTTATGGGGGATTAGTGGGTTGTAAGTCTCTGGATCAAAACTGGGTATCTCACATATCTTTGCTTGGGCTCAAAAATGAAGGCCCTGATGAAGAAATCCTGTGGCCTGCTGTGTGCTGAAAATAGAACAAGTATACTGGTTTTCAGTTTGTTTTTAACTTCAGGTACGTGATTCCCTAGTAAATTTTGGGCTACTTCTTCAGGGAACAACAAAAATGATTAAAAAAAAATAACCAATCTCATATTATGTTATATAACAGCCTACACATGTGAAGGAGTTTGAGTCAGTCTCTCCTAAAGGAGTTTTGAAGGTCCATGAACAGGAAAAAAATTTGGAACTACTCATCCAGTGAATTAATGGTGATTTTTTGCTTTAAAATTTATTCGACAGTTTTGTGTTTCATCCCTTGGAAAGAGGGAGAAAGAGCTTGGGTCTTCTTTGTGCTCTCCTGGTTAGAGTGTGCTCCGAGGGGCGTCTTGGAGCAGCGGCACCCTTGGAGTGTCCATGGCGTTTCACAAGGCGGTCTTGTCCTTGGCACATGCACAGGCATATTCCTGCTTTGTTAGGAATTGCACCAAGGACCTTACAGGATACTTGTGATACAGTAGAGTCTTGTTTGCCACTGACTAATTGCAGGATTGCCACAGCTATTTAGAATATGTACCCAAAGGATGAAAGTATTCCTCCCTATGAAAATGTCATACTGCTGCACTAGAATATTCATTTTTGTTTAGGACTATGTAACTATATCATGTCGTCATGAAAGTTTTCTTTTAGTGTAAAATGTTTTTGTTTGTTTTAAATTTACTCCTTCCATGGTCCTCGTCTGATATACACCGTGTCTTTGGGTTCAGTTTGGCAGGAGGGAGCTTATTTCCAGCCTTTGCATTTGTTATCCATTGGCTGGAGGTTTTTTCCTAAAAGAATGATTTAAGCATGAAGGCTTTATAAGTTAGCTTGTTTATATATTGGTGATGGGGGAAAATAAGGGATTGCAAATACTTGCAGAACGAGGAAAAACTTTCTATGAGTATCGACAAACTTCAAGCTTATGATTATCCCAAAGCCATGATCTCATCCAGTTTCTAATGTTAAAAGCAGTGTGTTAGCATTTATTTGTCTGTTTCTTATCTTTATGCGTAGAGAAATGGGTAGAGAAGGGATTTGTTAAGTTGAGGGTTTTTTGGGTTTTGTGGTTTGGGGTTTTTTTTGTGACACACATATTGTTTTTCTCATCTCAGAGGCTGTTTGACCGCAGTAATATCTGTGTCTGAGGGGTCTCCTTCATATGAAAAATGAAGAAAATTTAATAATGTCACAAGGCTCGGAGAGGGGTCTTTAGTTTGCTCAGTATATGAGATAAGGGTAGTTGAGCATGATCATAAATTTGTTGCTTATAGCGTGTTGACAAAGTGCTTGGATTTGTGCAAAACAGAAAATGTGGCATTTCTTGCTTCAAGGAACTACCTTAGTCTAATTCAATTTTTAAAAATGTGTCCACGTTCTATTTCCGATTTTCAGAGGACACGTTCATCAAAATTGTCAACATTTCAAGGAGGAGAAAGTAGCTGTTTAAAATGAGAAAGCTGTAGTTTCTCAAAACAGCTGGGATTTGCTTAGACTTCTCAAATCTGAAAAAATACCTTTGAAGAAGGAATTAAAAAAGCTGGTCTGCAGTCCTAAATAGATGGCAGCGTTAAATATAAAGTCACTGTTGTTTATACTTAAAAGCATACTTTTCATTCCAAATCCTTCCAAATTCAGTGAAAAAGAATTATTTATGTCATAATATGACTCTTTTTTCCATATTTCAATCACTACAGTGATGGATATTTACGTTTGAAAGAAATTTCAGCAGAGAATTAGATCAGGCAAATTGAGATAGAGCAAATTCTGACATTTTAGGATTATTTTGGTATATCTCAGGGCTTCAGAGCAAGATGGTTTCACTTAGGAAGAGAGTTGTATCAGCCATTTAACATGGCATAAAATGGCAAGAGAGTTAAATCCTGTACTCTCTGAAGTCAATGGCAAAACTTTCACTGGATCTAAGATTTTACCCAGTAAGTTTTGAGAAAATATGACAAATTTTATTCTGCAGTAATTATCTTGAAGTAATTGTTTTTAGTGTCTTACAGAGGGTGCAGTGAATAACATGCTGAGCCATCCTGGGGTGATAAAAATGACAGCAATTCGCAGAATGGTGGAGGGATAGGAAGACACTGTTAGTACCCCCTTAGAAGTGATGCAACTATGTAGCAGAAAATAGAGTGGAAATCCCATTTATTGCCCGAAATGCCTGATAGTGCCCTGCCACTACAGTCATGGGTTTGTGTCAGGTAGTTTTTGACAAGCATACTACCCTGCACTGTTAGTTGTGGCG
Organism: Aptenodytes forsteri; assembly: GCF_000699145.1. Classification (NCBI taxonomy): domain Eukaryota; kingdom Metazoa; phylum Chordata; class Aves; order Sphenisciformes; family Spheniscidae; genus Aptenodytes; species Aptenodytes forsteri. Next base: position 2,155,330 of record NW_008795029.1, read on the forward strand.
TTTTATTGCTAGTTGTTTGCGTGCACTGGGACAGGTGCTTTATTTGCTAATGAAACTCAGTGATTCTTTAAAATGTTGCAGTTTAAGCACAGCCGATTAGCAGCTGCAGGAACGAAGTTGTGTTATTGTGGTGGAGGTCTGTTCCTTGTAATGCAGAAAATACATACCTACTCATTAAGTCCTGGACTTAGTCTGACCATTGACTTGTTCCAGAGAAGCCACCAAAAAGCTTTAATTACTACGTATAGAAGTCTGGCTCCGCTCTCCCCTGTGACCTAGAGGTGAAAGGATCTATATTTAACTTCTAACAGGGTCCGTCGTCTATTCACTCCCCACCCCCATCGTCTGCTTTATTGTTCTACTTCAGCATCCTGTCACAGCCTGGCTTCCACAATGCTCTCACAAGGGTGATTCAGCGTACTGTAATTTTATTGCTGGTAGTTCTGTTTTCTTTAATGGGATTTGTTTTACTTTGCAATATTACTTTAAGCTCTGATCTGTTGTAGAATAAAGATGTTATTATGACAGTGTTAGCTTCTCTGTAAATTACAGTGCCTTGAGGATTGCATTTTGAGACTTCTTGTAAACACTTTACAGAGCTACTAACATAGATACCATATGTAAAGCTTGAAAAATATTTAAATAGGGCACATTTGAAGGATAAAACAATCGAAAGGCTTTTTGGGGGATAATGAAGATTACACTGAATTGTTTAAACTCAATGTACAGCTTTTAAAACATAACCCATATACCATCATCCATTTTCCCTTCTCTTCCTGCTTAGCTACAATTTATTTGAACTATTGGAATATGTTTTCAGCAGAATTCCTTTACAGTAATTGACAAGATCTCTGGGATAATGTCTTTGGAACAACAACCTTTCATTTAATGTAACAATCATTAGTCATTTTTGTTAACAGTCTTGACTAGAAGAAAAAACACTTGTTACAAAAATGAAAACAAGCAAGCTAGCTAGCTGCTTAGACGGAAATGCACCACTTTCTGTGATGGCAGTAATGTTGCTTGGATGTTTTGGTTGACTCCAAGTGGGGTTTTTTAATCCCTTTGAAAGCAAAATAACTGCAAGACTGCAGTTGGTAGTTTGAGTCACAGAGGAACTACAGCCATCAAGGGTTACTACTAATATAATATTTTCAGTATAAGACCTTCGGTGGAGATTGAAACACAAGCCCAACCTTTGATCAAAATGGAGTATTTATTATTTCATTTTTCTTATAATACTGGTTCCATACTATAGTTTGAACACTGCCCCTTCTCTTCCCTTCCCCTTCCCCTTCCCCTTCCCCTTCCCCTTCCCAAGTAAAGCAAGTATTCTCTTTCCCCTGCGAGTAAAGCAAGTATTTTTTTTTTCCAGTTTTGTGCACTGTGCAGCTCTATTAAACTATCATCTGGCTTATTTAAAGAAGGTCACATAGCAAGTCCATATCATTCTAGTTATTGTCAGCTGTCTTAGGAAACGATTGGCAGGTGTAATGCGATATAAAGCAAAAACATGGTGGTCCTGCTGCTTCATTTTCTTCATCATCCCAGTCCTGGTGGTGCTATTTTTCCACCTGGTTGGGTTTGGGGGTTTTTTGGGGGGGTAAGGAGTTGTGTGTGTGTGTGTGTTTTTATTGATGAATTTCAGATTTTCTTTCCGTTTTCTATGGGTTTTAAATAAAGCCCCACTTCTCCAGTTAATCTGTAGAGCTAGTGTTGCTTGCATTTCTTCAGTAAAAATTCTGATCTGGGGTTATACATGCAACAGTTCTGTGGTCACGGCTCTCAGAGAGCAGAACTCACCTAGATAACCCAAAGTTAATTTTCCTGAGGAATTAATTCTGAAGTTAATGGTGTTACTCATTTGAGTAAATGCCGCTCCCTCCAGGTGCCAGCACCGGCAGGTCCTGGTGCCGCAGCTCTGAGGAAAGCTGCCCGGAGATCGCTGACAAATCACTTGCACATCGTTTTAGTGACCCTATCTGAGCACTATCAGTTAAATCCACCTCCTCACATCTACCTCTTCCTTCTCTGTTCCCAAGTCTATTTCTTGCTGTCAAGGAATCTGAAGACTTGGAACTAGGGCCTGAATCATCAGAAAATGGCATGTACTGCTTTACTGTCCTTCTCCAGCATGAGGCTGAATGACTCTGTGGTTTCCTATATAAAAAGTGTCTTTTGTGAGATTGTCTCTTTGTTTAAACAAAAAGAGAGAGAGGGAGAGAATGAAATATACTATGGAATACTCAAGCAGATGCTTGGCATTATATTAACACATGTATTATGGCGTATCATGTAATGGTACACTGTGGGGAATAGTAATGAATAGTTTGGAGCACAATAATGTGCATTGTTGATGTTTGTTAAAATAAAGATATTCAATTTATAATAAAAGGGATTAAAAGCTTAATTCATGACTATGTTAATATTTGTCTGCAAGTACACAGATAAATGGTAACGTACCTTATCACATTGAACACCTGCACGTACAAGTTCCTCTGCTGAGATCTCCATGGGATTGTATGTTTTACAGAGCTTAAACTTTCATTTCCCAAAATAATGATATCATTCATTTACAGATATAGATAGGCTCTTCTTACTCAAACTCTAGCCTGAAATGAGAATTGTTACTTCAACTACAAAAATGTGGGATTAATTACCACAGTGATTGCCTGCTGCATCATCTGATGGTATTTGTATATAGAATTTATATATTTTGCAACAATCTGATTGCCTGACAGAAGTGAATTAAGACTTTCTAAAATACACTGCTGTTAAAGGTAAATGATACCTCCAACACGGATGTGATGAGCCAGGCGGGGGGGGGGAAAAGATCTCATCTTAACACAGATCTCCCAGTGTCTTCCCCGTATTTCCCACATGCCATCCTCTGTGAACAACAGAAAAGAATGTGCATTTCTGAAGAAAATGCATAATTAAAGAGGGTGATTGATGTCTGAACTATTTCATTGTTTAGCTCTGCTATGCAAGTGTTTACAGGCATACTGGATGCCTGTGCAGTCTCAGTGTATGTACTTGGAAGCATCTGAAGGACAAAATGTCAGCAGAAGCGCCCACCATATTTCTCTCCATGAAAAACATCGTCCAAAATAAAATAGCGATGATTCAGACTCCCTTTGCTTACCAGCTTTACTTAAAGTAGGATCAGAAAAGGAAAACAGTGCTGTGAAAACCAGACTAAAAGTGACACAGAACTGTCCTGAGCAAAGTCACCAAATTGAGCACTTGGAAGGATTTGACTGCATGAAGACAGTTCAAAGAAATCCTGTGGACACCAAATAGGGACATCTTTCTGGAGTGGGGAAAATAATTCTGGAAAACGGAAGAGGTAGCCAGAGATCAAACATGGCTGAATATTTCCAGCTAAATGCTGTGTGAAAGTCTGAGAGAGAACTCATTTCAAAATGGTATTTCAGGACAATATATTTATTTTTTTAAAATAGAAGATTTCCTCTTATTCTTTAGATGAAACCACTACATCATGTAAGCACCGAACACAATCGTAACTGTTAATGAAATAAACATTTTATTCGAAGCTTTGGTATGAAAGGCATTTTCCAGGTGCTCCCAGGTTTACAGTTGTATCACATAGTCGAAATGTCCTGTCTAACACATGCACAGCAAACCTGCTTAAAACTCTTGACTTTGCGGTCTTGTCCTCTGCTCAGGCAGGTCTCACGGACAATACATGGCTTCTAATCCTGTCTTCAGTGTCTTGTGTTGGTTATACAGAACCACGTCCTCCCTCCCACCCTCTTCTTCCCCACACACGCTTTTTTGAACTTGTCCTGCCAGGCATACTATTTAACACATGTTCTATGGACTAACAGTTTAATAGCAAAGTACAGTTTATTAGCCAACTCTCCCTTTTAGTACCACATTTGCTTTTTATTCTGCAACTATCTTCTCAAATAAAAGGAAGATTTTGTGGTTTAAAGTTTATTTCTAGCATGCAGTTTGATTTTTTGGTGCTGCAGCACAATGGAGAGATTATGATCCTCTTGGCTGTGTCAGATGCAGTTGCGTAGTATATGGCTACAGAGTTGAAGTCTATGTTGTGCAGTGAAAATTAAGCCTTTCTGAGTGTGTGTGTGTGTGTATGCGGCTTGTGTGAAGGAATGAGCACCTTATGAAACAGGAGAATCAGGGAGTCTATCATTTGAACGTCGTCCTGTACCTTCTGAACTAGCTGTTCATTAAACATTTCTGGGCAACAAGTTGGATGTGTGTAAATGCATGCATCGGGAGACATTTTGCCTACCCAAGGGTGTGTGAGACACCCACCTTGGTCTGGCAGATGCCAGCTGGACCCAGTGGGAGGCTGCCCCTGTCTGGAACAGCAGCAGGAGGCTAGGAGTGAGAAACCTGAGGGTTTAGAGTTGTGCCAGTCACGTGTATTCCAGCAACCATTGGTATCCACCCATTAAATGGAGGAATTAAAGAGCAATTTAATTTAATTAAACCTGCATTTCTGTGATTAGTGCAACTACCAAAGCTCATTTTTCTACAGATTTGTGTCCCCTGCCTTTCCCCCACAGGCCACAGCAGTGGCCCTCCCCATCCTCCCTCTCTCATGACTCAGCAGTGGGTTAGTAAGGAGTCTCCCGCTGCTGACACCCAGGTCTTGGAACTTGTGGGAACCTTCTGTGTATCAGATTTGAAAGTTGGTTGACATTTTCCAGAGGGTTAGAAGTAACTGGAGAAGACAAGCAGCTGCAGCAGCAGTACAGCCACACAAGCAGGGAAGACAAAATCTACAGGCTAACCTGGTCCAACACGTCCTCCTGTCCTGGCTAGTCATGGTTCTTAATCTCTTTATTTTTAACTGTCTCACAGAACAGAACATTTCCATGTATTGTAAGAAGAAATGTTCTTGTTAGGCCTCCATTTTGTATCTTAGATACATTTCAGCAAAACATGATAAGCTTTAATCTTTTACATTCCCTCTCCAGTTCATGTTCTTCTGAACGTTCATTCTTCTGGCTGTACCTAGTTACTAGAGACCTGCTCCTGACACCATTCTCAGCGGGGCGATGCACTTGGGATCCTGGGTAAACCAGAAACTTGCTAACAATGACTAAGAAGCAAGAGACATTAATAAATCTAAATTAAGCTCTGAGTCTTGCTACTGGGAACTCTGTTTTTCACAGACTTGGATCTATTTGTAAATCCAAACTTTAAAAAGCACCCATTACCCGAGAACTAATATACTATAAAAAGACTGAAATCTGTTATTTCAGCAGCGGCTCTTTAGACGAAGTGACAAGCCCCTCACATTTCCTTGCATAGAGCAGCTGACACAAGGCCGACTGCAGGCTGGGACGCTGAGGCAAGGTTTGCTCTGTGCACTTTTAGGGGAGCTACCTACCTCAGAGCTGGCAGGCAGAGAGGCGCAACAACACAAAACTGGCAGGGTGCTGAGACGCTGGATCACCCCTATGAAAAAGAAAGGTGTATTCGGGCTTCCTCTGGCCTCCGCAGGGGCTTGGGTGCTGGCACCTCCCTCCAAGGGGTTCTCACCGCCAGCAAAGCAATAAAGAAATGTGTCGTGTCACACAGTAATTTGGGATGATAAAACAAAATCACCTAGAGACAACACCCTGGCAAGACAAGATTTTCCCTAAATTATGACCCCGAAAGTTATGGAAGCTATGAAGAACCTCTGATCTGCTTACTCCTGCATGCATGCTCCAAGCATGCAGATACACTAGTAATACAAATATCTTTTGTCTAATTAGAGAAACAGTACTGAAAACACTTGATTTTTAAAAACATGAGTATACCTATCTCTCTTTCTCATGTATTCGGGAGATGAGACTAATAAAAATACCCTTGTTACATATTAAATGCCCCTACTGATCTACAGATACGTTAAATAAGAGTTGATGATTTTCCCAATAGTTATATTTTCATAAGTAAACCTTTCTTGACATAGCTGTTCTGCAGAAATAAAGCTGTACACATTTATTTTAATTTTTAGTTCCATTTCTCTTTGTCTTTTTAAAATACATATTTTACCAAATTCTAATTCAAAATCTTTGAGTAGAATGTCTTTTATTTATATGTTATAAATTGGGGGAATAAAACTGGAGAAATTTTCAATTTGTATTTTTCTTTTAAAAAATTATATGTTTCTGAGTGACATCATTAAAAAAACTCTTCAAAAACTCCTTATTCACACTAGTATTTTAGATCTTTCTCTGAATGTATATTTTTAAAGATAACTACTGTATGTTTGGAGGAAGATCAGTTTCTTTTTTTTCCCCCTCTTATTTCTGCAGAATGACTTTCTTTTTAAACACTGGGACTTTTGTTATGTTAATCAGTCAGGGAACATTTCCAATTCAATTTTACCTGAGCGCTGGTCAGCTAGAGTTTCCTTTGTTTGATGTCCCTCGAGTCTTCCCTTGTCTTTTAAACTGTAATTTAGTTGGAGCTGCTGTCAATTTACTCCGTCCATTACATTTACAGTGATATTCCAGACATTGTCTTCTATTCAGTCCTAGAGAAGTTCCTCGACCTAAACAAAACGTGCAGGGAAAAATCCTATAGAAATCGGAAGTACAAGCACAGAACTGTTCGTCTGTGTGCAATGCATGCATACGAATAAAATTGTTGCTACCTACGAAGATTATTGTTATTTTGTTTTTAATCTAACAGATCCTTATACTCAAGAGAGCTACCAAATGGTATTTAATTAGGATTTTCAAGGAAGAGGACATGTCCCATACAACTGGGCAGCCAGCTTGCTCTGTGCTCTGCCATGCCTTTGTAGTAATGAGATTTTAAACCCTGCTACTTTTTAACTCCACGGAACAGCCCTTAACATTAAGAGGTGGATTTTTTTATCACAATTACCAGCTGTCACGGAGTTCAACAAATAGAGCAATTTTCTTGCCCTTAGTCCATATCAGCAAGTTCCTAAGGCTTCAGTGCGCCAGGTGGGAAATTGTTGCTTTGAGCAGTGGGATGAGAAGGGAAAAAGCCCCAGAAAAAGGGTGTTAGAGCCGATTTTAACCATTCAGCTGCCTTGACTGAGGGTGATGCCAATGTCTGTGGCAGCAGAAGGGGAAAGTATTGCCTACACAAGCTTCCATGTGTGCCTCTGAAAGCTGTTACCTAGGACTGGAGAGCTTAAGGGTAAAATACTGAAATATCATGCCCTTTCCTGTATCTCCCAAAAAGAGAACAAAAAAGATGCGGTAAAAATAACAAATGACTGAGAGTAAAACTTCCAGCCCACGGTAGTGGTCTTGGCAGTGCCACCTGGCCATGCTGTACTACTTCTCTTTACCATGAAAGCCAGCGAAAAAGTTTCTGTTCATTACAGTGGAAGCAAGATCTTGGCCCGTGATACCAAAGTTGTTCCCAAGTGCTAAATCTTATCTGAGAAATGAGGCATTCATTTCACATGGCAGTTGCCTTAGTTGCCACAGGAACGGTGTATGTGTCCAAGTACGGGGAAATGTGGCAAAAGCCCACCTGAATGGTGCTTTCACTGCTGATAGACATTTCATGGCATGAGAAGGTTTGTGGAACCCTGGTATCACATCAGACAACTTCTAGCACATGTCTTTTGATTCATTCTCCTTTTGCGTGGAGCCAGGACAAAGATATCTTTATCCCCTTGTTGGTGCCTTCACCAGATCTCAGTAAATCTATGGATCTAGAAAGGGAAGAAAAGGGAGTAAGCACTTTGGGAAGCTTGAGAGAAATGGAAACAGGTAGAAGTGTGGCATACATATCCCTCTGTGGCTCTACAGGCATTACAAAGAAGCTGAACTGTCTTTTTTACAAAGCTCCCCAGCCTGGCAAGGGTAGCTCTTGGAGCACCCTGCTGTGCTAGCATTAGGTTCCCAGGCCTTGGGTGAGGGGCAGGTACCGTATTGGCAGCTGGATACTTTGGGGCAGATTTCCAAGAGTCCCGAGGCCTGGGGTACGTGTTGTGTCAGGGGCCAAACCCCACTACTCCTCTGGCAGAGTGCTCCAGGAAGCTCTGCAATGGCATCAGCTAGGGGTTTCTGTCGTTCTGCGTCCAGTCCATTTGGGGGATGATCGATCCATCCCCAAAAGGCCATGGGTCCACATTCACTAAGAACAGGAGTCTCCCATTTCAAACAAAAGCAATCTGGCCTGCTCCTGCAATGCCTGGTCAGCTGCAATTACTCTCACGTTGAATTTGGTTCTAAAGATACAGCAGACTTGGCTCCTTCATGTCCAGAACAGGCTGGAGGTTGCATTTATCCACATAAGCTCCAGAACAAAGAGGTGAGGCAGGTTCAGAAATGGCTCAATGTTTTGGGATATTCTCTTCAGAATCTCTGCTTTTCCCAGTTGGTTTTATACTTGCATCTATAGCCAGCTTTTCCCCTTGAGGATAGGCTTTGGGAATGTCTCTAGGCCAGCCAAATAATGAAGCTGTCAATTTATTCATTTGCCACTAGTGTGAAGCTTAAAAATAGGAAGTGATCAATAGTTAATGACAGAACGGATGGAAAAGCAGGAGCTGCCTGCCCTCTGCCAACAGGCTTGACAAGGTTACTGTTCTGGCAGTACGCAGACACTTGTACGGCCCTAACCTTCGTCAGCATTGCTTGTTGTAATTATCACAGGTCTTCCCTGGCGTTTACCTTCCATCACTCACTCAGCACAAACAATTCTCAGATTGTTTTTCCATTATAAATTGTATTTGGTACCCAGATTTTAAAAGGGTTGAGTTATGGATTTCTTCTTCTGTCCTGTTGGGTTGGTTTTGTTTTTCCTTTTAGTTATGATGGTAGATGGTCTGTGTGCTTGGTTTAATTGCATTCAGTCTCACCGACTGATACACTGATGTTCTGTACACGCTGCATATTTGAGCCACGTGTATGGATTTGCATTTCATTCTATGTACAATCAATGAACCTTGTTTTAAAAGCCACTACAAAAGCAGAGATCAGTTTCTGTAGACTGTGATTCTCTATGTAGGACAGCTAATGTATCGCAATGCGGAAGCTGAGCAGTGGGTCTCAGGGATACCCTTCAGCCGAGACGAACTGGGAGGTTCCCAGCACCCACAGTCCTTGCTGCAGGGAGTTTGCAAGCTCAGGCAATTCATCCACTCCTCGGTGTGACTGGGCTGGCTTCTGCCACCAGGAGAGCCAAAAGCATAACCAGGCCTAACCTTGGTTAATAGGAATTTTGTGATTGACTTCGGCTGAGCCAGGGTTTAGCAGTTATTTTTAAGGGAAGCTCAGATCCTGATGGTGTCTGATACTTACTGTTTGAAGCCGGCTTTGGTTATTGCCTGTGCTTAATGTATCCTTGAAAATTGCTTATTTGCTGATGGCTGCGTTAAACAATAGAGGCTAGTTACTTACAGGGAACAGTTACTTATGTGTGGAAAGTAATTGGTTCCACACCGAAGAAATTATTTATTTCTATTCCACCATTTATCTGGGCTGTAAAGTATAGTAATTATTTTATTCCCTTACAGCATAGTTTGTGATATAAATACGTGTGGGATATATGTGGTTTTTTAATGAAATGATTTAAATGTATTTTGTCTGTTACTTACAAAAACATCAAGAAAGTTTTTTTTATCTTTCGAAGCTGACAGTACCAGCAAAATTTATGTAGCAAGGAAAAGACTGCTACAAAATGCCTAGTTATAACAAGAAGAATTACAGTTTAACCAGCTTATGGTTATATCTTAAATAATATTGATTTTTAAGCTAGGTGCACTGAGAAATATTATGAATGCTGCTTGTGTACCAAACTTTAAATAAGGGGAAAGGACATGCCACAAGGGCCTTAAGTGTTGTTTACTACGCAGCCTGGCTGTAAAGAAAGTTGTGTGAATTATGGGTTATATTGGTTGGGTGGCCTATTCAAAAAAATCAGGGGAAAGAAGTCAGGTTCTAGGTTAGTACAGAAGGAAAATCTGTTAGACTGTCTGGAGGAGGAGGAAAGTTATCTCTGGTGAAACAAAAGTTTTAGTGCTCCTTGCTGATTTTGACAGGATGTCTTTTTTTCCCTTTTTAAAAACAATTTAAGTTAGATTTCAGAATGAAGATTGTTTAAAAAAAATCTATTGAGATGAATTTCCCCTCTGTTGTTACATTTGAAGTTTGCTGAATTTGACCCAAACTGATGACAAAGACTCTGTTTCAGCAATGACACCTGCTCAGCTGCCTTTGTAACTAACTCAAGAAGCTTCTGCCATGCCTCTGTACCAGACTTCCGTGGTCACCCACTGGGATCATAAGCTGGGAAGAGGCAGCTACAGCAGTACCAGAGAAGTAGGGGACAGGCTGTGATGCAGGACGGTGATCAAACCACTCCTGGTAAATGCTACACTTGCCAGGCACTGATGGCTGCTCAAGGACACTAATCACTGACTTTGCCTTTGTGTTCTTCTTGTCCTCTTCTACAGCTGCTTCTTTATCTTGCCAACAGTCCTTTCTTTATTTGTATAATTCACATATTTTAATTAGGGTTATTTCTCTCCTTCTAGCCTTGCTGAGGTGATATTTTCCCAATATTGCTTTTTCTAGCATTCCTTCTAGCCTTCATCTCGGTACTCCTGTCATTGCCAGCAATGAAGCAAAGCTAGATTTAACTGCAGTGATGTGTCTAGGTGCATCCCAGAGCCCTGGTCCCTTAAGCATATAGAGATAGTCTGGATAGTATATGAGTGTACTGGACAGTCTGCCCTCTGACTATGTGCCAGACTTGTATTTGGTGGAGACCACAGCGTTGGGAGAGAAGGGGAAATTTGTATTGATCAAGCAGTGGATCATAGCATAAAACAGCGCTGAGATACATTTAGGTCCATAAACTCTTACATCCCTCAATTCATATTTAAGGACAGCCATCCTGACTCATTCAGGACATCCTTGGATGTGTTATTGCAGTTGTTTTGGTGTCAAACGTTTGGTTTTCAAAAAATGAAAACATTCTGGAAATCATCAGTTTCTTATCGTGTGTGCATGGGACTTTTTAGTCTCACTGTGACTGAATTAAAACAAGAGTCCTTCCTGTATGATTGACAAGAGTTTGGAAAACCTGACACAATTCAGAAAATAAAGAAGTTGCTGTTCAACAGACCAACCAAAACATACAAAACAGCTGAATTTCTACCTAGTGCACATCAAAATGTATTCTCCATCAGAAAATAGCAATTATTGAATACATCATGTACAATGACATCGGGGAGCAAAATGTTCCTCATGCTGCCCAATGGACCATGCTGGAACACCTGTTTCATATCATGAAACCATTTATAATTACTACCCAAGAAGTGGGAGCTGAAATGGCATCATTAAATCCAATTCTGCCACTCATGTCTTTGTTGAAAATAATCCCTAAGGGGCAGGGGGGAGAAATAAAACATATTAAAACCACATTCACTCATTTTCCAGTGCGTTAAATCTTTGAGCCATAGAAACAAACAAATATTGATACTACACGTAGTCTTAGAGCTGATAGTTACTTCCATGACTCTACACTGAGAAATAGTCATTAAATACCCTTTTTTTCCCCCGGAAGGTGATGAGACAGTAGTACTTTCAAACAACCTCACGGTGATCTATTACCTGCCTTGGGCCCTACCCCTTGTAAAAAGCACGTTTTGTGCTTTTTTGTTTCTACGTCAGTAAGTAGTTTTAAAGCAGTAAGCCTCTTTTGTGCTCTTTTATATTCTTTTGTGCTCTAGGGTACTCAAGTGGCCCTTGTAGTAAATATCCACCTTTGCCTATAACTAGATGGGGTTTGTGCCTCAGGCTTTCATGTGACAGCCTGGCCAAGGGAAGCCACATACTCAGGAAATCCATGCTTTGCTATTGCATTTCATCAAATTTTGGCTTGAGTGCAAACACCACTGGACATTCAATATTAGGGAAAAAAAAAAGGAAGTGGCATAAGTGGCTCTGGGGCAGCTGTAGGTAGCAATGAAGCAGGGGCAGATGTGCAGCCCTGTGGAGCCATCTGGTACCTCTGCCCACATTAAAATAGCAAGGTATGGTCTGAGACGCTTTGTTTGAACACAAGGCCTGGTACAACTGCACTGGATGTACAGAAGTTATTTTTGCTTAGGGTACATCATCTTTTTACCTCTAGTTCAGAAAGAACTAACTTCCCACTGACTGCAAAATATACTTCAAAGTACCTACCCTGATTATTTGAAGCTGTCCATGGGAATTGCCTAGAGTGGGCTATTCCTCCAGCCGTCATCCCAAGACATCCTACTCTCAATACATTTTAAGTGGGCAGAAGAAGGATGCTTAAGCACAGACCACATTTTCATGAGTTGGGACTATGGCACTTCTCTCCCAAACAGTAACAAACATCTCACCCCTTTTATCACTGACTGGCAAACTCACTGCTTTCAATGGATTTTGATCCTATTATTTCTGTGAAGAAGGGAATGTACAGATTATAATATTTCTGTTCCTGTACGTTAAAGAAGTGCTGAGATACTATAAGAGTAAAACCATGCATTGTACCTTGACGGGTATCGGTTTGGCTAAATAACAGATTGGAAGAAGGAGATGATGCACAGCTATAAAAGGGGTGAATTTGGCATGACTGGAAGAGGGGAGTCAGAAGACAGTTTCCAAATGGGTGATGGCATCACAGTTACAGGCTAAACCCACCGTTCTAGCAAATGCCAGGAAAGCTAGGAAGGAGAGACTATTAAAGCTCAGCGAGAGACTTGGAAGAGAGCTCTAGAGTGGTGTCCATAACTGAGTTTTTGAATCTAAAATGACCGGGTGAATTTGGCGTGACTGGAAGAGGGGAGTCAGAAGACAGTTTCCAAATGGGTGATGGCATCACAGTTACAGGCTAAACCCACCGTTCTAGCAAATGCCAGGAAAGCTAGGAAGGAGAGACTATTAAAGCTCAGCGAGAGACTTGGAAGAGAGCTCTAGAGTGGTGTCCATAACTGAGTTTTTGAATCTAAAATGACATGGGAAACAGAAGACAAGTGGGTGAGTCCAAAATGAAGACCTTCCACGTGACAGAAAGGCTAGTGATATTATGGACAGAGATGAGGTTTGAGAGGATTTTGAGTGATAATTTTGGAGTTAATTTGTTTATTTTATGCAGTATTTACTGTTTATACTGTTTATGAGTTTCTGGTTCATCTTTGTGTGGCTTTCAGTGGTAGAAGCCTTGTTCTGATGCTGTGCTGACTGTAGCCTACATGCTAGGGTAACTAGAACTGTTTGCTGATAACCCCAATTTACCACCTAAATTCTTCACTGAATCCTAAAAGGACTAACTGAAACTCTTCCAATTCCGCTGTTTAACTGAGAAACAATTATTGTTACCAACAGCGAAGGTCATGTATGCAACTGCTAGCTATTTTCTTGCTAGGGCAGGTGGTGACCAGTTTTCTTTCCCTTAGAGCCAGTCCTGCTATGATGAAACAGAAAGGGAAAAAGTGACGAGTCTTACTACCGCCAAGGAAAGCACATCAAGAGCTAAATTTTCTCTTGTCACTGTCCTTCTGTAGTCTTCTAAAGCTCCACTGCTGGCTTGGCTAGCTTGTGGCAGTGCACGGTCCCATTACTGTCAGAGCAGTATGGGGGCAGGTACAGACAGCCGCATGCTGGTGTACATGAACCAATTCCAGGTTCAAAGTGGTGCACATTTTAGTAGCTTTGCCTGGACCAGCATGGCTATGCTGCCTCTGGACTGGTGTGTGATCTTGTCTTGCTGGCACAGAGGAGTCGCATTTTAGTTTTGCTCAGGAGCGTGCATTTGAAACCATCACCCTTTTGACTCCATGTAATGCACTGTGGTTCCCATCGCAGAGCAGTCTCCTAGCATATGAATTTGATTCTTTTTGGATGAAATTAAACTGGAAGATGCATTCTGGGAGGTCACCTAATGCACTCCAACCACTAATAGGCATGTTGCTTCTGGGAACAGGGGAGAGCCAGTCTGAAATGAAACCACCTGAAGAGTGCAGGCTTCAGGTCCCCTGCACCAGCTGCTTCCCCTTACAAATCTTCACCCACTGGGCCACTATTTGCCAAATAATCACAGCTTATATGATCAGTAGGGCAAGGGGCAACGCATGGGTTATTTCTGTAAAGGTATTTCTCTCACAGTTTATTTAGTAAAGTACTACCTTGGCTACACCAACACTGTTGCAGTTCAGCTGCCCATTGTGTTTTTTATACCTGTATTTGGTACAAAACAGATGAGTATTTTGTGGTTATATGCATGTGTGTCTGTGTGTGTGAATATGTATACAAACATACACAAACCTGCGGTTTGGATGTTTTATAACATAAGGTAATGTATTAGATTTTTAACCAGAGCATCCCTTTGTCATAATGCAAAACTAATTGTGTTGTTGTGTGCTGGAGGTCAAAGTTGTTATAATAAAACATCCATCCTGGAGCTTTTTAGAGGAACCTGTTTAAAAAGGTTAAAGTGGGTAATTATCACAACCCTAATTTACAACTACTTGGCAATAAGAGTTGCTTTTCAATGAACCATTTATTCATGATCTGCTGCTTCACACTGCAGGATTCTTCTTGACTAGGTTAGAAAATGTAATTAATAAATGATAGGATTATTTATGGTTCACGGTGCCAGATTGGGAAATACAATGATATACAGAATGAGCTAAAAATTATTCTTACAAGCAGCATCTTGGTTTTTAATCCATGGATTGGATTGTCACATTACTTGATATGGTGTGGTGAACTCCTGATGGTATTCATAGGACATTATTTTGTTTGTCATCCTAGCTCCTCTGTGTGCCAATAAAAATGGACATGCTCCTTTGAGAACAGAGTTAATGAACGCTGACATGTTAATCTTTCTCTAGTTGAGGTAGGGTGGCATTTGTCTTTGTGCTTAGTTTGACTATATTAGTGATTCTCTCAAGCCCCCCTGGAAGATGGTTATATTTTATAAATACAAAATGATCCTCTTCAAGAATTTATTCTAGTAATACTAGTTAAGGAAACGTCTGCTAAATACAGACAGGCTTTCTCAATTTCAAGTTATAAAAAATATGCTAAAATTGGATGATGTCAGCTCTAATGTATTTATTCATGGGCAAAGCGCCTGGTCATGTGTGACTGAAGTTGAAATTTTGCTACAACCTTCAAAACCTGTAGTATCTAGGCCTAAGAGGAAAAGCATCCTGAGTGATAACATTTTATATTCTTATTGTTGTTAATTATTGCTTGGATAAGAAGTTTTCACAAGGAGAAAAATATTTTATACACTGATTTCTACACAGTCCTATAGAAAACCAGCAAAAAATCTAAATCCGAGGCACACTGGCTGTTTGCCATGCTTTTTACTGATAACATACTGGGGTTGATTAATGATGGAGTTAATTAATGAAAATCTAGGCTTTAACACTAAGTTGAAATGTTCTACAGACCAATTCAGTTTCCAGTTTATTCTCAGCTCAGATCCCTTTTAAAATGCTTTCCTACAGTGATTAAGATTTCCAACACTGATTCTAAAATTTATCTGTGCATGTAGTTGATACTTCCAGAAGTGACCTACTAAGAGAATTAAAAGATGCCTTTAAGTTTTGAAGACGATTTGAATCCCACGGCTTTAGAATTTCAAATGGCTAATAACACTGCACGTGAGAATAATGGATGAAACCCAGGGGATTTACAGCACCACAGAAGGGTTGAGGCTATAGATGGGTTGATGGCTATAGACTCTTCAGAAGGGACAAGTCCAACCTCCCTGCTCAAGCGGGGTCAGCTACAACAGGTTGTCCAGGACCACATCCAGATGGGTTTTGAATATCTCCAAAGATGGATATTCCTCAGCCTCTCTGGGAAACCTCTTCCAGTGCAAATTTAATACAGATTTAATTGTTGTAACAACATTTACTTTTATGTATGGGTAAACTTATGCTTTTCTGTGTGTGCATTTGCATACAGATGCATATGTAAAATAATACTGGGATTTGATTATTGTTCTTAGACTGAGATTAATTTATTGCAGCGTTACTGGGTTATAGTTCCAAACACTAATTTAGGCTCAGGTACTGTTTCTCTGTTGGAAGCAATGGTGCCTGCATAAGTTTCTCCTGATTTTGTTTTAGATTAAACGTACAATATGAAATATAAAATGGATGCTTGAATTTATCACAAATATATATAAGAAAATGTCAAAAATGTTGTAAAGGTTTCAAAAATGAAGGTGAAATAACGAAACAATGAAATGGGGAAAATATCTTGCTTTTTTTCATTAAGCCCTGAAAATTTTGCAAAATGGAAACACAGGATGCTTTGTTCAGTTTCCTGAAGAGGTTATTCCTCTTTATCTACTGTCTTTTCTATATACCAAACATACAGATGAATGGGTAAAAAGGCTCTAACTTTTGCAAATACCACTCTTGGAGTCTGCAGGCTATTTGAACTTTGTCATGGCATGTTCTCCTTCATCCCAAGGTTCTTGCATTTTTTGTAATCTGGGAGGATATCCACTTCTGCTTCTGTAATATGGGATGTTACATGGAGAACCAGCTGTTTTTCAGTCTTCTCCAATGTCTGCAAGGAGTCTGTCTGACTCCAGGCATGGCTCAGGAGGGAAAAAGTGTTAATATGTTCCCCAGCCCACATACCTTTATACTGCCTTTTTCCGTGTGTGTATGAACAAGAATCTTTGAGATGTATAAATCCATCTCATTCAAAGCCTCAGGCACTGCAAGTGATAAAAAGCCTGTTTATTATATTACCCTGAACCTATGGCAGCCCTGCTGGTCTGCAGCTTCTATAGCAAGTCTTCTTCTTTATGAGAGGAATATACACATTAAAAGATTTTTGCTGTGGAAAACAAAAAGCTTCGCCCTCTAAAACATCAAAAGGGAATATTTGGCCAACGTGTGAGGAGACGTACTAGACTGCTAGCCTTTTTATTGCTTTGCTGTTAGTATTTGCTACGGTTTCTTTCCTTGCAAAATTGTTGTATTTTCAACATTCACCAGAACTCTCACGTGCTGCTGTTTGAGCTTCTTTGCTGTTTTTGTAATGCTTCAAGCATTCATAGTTATGAGGAAAACTTACATTTTCTTTCTTGCCTGTACCTGTTTTTCGTTTGGTCTTTCTTTTGCATTGACCCAGTTTATGAGAAATAGAGAACTAATCCAAACACCTTTGAATTAGGTCTTCTGGATACATACATAGTTCTCATTTTCCCTGCTAGAAAGAACTAGAAAGACTGTTGCTCTTCTAAACCTGTCTTCCCAGATTGCAAAGAGGCTCGATAAGGAAGATACCAAAGAGGAAATTTGTGACTATTTTTTCTTTGTAATTGTTTGGGGTAGGAGAAGTCACTATATTCCAAAAACCAGAGACAGCTCATATGAGGGAAGGTGTCTCCTCTACTTTTCCAAACAAAATGAGATTAAATGTTTGTCATTCTTCAGGTGTCTTCTATTTCTTCCTAAATTTCATAAAGAGGAAGGTGAAGATCCTACAGAAAGTGTGAAGATGTTTGTTATATTTTGCATAGGAATTGTCAAATTAATATTCCTGAGCTGAGCTTTGTTTGAATGACATTCAGCCAATATCTGATCTGTGAAGAACAGTGATATTTTTCCTATTTGGTTAAATGTATGATTCAATTCAACCTTTTCTGTGGGTTTTTTTTGCTATTTCTTGGTGATTGTCAGGTCAAAAACCTTAGACATTCAACAATTTCTGCCTCAATATTGTGTTCTCTTCTTATGTGTCCTTTTCCTCCAAGGTTTTAAATCATTCTGCTTCATTCACCCATAAAGTAACATCCCTTTATGTGCAGTTACAGGAGGTCCCTTGCTATCTTTACCTTGCTTCCAGCATTTCTACATAAACACCTGAGGAACTTTTTTCTTTGTGAGCTTATTTCTGTCACGATATTTTTCTTTTTTAGCTCTATTTTCTTATTTCTAATTTAGTTTGCCTCAGCTCAGCTTGCCTAGTCCCCTGTGTGGCTGCATGAGGAAGAGGTAGTCTAATGTTATTTTTAGTGGTGGATGAATAGTCTTCTATTTTTAATCAGACAGTTTTCATATTCCGTTTCATAAGTGGACTAATGCATCCTCTCATAAATACACGAATTCCTCCTCCCTCATCCCTGTACACACACACCTGCATAAGTGTCAATTTAGGCAAGTCACGTGGCCTAAAATTTCAAAAGATGTTAGATTATTTAAACCAGCCTATTCTTTGGAAATTGCAGGGCATTCGTCCTTTGGTAGATCAGTGCAGTGATCAAAATCACTAGTCACCTCTGAAAATTAGGCCAAAAGATGCCATTTTTGAAGCAGAAGGGAGAACAGAAGCGCCTTGATCCAGCCTGGGCTCTGGGAGATGCTGAGGTTATTATTTCCACGGTTGCATGCGTGTTTATACAATAAAGGGCAGTTTGGGGCAAAGCAGATGAAGGAGTGCAAGCACACCTGCCTCAGGTACAGGAGATGGTTGGAAAGGCACATTAAACCACTCCCCACCATGCATGCCCAAACATCTGCTAAATTACCCTGGAAGTTGCAACGTGTGCGTTGGCGACACACAACTTTGCCTCCTATGGCTGCACTGCAGACAGGAGTAGCATTGCTTACAAGGTGGTGCAAACTTGAGGCATTCATGAGACAGCTCATGATTTTCAATCTTCCTGGATGATTAAGCCTTTATTTCTCCTGTCCTCAGTAACCCAGCTGTTCTCTGCTTTCCTTTCCTTGACATTATGCAGTTCAGCTTCTTTTGATCTTGAATATAGTCATTTCTCAAGCTATTGTATCAGCTGCGAGTCTTTTATTCTTCCTAGAAGTATGTTGTGGCACATCATCTGCAGAGGGCTCTATCTCTAGAGATACTCTGTAAACCCATTTCGCTATGCATATTCACAATCCCTGCCTGAGAGCAATGTGCCATCTCTTAGCCGTATGGCACAGGAGATAATAGGACTTTGCTTCACAACCTGCGTGAGTGACAGAAGTTCAGCACAATGAATTGGCTGTGCCTCTTGTGAGCAATCTGACCATCCCAAATAGACTTGCAGTACCATGACATCATATATTGTCTCCGTCTCTCCCTCTCTTTCTCACCTAATCATCCGTAGAATGAGGACACACAATAGTGTGTTTGTGTATCATTTGGGATCAGCAACCAAGTCACCTGTGAATTATACAGGTCAACAGAAATGGAAGTTAAGATTTGGTCCACGTGCATTCTCCCTGTGTCATCAGAGAGTACAGACAAAACAAACATAGGGATACACCATAGGCATTTATTAAATGTTATTAGAATTGCTTTATCGTGGGGAGAATGAGGAGAGGAGGGATTATATCTCTGAACGCAAAGCTTATTTACTCTGATCCCAAGTCATCAGAGGGGCCATTTTAATTAACATAAAACAACTTGTCTCAATATAAACATGCCACAGTATGAAACTGGCAGGTCCTGGTACTTTGTAGGCGTAGGGGATGTTGGGTATCAGTGGAAAAATGAGAATTTCTCCTTAGTAACGCTCCTAAAGCTTTTGAGTGGACTTCTGGAGTGCGCTAACACGGACACTGATTCCTTTCTGCCTTTCCCTGAAATCTATCCCTTCCTTGTCATTTTCCCCTGCATTTTCTTCTACTTTTCTGGGTAAACCATTAATTTGTAATCTGTCTTCCCCAATTCCAGTCAGCAGGATCCCTGCTTCCAGGACTCCATTTACAAGTTGCAAGTATGTTTGCGCACCCATTTCCCACCAGCCACTTCCCTAGGTGCTGCCCATAGTCTATTTTCTGGAATTTTTTTTTGTTTCTAGGAGACTTCTTTCATTTCTTGGTTAAGTTTCCAGCAAGGCATCAGCTATTTTATCATGGGTGGGAACTGAGGAAACACAGGGTTATGGCTTAGCTCAAAGTTTTCTGATTTTGTTCAACATACAAAATAAGGCAGAAAGTATAGTTCTGGGAAGAAAAGGAACTGTGAGTATTGATATGTCAAAATGACCCGAGAAATGGCTTATGGGCTTGGAAATATTTTATTTTTTTCCCAACTGTGTCAGTTAGGCTAATAAATGATACTACCTCACCCTACAAACCCTGCCATTTGAAGTGCTTACAGATGAGTGAAAGCAGAGTTAGAAACAAGTAGGAAGCACCAAAGATACTATGAAGTAATAAAGGCATCCTGGCTGTAACTGCAACCTGCTGAGACAGATAATTAGTTTGAATGCTGGCAAGATATAAAGCAGCTTTGAAAAAAAGTGGTGGTGAGGATACAGACAATGAAGGCAGGGAAAAAATGAATGTGACCATCCAAACACAACCACTAAGGCTGGAGAAGAGCGAGAATGGAATAATGCTATTGGATCTTTGAAATTGGGGAGGGGAATACTTGGAGTTAACAAATCCAGCAAAATATCAATAACAGAAGAAAGTATTAAATTATGTAACTTTGCCATCTATGCCCTAATCAAAACAGAGAGCATCTTGGACCTGCTTCTCACGACATCAAATTCTGCTTTGTTAAGAAAATAAGTGAGGCAGTGTGATAGGTTGTTTTTTTGGTTTATTTTCTAATTTCTGTGATATGCTGAAGAAATCACCCATTATATCCTGCAACACATATGCTATTACACATTTTCATTCCATCGTATTGTATATGATTTCACTATTTACAGCATATTATGTTTGTTTTCAGTGTGCTTGAGCATTTTCATTACCGTTTTTGTGTGTGAATAGACTCCATATAAGGAGCGGGTCTGCCCTAAGCCTCTTAGCTCGAATCTACCATTCTAGATCTGCAAAGATTCTGGAATCCACTTTCTTTATTAAAAGAAAGAAATAAAACAGCCAAATTCTCAATTAAATTCTGACACAGACGGACATCGTTCCATCGTAGGAACCATTTACTGAGAGACTCTCAGGGAAGCTTGTTGAAGCCAACACACAGGGGTTTGCAAACTTACCTTTTATTTAGCTCAAAAATCTCTCATTTAAATTTCTACCCAAACACAAGGAAGAAGCAGTCTAACTAGTTTGGAATTAATTTTATTACTATCTTTAACTCTCTTCCCTCTACCCACATCCTTTCAAAACAATTTTTAGACTCTCTTATTACAAACATATTGAGAGATTTGTCATAAATACTGTACTGATTATTATTACTATGAACAATCTGTTCATTGCATTACTGGTATTAGAAATGGAAAGACCAATTAGACCTGTTAACCCATCTTTTTGTCAGTAAGTTGATTGGGAATTACTGAAGCGTAACAATTCTAAGACGCTTTTCATGTGAATGCCAAGCTAAAATGGATATTCAGAGATGCATTAAGCATTTTTACCTGGCACTGCATTTTTCATTTAAATATCTACATGTTAATTTGCAGAAGTGCAACATAAACATGGCTCAGGCTTCTGTGCATCCTCTTTCCAGTATTTGTACACATGTAGTGTTGAATAGTAAAATTGTAGGCCAAATGTTGTGAGTAAGGACTAGGAGTAGAGTTAACATGGATTACTTAGACATAATACTTAGAGAGTGATACATCTGGCAGGTATTGTAAGACTGACTCAAGGATTTAACTACAACAGTCACAGGCAAAAATTGTTAGTTGAGACTAATGTCTGAATGCATTTAACAGAGGGAATTTTTTAAAAGATCAAGACAGCATTTCTTATACTGAAGCTTTATTTCAGAAAATGGCTTATCCAAGCAGACAGGAGTTCAGAAAATGGCAGTCAGTGAAAGAAAACCGTGCGAATTACCCATGGGAATGGTGCTAGAGATGAACAGCAAACAGGATATCTAGAAAAGAGTATGTTTCTTTTGCTTTATGACATAATCTAGTCAAAAGGCAGTTGATATAGTCAGAAATTCTTCGGTAAAGAAATATACAGAGATGGCTGAAAAATTATGACAAAATACTTCTTTCTTTGGAATTTGCTGTTCTCTTGAGATCAGAAAGCTCCTTTGAGATGGCTGGAAACAGAGGGCTGCATTAAGCTTTACCTGGCACTGCATTTTTCATTTAAATATCTACATGTTAATTTGCAGAAGTGCAACATAAACATGGCTCAGGCTTCTGTACATCCTCTTTCCAGTATTTGTACACATGTAGTGTTGAATAGTAAAATTGTAGGCCAAATGTTGTGAGTAAGGACTAGGAGTAGAGTTAACATGGATTACTTAGACATAATACTTAGAGAGTGATACATCTGGCAGGTATTGTAAGACTGACTCAAGGATTTAACTACAACAGTCACAGGCAAAAATTGTTAGTTGAGACTAATGTCTGAATGCATTTAACAGAGGGAATTTTTTAAAAGATCAAGACAGCATTTCTTATGCTGAAGCTTTATTTCAGAAAATGGCTTATCCAAGCAGACAGGAGTTCAGAAAATGGCAGTCAGTGAAAGAAAACCGTGCGAATTACCCATGGGAATGGTGCTAGAGATGAACAGCAAACAGGATATCTAGAAAAGAGTATGTTTCTTTTGCTTTATGACATAATCTAGTCAAAAGGCAGTTGATATAGTCAGAAATTCTTCGGTAAAGAAATATACAGAGATGGCTGAAAAATTATGACAAAATACTTCTTTCTTTGGAATTTGCTGTTCTCTTGAGATCAGAAAGCTCCTTTGAGATGGCTGGAAACAGAGGGCAGGTTCCTGGAAAGGCTGCAATCGCAGAGCCCTGCCACCTCCCCAGCTTGAGCTTCCTAGATGCGAGGCTGGGAGACAACCTGCTAGAAGGTCTGTTCCACAGCTTGTGGTATCAATTTACTTTCATTAAGAATCACTAAAATGTGTAATCTTTTTCTGAATCAAAATAAAAACACATTTCCCTAACAAAATCTGTCAGTCAATTGGAATTATGTATTCCTGTGCAATTCTGTATTTGTGGTTCTTTTTAAAATGAAATTATACTGAAACATAAGTCAACTTGCATAGCCTCCCCCAGTAACCCACTGATCATACTTCTCTGTGCCAACCTGGGTCAGATAACATGGTGGTATCAGATACACTGGCAGCAGCAGCAGCCCAGTGTAGCAACACATTTACTTGCGACTTTAAGAAAGTTCAGAGACAATTTGCCGTTGTCACTAGTGTGCTTTTCTTCTCTCCCTGGGCTATAAAATGCATTCTCTTGACCTTTGACTTATTCAGAGGTGATTTGCCAAAAGGGATCTTTCCCTCCATCTGAGAAGAGCCAGTCCCCTTGTTGCAGTAGAGATGAATAAAAAGAACATCATGTATTAAGCTAAGCAACTGAACCAGGAGTTACAGAAATAAATGAACCTCCTTCTCTGGTACCCCTTAGGCACCTGGCTGTTTCCTATGTAGGCATACAAACGTCTCAAAGGAAAACAAGTTTATATACTGACCACTTAGCTATCACTAAGACTTTCTGCAGGTTTCAGGAAGGAATACTATTTAGGAAAACACATTCTTCTCTCGGCGTCATCACTGGACAAAAGCCCTAGGGACCACTTAGCCTTCCAGGCCACCCTGAATGCTGAAAACCTCAGTCCCTGTGAGGGCAACAGGGAAGTTGGGATGTTGGGTCTGCGAGTCTTACAGGGAATACCTTGCCAGGCGGTCCAGGGACCCCTGGGGTTGGGCTGTGTTAAGTTAATCACCTTAGCTGATTTTGGCAGCCTCAGACAGTGAGAAGAAAGGCAGCCTGAAGTTTACCCCTGACATAGAACATTAAAGGTTCTAGGTTTAACCCTAAGTTAAAATGAAGCCACTACATTACTCACAAGTATTAATTGGAAGCTACCTCAGTGAAGTGTATGTGAAAAGGCGTAGCTAATTGGTAATGCTTGCACCCAAAAGGAAAGGATATTTACTAATTTCAAAGGCAAAAACCTCTCATCCATCTCTTGACTGCAGTTTCACGAAGGCAAGTATGAGTCACTGGGAACACAGTCTAGCGCTTGTGCCTGGGAAGAGCCTACGAGCCTTTGTGCTCCTCTGCACTGGCATTCCCGGAGTATCTGCTCCTCCTTACGCATTCTGGGAGTGAAATCGGGGGAGGCTTTCTAGCAAACTGCGCTGGAGCTGATTGCCGTCTGGGGCTGGGTTTGGTAAGGAAAGGGGTAGACAGCTTGGGGCAGCAACCAACTCAGCCTCGTCAGTTAAATCTGCCTGCAACCCTCAGCTGGAGACCTCCAGCTCCCCATATAGCTACGAGCATATCTGCATTCCAGTCTGTCCATGTTTTCTGGTTTGGGGGTTGTTTTTCTTTTTCCTGACAGGAACATGTCCATAAACAAATTTCCTTTACTTTTTGACTTCTTTCTTTTACCCAGTCAAAATAAAAAAAGTTTTATATGCAAAATCCTTGACAAACTCCTAGTACTTTTCATATATATGTGAAGATTGCACAAACAGATTTTTAGATATATTTACATGTATGTATATAACACAGAGCTATCATGACATGAAATACCATTTTCTGAGGTGGCAAAATCAGCCTGGCCAAGCGATTCTTACAGAAATCTGTGATTCAGCTAAGTTTCTGAGGTACGCTGAATATAAATTTGTGAAGCAGATGTTTGTAAGATATCCCTAGAGTCCGCTCATGAACAGAGGTTTTAGGAGAGTTGTCTTGGTGAAATTTTAGACTGTTGCTTTGCAATAATAGAGGGAAAGAAAACAAATTCAGCCTTAATCTTAGCAGTAATAGACCTATGCATGAATGCATTTTATATGTCTGTTCATAAGCTACACAGATCGGAATTTAGAACATGAGCCCATCTGCAAATTTTACAAGAGAGAAAAATTCCCAAACGCAACAAATAAGGGCAGCTAAAATATGCTGTAAGTTAAAACTTTGTATTTCACCTAGAACTGAATTCCAGTCTTCCACTAAGTGCATAAAATATTTATTAGGATTCAGGCCAACATTTCTGTGTCTTTAGTGTAAATAAGACATCTCTGTGGAAAGTTTGAAGTCAAATGGCTCTATATAAAACGGCAGCAGCATTAATTAAGCATATACTTTTCTAACCCCTTGGGATTCTGTGTCTATTAATCACATGTCAAAATGGTTCCTATTTTGTTGGGGATTCATCAGAGCAGCCCTGTTCCCCATTTTTACTTTGGCTGTAAAGTCAAATATTTAAAAGGTGTTAGTGGAGCTGAAGAGGAGCACAAGAAGTCACTGAATAGGATGATAATTTATTACCCTTTATCAGGCCTAGTTTTTTGTCTCATCAGGTAAAAGCACACTGAGTTTAAGTCATTCCTGGCATGTTCAAAATGTAGATGCTGAACTGATTACTTGCCATGACTCACCTGACTGGCGTGACTTCTGCTCACATGCAAGTTTGCAAG
This sequence comes from Aptenodytes forsteri, assembly GCF_000699145.1. Classification (NCBI taxonomy): domain Eukaryota; kingdom Metazoa; phylum Chordata; class Aves; order Sphenisciformes; family Spheniscidae; genus Aptenodytes; species Aptenodytes forsteri. The sequence continues at coordinate 2,180,654 of NW_008795029.1, forward strand.
TGTAGGTGTGGAACTGAACATATATTTAAAATAGATGTAGAGCTGAAATACTGATCCTCACTGGGTGCAAGGTTGTTTTGCCTAGTCACATCATTTACAAGACACTTTAATTACTGTTGTTTCCCAGCCTGGGGTTTTTTCATTAATATTTGTGACATTTGTTTCTCTGAACATATTTAAAATCACAGTATTGTAATGAATTGTCTACCATTTTTAAACATGTTCTTTTATAATGGTTAATTAAAAAAATTCATGATTATTTCACCTCTTGAAAATCCTGGGTCTCTTCATTTACCATTTATCTGTGATTCTTAGACCTCTCAGCAGCAAGTATATTATTTGGATCAGATTTTGTATGCAGTAGGTTAGCATAAAAGCACTATGGTATGTTCAGCCATCTTGGCATTGTCATTTGAGGCTTTTTTTAATTAAAAGTCTGCCTTGGAGTATGTCAAGTGCTCCTGTATTTTTGCCATTCTTCTTATCTCTATGGCAACAAAAATATTTCAACATTTACATGGGCATCATATTCTTTGCTAATGTACTATCTGAACTGTTTGTATTCTGAGAAGGGGAACAGCAGAGATTGGCTTCTGCTGGCTGGGATGCAGGAGTTGTCAAGACAACCAAGAGGCCTAAGGATGTCCTTACTAGTAGCATTAAATTGAAGCTTTAAATTAATTCACCCTCATGTGTTTTTGTAGCTTATGCTGTTAATTGAAATAATAGGAATGACCTTCCCTGTACATTCAGAGCACCTGTCCTATTAAAATTGCATGTGCTATTTACTTAAGTACACTCATCTATCAGACAAATCTAGCGTGAAATAGGGGAAAATGGAAGACACTTATATTGTACTGCTATGTATTGACTTGTAGTAATAGGAGAAGCAGATTTTCTTGTGTCAAGCTTGAGATAGTTGTGATGAACATTTTATTCTGAAATTTCATTTATTTCTGCTTCCCACTCAAGAGCCTTAAGTCTGCATAACTCCAGACACTACAATTTATTCTACGCTGTAGAATCTAATTGAAATGAATAGTTAAAATTGTTTTTGTGGCTGTAATATATTTGAAGAAGCCGAGTATCATGTTTTTGTGTAGGCGAGAGACTGTTTTTTCCTTCTCAGCAGGAAACACCCCAAAAGAGTAGGAAACTTACTTTTTTGTTCAAATCATATTCTTGCACTGACTTAATTTGTGAAGTTACTTTTAATCTCTTTTTAAAAATCATTTTATACAGGTACTGGTTGAACTTTTTGTGCCCGATCTTTTAGATTCACACAGCCAAGTGCATAGCCACACGGGAGGGAAAAGATTATATGATTATATGCACATTTGTTTTCCTTCTCAAAAGAAAACACAATCTACAAACAGCTGTTTTGCTGAAATTCACGAGTTTCATTTTGGTGCTCATGCATGTCAAATATTCAATCATTTTTAAACTGGACAACGATGGGCAAGAATGCACAAGTTCTTAAGGGACTGAAAGGATCTCATCCTTCTCTGCAACAAGTTTAAAACACAAGTTTCCACCCTGTATCCTCCTGGAACACTTTTCATCTCATAAAGAGGGAAACGCACTCCTAGGTGCCATTGTTTTTATGCTCTTAGGTAGATCATAAAGCTACAGAAAATTTAGGAATATTTGATTTTCCCAGTACTATATGCATTGATGCACAAAACTATGTAATTATACTGATGTACACCAGCTGAGAGTCTGACCAGTAAGCTAATGAATCCTTGAAGCATGTTTGTTGGGCAAAAGACTATTAATCTTTCTTCATAGATTAGGAAACAGAGAGGAATGATTTATGTGTTACTTCAGGATTGCTAAGAGTGCTGATATTAAAATAGGGATCTGATCTCCCTGTATTTGAGAACACAGGCGAAGTTTCCTGGGGACTCCTTGCTGCAATGACTAAAGCGTGTCTCTGAGGAACCGTGACTTGCCTGGCACAGTCGTACTTCACTGTATGCAGAAACTGGAATGTAAGCCACTAACAGAACAGTACCGAAATCGGTAAAAACAAATGTACCATGTAAACGTGAATACCACCGCATGAACTGGGAATGCTATAAATTTGTTTCTGTCTTTGTGAAGGGATGGATTATTGGGAGAGGGCAGGAGGCAGACAGGGACTCTCTCTTATTCCCCGGCTGCTGTTAATCTCACCAAGACGGGTACCATCTCTGTGACATGTGGCAGGGATGCAGCAGTCTCCACATCAACACTGTGGCTGCAACCAGTAAACTGGTTGTTTACATGCATGGTAATGTGCATGGTAATGCATGGTAATGCTTGCTCCCACTGATATTTGAAACTTCTGCAAGTGCTCAGCACATCTGAAAATCAATCAATTACTGGTTGCATGGTAATGTGCATGGTAATGCTTGCTCCCACTGATATTTGAAACTTCTGCAAGTGCTCAGCACATCTGAAAATCAGGCCATTTAAGTCTAGGTACTTTAAATATAGATTAAAGGTCTTAAATTTAGGTATGCAGGTTTGAATGTTCTGGATCAAACCGCTCCATCAGCCCACAATCAACACTGTTATATAAAGATGATATTGCAGGTCAGAATTATTTGCAAAAATAAGCCCACAACATAATATATCAGCATTAAGCTCACTTTGAACTACAGTTGTTAGAGCGTAGCTGCATACAACACATGTTTTGCTAAACTTAAACTGGCAAATCCATGGCTAATGGCAATGGATCTACATCTAAAAGAAAAGCATTACTCTCTGCTACATGCAGATTAGAAATACCCAGTTGTCCCAATCACAGCTTCTGGCTACACACTAAAATATTGTTGGTAACACCAAAGCCATCTTACTTCGCCAAGATGCACAACTGAAGGCATAAGGCCCCGGACCAGAACAACTTGCCACTGTTTCCCTGTTTTCAGCACCCCTGGATATTTTACTGACACTCAGGTTTTGACAGCCTCTCTCTTGGTGTTTTTGCAAGGAGCTAGAAGGCTGCTCCCTTGTTGCTGCATCATATACCTGTGCTGAACAGGAATGATGCTGAAATAAGGTTGTGGAGGATAGTTTGGTCAAATCAAAATCACCCACCTACTTTCTGGACAACCTAGAAAAAGAGCAGGGCTCCACTACATCTGTCTTAGGTGCCTACATATGATACCAATACCAAAGGGCTGCAGGGATCAGCATGAATGACTTGAACCCATGATGTCACTTCTGATCTCTTTGGAAATTTAAAGGGATCTTAAACTAGGATAAAAGTGGGCTTTAAAATTGACGGAAAGGAGGGGCTATGCTACAGTGGCATTGAGACAAGTACAAATTGGACCCTTATCACTTTTCTTCTCTGAAAGAAAATGGTAGAGGAATAGAGGCAGAACAGTCTCCATAGCATCACTAGGGTTGGCATCAGACTGGTGAGAATCCCAGAATTTGTAGGAGCCCATACTTTTAGAGATGGATGCCATCCCACATCGTTCTCAATCTCTGGTTCAAGAGATGGAGACTGAGAGCAGGAGAGTTTCACTTGAGGAGGTCCCTAACCACAGCCTTCTTCAAGGTAAAGAATATCTCACTGATTTCCATGAGAAATTATCTCAGTGTCTCTTCTGGGGGCATGAGACTTTCCAGCCATTGCAGTAGTACAGCTGAGACTGACAGGGGCCAAAGTCAAGCACAGAAGAGAAAATGGTCTGTCATAGTTAGGTCCGGCGTTTCAGATGGCATTTGAATGTTAGGATCTGCAAAGTCACGTGAAAGTTCCTTACAGCAGGAAGAAAAACCCACTGGGCTGAATCAAACTCCTCCAAGGCTCTGGGGCATCAGGATTCATTTTTCCATTGTGGACCTATATCCAGATTTCCTGCAGGCAGAACTTGCCTGTGCAACAGTCAGCACGTGCAAATCAGTATGGAATATAAATCCATATGTATGGATCTAAACTAGCACAACCTGACTGTGTCTCAGTCATCTGTTAAAATAAAATACACTATTTTCATAATTTAGCCTCAAACAGTATGTCCTTAAAAAGCTCTCTAGCACCTCCTGTAACTTCTTAATGATGAGTCTTGAAATGTCGGTGCAGTCCCAGCTCCAGATAAACGGCTTACAGACCATTACATGATTCCCAAATATTGATACCTAAATGTTGTAGCCAGTATAAAATCTCCCTTTTTCCTCCTTTCTTCCTTCCCTGTAGTTTTGCTCCCTCTTTTTAGGGCCTGGATATGGCACGGCAGAGTTCCCTTATTAAAGCAGCTTGCCAATGTTTTCTCTGTCTTCAGCACCGTGGGATATTTCATTGACACTCAGGATCTCCTTCGATATTCTCTCTCTGTCTCTCTTGACATTTTTGCAAGGAGGGAGAAAGAGGCTGGGGGAAGGTGCATATAATGCTTCCACTGCTGAGCAGTATGAATTATATCTGCTGGAGTAATAGTGTGAAGTGGCAGGGATCCGTTTTGATGAATCTCATGCTGATTTGTAGCCCCAATTCTAGCTGTAGGTAACACTGAACACCTGTTTGGAGTACTAGAGAGATGGAATAAAGCTCTGTACAGCAAATATGCTGTGTACTGTAGCTGTTTGTTTATTGTCACATGGTAATTAATTTGCAATTATATTTCGAAACATACCGGAAAAGAAGTGTGCTGTAATTCCTACCACCCAGAAAGAGGCTCAGCAGTGACACTTGTTAGACTCCGAGCCAGCTGATTCTCTCTTTTCTCATCACTGATTGCTTTTTGCTTTTGTCTCAGAACAAAACAGAAGGTTACAAAAGAGACTTCTGTAAAGATTCATGCCTGGATGCTAATGGGTCTGCGCTGCTCTAGAACAGTATGTCTTAAAAACACACACACACACACATACATGAAAGAGGCAGTGTCAAGATTCATACGATTTTATCTCTGACACCCCTTGCCGTACCACATCATTCATAGTGTTCCACCACAGAAGGAAAGTTTGTGAGCCCCATGACATCCTTGTCTTTTCATCCAAACACCTCCTTTGCTTCTGCTTAGCCCATTCAGAAATGTCTGTTAAGAGATTTCTTTTTATTGCTCTTCATTCTACCTGCCTCTGACTCTGGTGATATCTCCTATGAATACCAAGCTCCTGCCCTCAGTCTTTAAAACCCTCATAAGCCCAACATTGTTTTTAAATGACTCTTATGTTTTATTGCACCTCTTTGTAATGACCTTAGCTCTCTATTAATAATTCCTTTCAGCAACCTCCCCGTACTTTCTTCCAATATGTCTCATGTACCTGGCAGTCTGGCTTTTCAAAAGTAGACCCCAAAATTGGGTTTCTGCTAGCACACTTCAAATGAACAGAGGAGCCAGAAGCCCCTGTTTGCCTGCAGTGCCATAGCAATATTGCAAGACAACAGGTGTTGCTATATTAGATACTGCATCAAGTGTTTTCCATGCAATTTTAAAACTTGATGTTTGGCTCTTCTGATAGTTTTTAGAAAGAGCTTCTGGCTAGATTCACAGCAAGTTGAGTCTTGCTTCCTTGCCTTTTCCTAAGAGTGGTCTATTCTCAGGCCCATGCTTGATACCAATACATCCAGAACCCTAGGATCTGTCTTTATTTCTTTCCTCCCATGTTTTTTGATTAGGCTTGCAATTTTTATCTTTCTTTTCTTTTACCTGTTTATTAGTATTTCTAGTTTTGATGAGTTGGTCTCAAAATACTTTAAAGAGATGTATATATTGCTAAATTCAAAATCTAAACTTGAAAGTAGAACCTTATTATTTCACTAAAGCTTAAAGCTTAAATGTACGATCCCATTATTCTGTTTCTGTTGCAACTGTCCCACGGTTGCACAAAAATAAGTGTTTTCCATTGAGGTTTACTTTGTAGCTGAGAGTATGGATCTTAAACTGGTAGAGACTGACTTGTTTGTTACAAATTTATGATCAACTGCAAATATTTGGAGTATATAAACAAAAATCCTTTGACAGTAAAATAAGAAATAAATCAATATGCCTCAAAGAGAGTGCTAACTTAATTTGCAATTATGTCAAGTAAGGAAGAAAAAGAGAAAAATACTGGCTTCCTCTGAAAATCTGCCCAAATACGACATTTCTTTGACATTTTCACATGTGCTGAAAAGTTACTCCAGAGGAATTCATTTCCATTGCTCTCGCTTGGTGTCCAACAGTGACTGATATAAATATTTTATTAGGCAAACCCGCAGGTTTCTGAAGATTATATGTCTTATCAAGTTGACCCTTATAATTATGTTGTCTTCTGTAACTGTGGGATCTCTTTTAATTTTGCAGTCTTTTTGTAAATATTGAACCATAAAAAAATATACAATCACACGCAAAAGCTGACTGTGAGTAAGAAAAGGTGTAAACAGGTCTATTCTGCTTGCTCAGGAAGATTCCCATTCCGCTTGTTGCTGCAGAGACGATGCCTTAATTATAAGTTACTAACTGGTTACAGTGCAATGTGTCCTTAAGTTGTTAAAAATCTGTTTTCCCAGACTGTTTTCCTTTGTTTGTTTCTCTTTTAAAGTAATCACTGTGGATGCTTTTTTTTCTCTTTCCTGGAACACAAGATTTAATGGGGAAATGTTTCAGTTGCTCAGTTTTATACACAGTGAGCTCAATGAGGGTTTGCAGTTCTGTCAAACTGAGATGGAGGTTGTATGTAGAGAAGAAAACATTTGTGAGTTTTTGTTTGATACAGGAATCTTTTACACAGTTTTTTTTGTGGAGATTAGCTTTCATTTACATAATTCTGTGGCCTTCTGCTGTAATTACGAAACCATTGCCTCCGTTATTCTCTGCCTCTGCTTTCTTCAATTATTTACTTAGGGAAGACTTTGACTGTTCAGCAGCAGAAACCATGCAGACCTCCTGTGAAAGAAGAGGCTGGGAGGACACATGCAGACATATACATGCCTTTGTACCATCAATTTGTTGCTCCAATGTGTCCCAGTGCATCAGTTCATAAAAAAGGAGATGAGCTAAAATATTGGCCCTGCTACTTAATGCAGGTGGGGGTTTTGGCCCACATTCATCCCATTTAAATTTAGTACTTAGCTGACATATCTTATTGAGGGCAATGTTCCTTCTTAGGCAGTGGCGATAAATGTGCGGTTCCAGAAAGTGATTCAGATCTTAAATTAACTGAATCATCCTCTTAAAGCATCTTTTTTCTTTCCGTAGACTACAGGAACAACTACAACCCTAATTAAGAGACCTCGACTCGATGTCTACATTTAGTGGGATAGACCTCTACCCATATATCAGTGGATGTTGTGTTGTGGCTGCCACGTTGTGGTGGGTCTTGTGCCAGGCGATGCAGGAGGAAGCACAGTATTTCCAGAGTGCTGCCTTTTCTGCTCCTGCAGGCTGTCTCCTGTTTGCTCAGAGTTCTCTGGCAAGGTAGGATCTACCATTCCAGAAATAGCCACTAGGATAGAGGGCATCCATTTCTAAGTCATTTCTTGCTTGTTTTTAAATATAAAACCAGGGGGAAGTCTAATTACATGACAGAGAAGATAGCCCCAGGGCTTAAAATTAGTGATATGAGCTACAAAATTACTACAACATCCCCTTTTTATTTAAGACTTATTTAAGAATTTTGAGAGGATGTTTTATAAGAATTATTATTGATAAAACAACAATGGGAAAAAGATTAAGAAGTCTTGGATGGAAGGTAATGAAATAGGGGCTCAAAAGAAGGGGATGCTGCTGCTATATCTCCAGAGAAGAACTGAGACGCCTTTTGGATTCCTGCTTGGATGACCTGCAAATAGTAGAGATGTGTGGCAGCAGAAATGGCTCCAGATTCTAGGCAGACTTGGAAAGACTTGCACAAATGTGTGATGGTCATGCACTGACAGAGAATCCCACTGGCTTGTGTGAACTCCACGAGTGAACTACCTTCATAAACACTTGGGGCTTCTCACATTTCCTCATGTGCGCTACTTCTGGTTGTGCAGTGCAATAAAAAGTGGTGGCCTGCTTGGTTTCCTCTGTTAGCAGCTCAGCATCTTCACTGTCTGATATAACTTCTCAGCTGGTCTCTTCATTACACTCTAGTGCTCAGGTACTCCAAAATCCTTGGCATTTGGGAACCCCTGTTTTTCTTTTGTCCATTCGAATACTTTAGATATCCTGTAATCCACAAAAGGAACTAAAATGCTAGGTAAATGAGAGTGCTTTTATGCTGCCTTTTTTTTTTTTCAGCTCAAAGTATCTGAAATACTGAGAGTTCTGTGTGACCACCAAATTCTTCTTGCAGTATGAAACAGGGTGCATGCTTTTTATGCCTTGGGATATGAGGGGGTGTGAGGTAGCTAAAATAATGTTGGAGGATAGAACAGACTGATAGGAGCCAAATCTAGTGCAGTTTTATTGGCAGTAGTTTCTAGAGTAAATTATCCCCAGAACACGATCAGATTTGTCTTGGAGAAAATTTACTGAAATCGTTAAAAAAAAAAGGCTACGGTGAGAACTAACAATTGAGCAGTGAAGAAAACTAGGGTTCTGGTTTTGAGCTGGCTCCTTTGTCTTCTTTTATTTAATTGTAAGCATCCCTAAGGAGCTATGTACTAGCTGGAATTCCTTATTTACTCCCACCCAGCAGCTTTTCTGTTTTGACCTTGTGCAATTGCATATGATTCCCTCCGCACAGCCCTTCTACAATTAAATGTCTTTGCTGGAGACCAGGGTTTCCAAATGTCAGTGTAGGTAAGTGCAGCACTGCCAGGAGAGCCAAAGGCAGCCTGAGAAGCCAAGAGATTCCCCTGCAACTCTGTGGTGTGGCCAAGAGTCAGGAGGTACTGACACTATCGCCAGTAACGGTGCCTCTGTACTTTTATATTCAAACAAGATCTGTTCATTTCAATACAGATTATATGAGCTACTGTAATTTAATTTCTACAGGGCTTTGATTGCTTGTGGCAAGGTGTGAGGTGATAAAACAGTATTTCTTATATTTAGTGTTCCGAGAATTACAGGTTATACACTTGAAACGGATTTAAAAACAACAAATACTGAAGTGGTGCATTTCAATAAAGGCCTCTAAAAGTTCTTGAAAAGAGAGAGCCGCCTGCCTGCGTACAAGGCAGTGAGAGGTGTGGGAGCAGGGAGTGTGCGTTGCATGTCTTACAGACAAGAGGAGCTCCTAGGAAGTGGAGGGAGTAAGGCAGAAATGAGGGATGAAGATGCAGACAGCGGCTGCTACCTTATGGGTCCAGTTTGTCGCTCTCCCTGCAAACCTAAAACTGCAACAGCATTAGTGAAAGAGCTGCTTTGAGGCTCCTTTTGAAGGATTGTGGCTCTTTTAACTTCCTAAGCGTCCTCGCTGCATAGCTCATTGCGCAGGCGAGGAGGACTTGGCTAATAAGCATTATAACTTGTGTTGATGGAAAGCGGTTTAGTAGCATGTGTGGTAAATCTCGACAGTACTTATTGAAATCTGTGGTGTTTTTTCCAAATATTGTAAAGCGCTCTCACTTTCTAGAAGACCCCCATGAAATTGTGTGCGTAAGAACTGACAAGCTTTTTCTGTGATAACAGTGGCTGTGATTACAGTGGGCTTTGTAGTTACTTGAGGTTACAGAAAAAGGTACTTTTTTTTACTTGCATAGCAGTTTCTTGTAATATCCTGTAACACACAATGGGGAAAAACACTACCAAAATTTATAATCTTATAGAGCAAACTAAATCTATACTGTCAAAAAATGACCTAAGCAAATGCTGTGTTTTCACTGTTCTCGTTTTGTGTACTGAAGAAGATGGCGATCATGTCGGCTGTATCCTAATGCTGCCCATGTTGCAGTGAAAGGAGGCCCTCTTTAAATAAACACTGAATCCAATTTCAGTCAGCCCTATATCTCTCGACTGCAATTTATTTTTCTTTAAATATGCAGAATGAGACTCAGGGCTTTTCATTTCTTAAGAGATGAACAACTGGAGCACTATGACACATTTATATAATGCTTAATTTCAGAAGCAAGGAAATTAGACAAATGGATATATTGAGCCCAGAATTTAGATCAGGGTTCAGCTTCTGAGCTTAATGAGGTATATTAGCCTTTTAAATTATGTTCCTTTTTTGATGTAGTCTCTATCACCATTACACTCCCTTCCCATTGATGTTCTTCATCATTTATCTGTTACAAGTTCTCACTTAGCTGGGGGGGAGGGTGAAGCTAATTAGATTGATGTTGATGATAATAAAACATATCCATTGCAACTTTTTTCTGTGTGTCTGAGAAAAGGTAGGTTGGTAACTTAGCTCCCTTTCCTCATGGGAAAACTCCCAAAAGGTAAATGTTAGTTGCAGGAATCCATAGTGTGGTGAAGACAGGAAGAAATGGGAAAACTACAGCCCCATGTTACCAGCCCTCCACTGAGGTGTGGTAAGGAGTACTAGAGAGTATTCTGTGACATTGAACAAGATTCATATGGTTACACAGAGCTAAAATTTGTCTATGCTGCAGCATATAAGAAGAGGGGTTTTTGTAACTTCTCCCCCAAATCCTAAAAACTTCCATTTTTCTCCCAGATTTTTTTGTGTGTACAGAACCATTTCATTTTGATAGTTGCCAAACCTGAATTTTATGACTTAAAAACTTTAATGTTTTACTTCAAGTTCAACACAATACTTTCTTCAGGCTGATTTTTTTTTTCTTTATTTCTTCCTTTAATTAAGCAAAACTAAAGTGAACTATGAGTGGTTACTACGCCATCATTCTTTTTCCATGCTGACATTTTCTGACTGTACATGAATGGCTTTCCACCAACTCTCCCGTGTCTTTACAAAGAGTCTAGGACAGCTCTTGGTCCCAACGCACACCAGTTTTATCCACAAAGGTCTCAGGAAAGTCCATAAGAAGGTAATTAACTTCAAACGGAGGAGCAGACCATCAGGGGAGAGCAGACATCCACATCATCTAGTTTGGGTCCCTAATTAAGGTGGGATTCAGAACTGTTGCTTTTAGGAACCTAAGTTCCCTTACATGCTAGAAAGAGCCAGGAGTCTTCAGAGGGTAATGAGAGCAGCCTCATTGACTGCTTAAAGTGAAACTATGTGCACGTCTCAGGGAAAAAAGCAGGTCCGTGTGCTGAAAGGTGAATAAAAGTTTACATGTGTGGCTGACACAAGGGCACATAGCTTAGTATCCTGCAGCATCAAACAGAGCTTTGTGGCCAGAAAGATATACAGCATGCTTTGCTGGAGGTATTTTGTCCTTGCAGTATATTGCAGTAATGAAATCTAGATACACTTACAGTAAAATATTTTCTTTTTGCAGTCTATTATGAGTTGAAAAATACTGAGTTTATAAAAGCTCATTTGGTGTACAACAAAATCTATCTATTCCTCTAAGAAATTTCTGTTTCTTCATCAGCTGTACTTTCATAAGATTTTCGCCTATTGGCTAATGTTTGCAAAGTGCTTTGAAGATGAAAGCATTAAGTGCCTGGTGTTATTACTACTATTATAGAGCATACTGTAGGTATGCAGAGTGGAAGTATTCATGGAAGATAGTTATTTCACGTACTCAGACTGAAATAACTTGGGCCATGTTTATCCCTGGTGTAAAGTCAATGAGGCCAGTAGGAATCTGTCAGGGTTGAACCTGGTCCTTTTTGTTTTTATTTGTAACACAATTTATATCAAATCAAGTTAAGGCCACGCTAGGACCTATTTCCATAAAAACATGTTTGTCTGCAAAACCACTGAAACACCCTGAGAGTCAGTTTTCAATGTCATCCATATCCCCCCAAGTGCTTTCATCCTTCAAAAGCTTACCATTAAAGAATACCTCCTTTATTTTCAATTTGTTGCACTGGAGGAAATGTTTGAAAGCTGTCATCTCCCATGGAAAGGCACTACAACATTGACTTTCAAAGAGCGTAAGTCATTTTTAAAAGTGGGCCTTAGACTCGTAAGTTACTCAACTGCTCTTGAAGATTGTGTCCTTTCCAGTAATATGAAATAGCTCTGCACCTTTGGCTATCATAATGAAAGCTTTATACATCACTACCCGGTAGTTTACTTGAAGGGTGAATAAAATGATGAAATAAGAGACTAGGCAAAGCAAGAGGGAAGGCTGGAGGCGCAGAAAAAAAACATATTTTTATATAGATTTCACCGCTTGACATAGAATCATAGAATAATTTAAGTTGGAAGTTATCTGGAACAACCCTCCATGCAGAGCAGGGCAGACAGAATACAGTGCGTTCCTTTTTAAACAAAAATTATATTCTAAAGCTCTAGGAAGATTAACTGTGCAAAACCAGCTAGGTTTCTTGCCCCCAAAGCCAACAGCCCCTCCCACCCTCCCAGGGCTTAAGAAATGAAGCAGGTAAAATATCTTGCTTGTGGTTGTGCAGAACACTTGTGGGTATTTTGTACTGGGAGAGGATTCTGTGCTGCAGGATCTTGCCTGCACCTCACTAATACATTAAAGTTTGTTTTTTCTAGTAAGACCATAACCAAAATCCCACCTGAGTGTGAGGCAGACACAGTGCTCAGGTGTTAAACCTTTAAAAATCTTCTGAGCTTTTAGGAACGGTAGGGAATTTATTCATGACTCAATGACACTAGCAATTCCGGTCACTCCTAAGCCAAAGATAAAGGAAACTTTGCATCCATTTCCCTGCGTTAAATCTTGTTTAACAAAGTCTTCCAAGCACGGTAACAACTAGCCTTAAAAAAACCCTAGTTCTGGACTTCTTAAGTTGTACTTTTCTTAGCTGGAAGTGCTTAAAAATGGGTACCAGCCTCATCCATAGTGTGATGCATAGTAATATTTATGTTTGTTCTACAGGCTTGATCCTTTTTCACATTTGCAGCAAAGCTATCGTGAGGTTTCCCAGCTTTCAGGCAAAGTTACATTTTGCCACCTTGGGGATGCTGCTCCACCTTTCCCTGAGCAGGAGCAGCCACCCCTACTTCCTTAAGACTGCAGCATAGGTCATCCAGTGCTGGTGGTATTAAAGAGAGAAACACACCCACCGATTGCCTGAATTAACACAGAGCTGAGGCTGCTCTCTGGCACCATGCCAGGGAACATGAAAATAATGGTATACATTTAAAACAAAACCTTTGAAAGTGCTTAGACTCAAAGAAGAATTAGAATCTTAGACACAAATGACCTGGAGGCATCTAAATGAGTTTCCAGAGTGTTTGCTGAAGCAGTGAATTGTATGTAGTGTTGGCAAAATTTGGAGGTGAAAGGGTTAAAGGGAGTGATGCAATCTAATTATGAAAAGAATTGGCCCATTTGAAACAATAGCTTTACAGTTACTGAATTCATGGTAATTAAATCACAGGGTTGCTTCCTTAGGCTTTAAGGATTGGCAATGGAGTTCTTGTAATCCTCTCCTGATCTTCTCAGGGCATCAGGACTGTGGTTTATTGACATGTAATTAGATCAGGATGTCACTACATCAATGTCAGTGTAAACATCACTAAGTAAGTAGCTGATCCTTACAAGATCAGCAACCTAATCTCCTCTGGGATGCCAACAGGCTTTGTTAACACTTAGGCTTAGGGTTGTATCTGTTCTTTTAATGCCAGACTCCCAACTACTGTGGGAGCTTTGACATCCCAAGTCAACCAGCATCTGAAGTTAAACTAGTTGTATTGATGTTCTGGCAATTGCAATACCTTGTCTGCTAATAGATTTTATTGATTAGAAAACAAGCAAATAATGAAATCTGGCTGGCGACACTTTTTTGTGGGGCGGGAGGGGACGGGGTTGGACTTTCTTGTTTATGCTTTTAAGCTGACTGTGAGTCAGCTACTGCACAGGTGACTGAAATTACTAGCTTTTAATGACACTTGTATAGTAGCTGATTTCTTACAGACCTTATTCATGGCTTTAAAAATCTGCAATTGCAGTTGAAAGAAATCTTATAAAATAACATGTTAAAAGATTAATCATAAATCATATTTTAAATTGCCAGCAATATAATCAAAGGAAATTGTTTCACGGGGTGGAGGTTTGAAATAAAGGTTCCACTTCTAAAACCATTTTTAATGGAGAAAAATATCTATAAACTTATTTTATTTTGAGAGAACAGAAAAGATATCTTCATTGGGATCACTTCAGCTCATCTGATTTGTCCACAAACTGTAATTCTAGATCTATAGTCAAAAGATTGTCAGCCTTTCTTAGACCGAGGACCTCATAACACTTTTCAGTGGACCCATGTACAGTTAAGGTCTATGGTAATAGTCTGGCTTTTCTTAGTCAGCTTTCAGACGCACTTCAGAAATACAGTGTAGACCACTGGGCTTCATGAGCACAGTTTGAAAAGCACAGGTTGTTCTTCTTATTCAAACAAAACTTCCATTGACTCTAATGGAAATTAAGAAGTCAGGTTTTTCTAAAAGGTTACAATGTAGCTGTGAAGCAAAGGAATAAAGGTGTTGATGTTAAGGTGTAAATGCCTGCCTATATTGAATTGCGAACAAAACTCCTGTTAGCTTCCACAGATGTATTGTCAGGCATATGGGACTATTTTCTTGGTGCGGACAATGCCAAACATTGTAATTGTGTGAAATTCACAACCCTAAATATGTGTAGGTGTTTAAACACAATTATATAAAATGAGGAAGAGCGTAAGCATCTAAAAACCAGTGGTTACAAAAAATCAGTGTGCTGAACTGATATCCATTTTAGGTAGCCAATAGGAAATATGATTTGGTTTTAGGTGCTTACCGGGAAGGTTAACAAACAGCTACTTCCAAAGCTTTAGGAATGTTTAAGGCTTATAAATAACCCAGAAAGATACCAGCAGTATTTGGAACCTAAACAAATTTTAGCACTTGCCTCTGGATTTATTTGTTGCATCTGAGCACCTGGTAGTTTGTGAGCAATGAATATGAGTGGGCCCTGTTATGTCATTTCTCTAAGCTAGTGCACACCTTTAAAAAAAGAGAAAAAGAAAAGAAAAAAAACCAAACCCAAACCTTGCAAGCTTTTGTGCTGGGATGTATGCCCCTGTGGGGAACTGAAGCGCCGAGAATCACCAGTCTACTGCTATTATGCCTGCAGGGTTGAAGCTGGCCAGCTGCTCATTGTATCCTTTGTGCTCAAGGGCTTGGACTGGTAGCTTTTCATGCGTTTGTTTACTCTGACCTGCATACATATCAGGAAAACTTAGAAAAAGGAAGTTACCTAAAATAAATCCAGAAGATGTGCGTGGTAGAACACTCATTGATGAATCCAGTCAAAATGACTTGAGAATTTCATGCATAAGACTATTTTTAAACTCTTTTCCCTGGGGGCTAAAAGGTTTAATAGATTAAAAAAAACATATTTCCCACTCTTGAAACCAGACATCTGAATTAAAATTGATATAAATTTGTTCTAGCCTGAATACAAAGTTAGAAGTAATTGCCTTTTCTGCCTTTGGTCTCAGTCAGATTGAATCTTTCTCACTAGCTGGAGGTAGGGAAGTTGTGAATGGTCTTGATGGAAGGTGAAATGTTGATACTCCGTAACACCTACAAGGATATACTGTAATGTAGAAAGTTGGGGCCTTCTCTAACTGCCTAAAAGAGGAATTCCAGGGTAATTTATTCATGCTTGCTCTCTGCACCTGAATGATTGCCGTATAAACACACCAGTAATCATGTTAAAAAACAGATTGATAGACAAGGGAAACCCATTTCAGACATGCAAAGAACATGTCTTTCAAGCATGACTTTTAAATATTATCCAGGTTTAGAAATTATTTATTGACATGAGACAAATACACTGTTTAACCTCTGTTTAAGTGCATGTTTAAAAAACTCTTTCCTTTTGCAGGTAACACTCAAGTCTAATGGGGTCTTTCAGAGAGAGGGTTTATTGTATTGGAGGTTAGGCAGAGGTTTGGGTTATTTGGTGGAACAAAGCAAAGGTTTTCATGGTTGCCACAGCTGCTAATCCTTTAAACATTACTTCAGGAAAAAAAAGTTCATTAAAAAATGTCCACTTTTTCTGCTTTAGAAATGAACACAATACTGCGAGACATATCAGTCCCTTTTCTATTTGTCTAAGTAAACCAGCTTATGTGAATAAGGGAAACTGAACAAGATCTCTTCCAAAAACACTCCACCAGTCAAAGCTGGAAAGGTCAAATTGTTTGAAAATGACTAATGATTAGTTTATAGTTCCTTTAATACACAGGTTCCATAACAATGGAATTAATCTTTAGAGGAAAAACATTAGAAGGTAGTTTACTCCCAAGGGAGACGTGCTGGGGTTTTGTACTAATAGTTATGATGAGCACTCATCAGGACAGACAGCAAAACCCCAGGACGTCTCATTGTTTAATCAGTTTGGGTAATATCAAGTTGATTAATCAGCTGCGCTTCCTTCTGACAGAAGCTGTTCGTGTTTGCAGCGGTGGTAACGCTCCTCACTCTGCACGTCGCTGATCGCAATGAACTCTCGGGAACTCCGGTCTCTGACACTGGGCAGAAAGAGCAATGCTTCATTAAGCTTTTCCTGTCTTTTCCTTCTTTTTGAGGTTTTTGGGATTTTTTTCTTGGCTTTTTTGTTTTGTTTTGTTTTGGGCTGTGTTTCTTTTGAAAAGGAAAATGCTTTGAAGTGAAATCCTAGAAGCATTTTGTCTGTGTTGCGACTAATGCTAGTGTCTCGAACGTGGATTGGGTGATTTAGTGATCTCGGGAGAGCCAGATCTTCCCCTTGACTTCCTCGGGGACAAGATTTCACTGTTTAGGTGAAGTCTGTCTTAGTTTCTCTGATAAAGGTATTTTTTGAACACTACTATATGTGTGAGGAAACATTAAGAAGGACATGCCAGCCTTCTGCATTTCCCAGCCACAGCACACCCAATTCCTGCTGAGCCAACACAGGGCCATCTGGGTGCACACCAAACCAGGGGTCTGTGCTTCTTTCACTCATGGATGGTAATCACGGCAGATTCCCATCTCCCACCATCTGGGTACACCAAACCAGGGGTCTGTGCTTCTTTCACTCATGGATGGTAATCACGGCAGATTCCCACATCCCATATCCCCGGTGACCATGAATGGTAATCACGGCAGATTCCCATCTCCCATATCCACGGTTTTCCTCCTTTCTGAGGGTAATCCTTGTCGGCACCCTGAAGAACGTGTTTGCACATGCACAAATGATGCAGTGTACTTAGATTTATGTGCTTTTGTATTACGACTTATTTCAGGACAGACGTGTATGAATGAGAGGTAGGTACCTAGGCTGCCATGTGGTTAAGTCATTGCAAACATGAGAACACATTCCAAAACTCCACTTCAAGGGCTAAACTCGGTGCAAAGAAAAGGTGTTCTATGAAATGTATTTTTTAAGCATTACAATGGTTGTGCTTCAGTCATAGGAAAAGTGTTACACATGAGTATCATTTGAAGTCCAGACAGTTCATGAATGCATAAGTTAGAGGTGGAGATGGAACCTGGTGGGCTATGACAAATTCCTAAGTGATACAACCATCCATGAGCCAAATTCCCATGCTTACTACAGTACAATGAGCCTGAAACTGTGAAGAAGAGAATTCCATTTTTAATTTGCAGTGAGATAAATTCAATAAAATACAAGAAGATATGCTGGGGTTACATATAGCTGGAGTGTTGCAGTGGATCAAAACAATACTTTTTTTAAGTGAAAACTATTTAAAACTATTTTATCAAGTTAGATTTATACCATTTGTTCTAAGAGCATGAAAATGCTCATTTATCCATTTTGCAAACAGGAAAGAAGATGATTAAATGGCAATAACGATCAGTGAGATTCTATACAGCCATTTACTATTACTATCCAATAATGCACTCTAATGTCTAAAGTGTCCTTTGGTGACAGTTCCGAAGCAGATCACTGGTGCTTGCTAGCATTAAAGTGCTTCCTTTTTATACTAAGTTATTGTACATTTTACATGGCTGTACTAGGACATCATGCTTTCTTTTTTGCTGGGTATCTGCTGAAGGGTTTAAGGAAGGGACAAATGAGCAATGTAAGTACTGCCAGATTTTAGACATTTGTTTTTGGAGTTCTTTGAGAAGGTGAATTTGAGAAATATGCAAACTATAAATGGAACTTTGTGTAATTTAGAAAAAAGAAGCTTATATTATTGGATGTCATCATCTGTCTTCTCCATTTGCCGGTCTCTATATGTGTCTTCTTTTGTCTAATTGCACAATAATCATAAAGCGATAATGTTTGCAACTTGCAATTCTTATGAAATTGTGACTAAAAGAACAAACGCATGTGCATTAGTACATGCTATTATCCCATTAGGTATGGGAAGAGAAACATACCTTTGAATTTCAAAGACCTTCAACATCAATGGATTAAATTGGAATCAGTCATTTAATGGACAGAGATGGGAGAAGAAAGGATCTCTCTTTTTTTTGTGTTGTCTTCTTTTTCTTTCTTTAAAAATTACTGAAATAGAATACTGTGAGAAAAGTCAAGTCATCTGTGAGCATTTAAGAACATCTCCAGGCAAAACTTGAAAGCATCAGTTGTTGCAGAGGTGGAATTTCCACAGAATTCACATTCTGGGTCCTTGTTAAATTTCTCAGCTAATTAACTAGTTTAGCTAGCTACCTCAAGTCCTGAAAAACATGAAGACCATTTAATCCTTCTGAGAAAGAAAAATTAATTTATTTGCTTGGTGTGCTTGTTTCAACGGATCAATAAATACTGAAGCCACAGTAGGCAGAACTTAAGGGTAAATGGGGGAGTTTAACTTTTCCCAGGGTTGCTTTGGGCCAATTTTATCTTGTGTTGCTCTTTTTTACCAACTGATGTTGTAGTCTGACATTTGGTTTCTACCTTATGTCAGATTTTCATAGGTAAGCCTTGAGTGTGCAGTCATTTCTGCATAGATACAGATCCTGTGAGGGCAAGAATGTGCACTGAAACCAAGTGGGCCTTCCAGTCCCATGAGATCATCTCTTTGTCTCCAGAGCTGTGGATGCAACTGCAGAACTGGGACTTCAGCTTACAAAATGCTCTGAAATCCTGCAGATAAGATGCACGGGGAGCGACCTGTGAAACAGAAGGATGAGAAGAAACTGAGGCTTACATACAAATTGCATCTGTGTTCACATCCAATCTGATTCATCCTCTTCTGGTCGAAAAAGCAAAATAGGTCACATTGGACTCCAGGGTACCATTTTCCAGTTTAACTTGCCAGAGGACATTTAAACTGGATGTTTTACTTCAGATACATCTCTAATATAATCCTACACTTCATTTGCTATTGAGAAACAAGTATTAGGCCCTGTTGTTGTATGCACATTGTATGAACTGGTGGGGAATGACTGTGTATTATTCAGATATTCTTAAAAACCCACCTTTAGCATAACTGTGTTTTTCCACCCAGAATAAAGGGAGGTCCTATACATAAAGCTTGCCCCATGGAGACGTAGTATGTGTAAAGTAAGATGAATGCAAAAAAACAGTGATGATGCAGAGAGCTGTTATTTATTTATGTTCCATAAGCAATATGCACATCCCCTGCAAGGGGAAAATTCACAAAGAGAAAATGCTACCGATTGAGCTGTACAAATCTTGACTAGCTGATTCCTAACAAGTTCTCCCTGTGCTTTAGAGGGATTTGCTATAAACATTTTTCCTTCCCCTCTGTGTATGAAGAGGTGCCCTGATAATCCCAGAGGCACGGTACAAAGGCCATTCAGGTCAATGGATGCCTTTGCACTGGCCTCAGTAGGCTTTCAGTTGGGCCACGCTGTGAGAGTTCCGGTGCTTCCAGTGTTCAAGGGGTCAACATTTTTTCAGAAATGCATTTCCATTAAAAACTTCATTTTTGAAGAGTCATTAGTCATATGGTTTTGCTCAGATGGAGCTGTGACGCGCTATCTGTGGTCTTAATATAGATGCAATTTTAAAGTGTATTTTTAGGTAGGTTGCTGGGAACTGAGCAGACAGACATACAGCAATACAAAAGGGAGGCAGGTAATGTACATTTGGAAGGCAGCAAATGGGTATGTTAAGTAGTCACTTTGTCTTAATATTTAATAATAAACCCTATGTTCTATAGGACCCTTTTAGGACCTTGATCTTATATGTGGTTAATGCTGGTGTTTTCAAACTTTTAAACTGCAGTTTTCCATTCCTGGGCTGAATTCAGATTTTTTGAGATTTATTGATAAAAATTTGAAGACTGTCCTGCTATGCTATCTGAATGATGGGAATAGAAACATAGGTTAGAAGTACTGAATATGCACTGTAAAGACTAACTATGCACGTCCCATCAGCATGGGGGTAAAAATGGAAAAAGGCACAAAAAGCTGCATCTTTCTTACACCTAATAGAAGAAAACACTCCCATCACAGTGTACAGGCATGTTTCTAATTTTACTTCCCAATAATGCAAACCCAGAATAAGGACAATCAGAAATTTTGCACATAAATAATACTTCCTAAGGAACAGTACTTTTGCAAGAGTCGGAGGCTAGAAACAAACTTCTGGGAACATGAAATAGTCTCAGGAAAGATTTTAGGGCAGCCTGAGGAAGCCTGTCCTGTCTCAGGCTCCATACTTTCCTGGATTGGTCTTGGCACTCGGGGTGGGGGTGTGTGTCATTGGACAGTGCCAGGATTGCGCACTTCCACAGGATAAATCCTGCTACAAATCAAGATACTAAAAACAATAATGAATAAATCCCAAGGTTTTGTTTTGTGATTTGACATATTTTGCACCATTGAGGGAAATGTGAGTTAAATTTTTAACTCTTTTTTGCATCCAGGACTATGTTCTTACTTTTTTTTTTTTTTTTAAAATAGG
>NW_008795029.1:2201540-2225654 GCF_000699145.1 Aptenodytes forsteri
TTTTTGCTTCCTGGACTTTGTTCTTACTTTTTTTTTTTTTTTTAAACTAAGCTGTGATAGTCATATAATCACTTCAGATGGGAGCTTTAAGAAAGAAAACAACAGTAAACATCACAAGACTCAGAATGAAAACATGAAAATGGACAACATTGCAATTTACATGAGAGATCGTGTGTCTTATTGAAGGACATGTATTGCACAGTCTTCTATAAATACCATTTCCTTTCCTAATTTTTTCTGTTGCTGTTGCTGTCAGGTTTTGCTTTTTAGATATTCTCCTGCTGTACTATTCTGCCTTTGAAGGACAGGGTGGAGAATTGCCCTCACGTAAGTCACACATGGCTGGAGTGATCCCATATTTCAGACTTAGGGAAGTTGTGTACCTGAAGTGCAAAACTGGGATAGCTCTTCCACCTTGCTGGAGAGGACTAAGTAATCAGTGTAATGTGGGGGGAAGAGAGACAACTCTTTATTTTATTTCCTTTGCTTCATCTTTTTAGTCTTCTCCTGTCCAGCTATCCACTAGACATACTGCTTTCCAGATTCACTAGCAGCTAACCCTAGAAGATCGCTGGCATATCACTGTTAACCGTGACAAACATTAGGCAGGTTAATGGCAAAAAAGCACAAATAGGTCCATACAGCTACATCCATCCCAGCAAATGAAACATGCTGGGACAGTCCTCTGGCGTTGAGGCCAAGAGCCGCAGAGCCACCCAGGTCCGTGGCGTTAGGTCCAAGTCAGGGTGGCCATGTGCAAATCAGCACCTGGAACTGGTGCTGGGTCCAAGCTGCTACTGGGAACGGTCCCCAGGCATGGCTGGGAGCAGACCAGGTGGAAAGCATGGGCCAATGCCACGCCAGAAACCTGTCACACTGCCTAGCACTGCAGAGAGTCAAGCTCCACCGCCCATTCACCGGTACAGAGGCAGCCCGCATCATCAGCCTGGCTAATTGCTTGTCAGTCCTAACTTGTCTATAGGCACATCTTCTTGTTGCTTCCCTCAGACTACCTAGCAGACAGGCGGAAATGAAAAGTGATGAGAGAAGGGGCATGCATCTTCTCTGCCCCTGAAGACAGCACGCTGCACGTCTCCTGCCCAGGCCTAGAGAGGATAGTGCCTATTTCAGCTGTCCCTTATGCCTGGATACCGGGTTGGCTTTTAAAGCATTTGCTTTATTTCATTAATTGTGCATGTAATTAATATATGTGCATTGATTTGAGGAATGGATTTAATGACGAGGAAGGGGAGCTCTGTGTTCCTTTTAGGCAGAGGAACATTTGATGGGCTGGATACGCCAGGCCAGAGAAGTGTGCATTTACCGCAGGGGGTTATTGATTCTCCTGGGGTGCTCCTGCCTGACAATGGTGTCTTTAAAAGATGAAAATGCTTTGGGTTTAGGATGGGGCATAAGCCAGGAAAAAAGACTCATGCAAGGCATTTTCAAAGAAACAGAAACGTAAGGTAAGTAATTTTCTCATATAGTGCATGTACCATGTAGCGGAAGCAAGCCGGTTCAACTTAAACTTCTCATGCGTGTGTGCGTTTCTGCCGGAGAAAGGATGATGGCATGTTACCTTAGTTTGGACGGCAAGAGGAATCCTTACAACATAGGACAGTGAGTGAGTCAGTAACCAGGGAAGAAGACCCATAGTGTTTTGGGTGAATCTTAATCATGTCTTGATTTGAGTATCTTGATTTCCATTTTTTCATGAACTCCCACAAAGGATAGCCCCTTTCTGTGAGCATGCTAATGCAAAGTAAAGCAAGGGACTGGTAGAGAATTTAATTGGACAGAGAAATAATTTTCTTTATGAGAAATAATGATTGATTTTAGCAGACATGGTGGGAATGTGTGTGTGTGTGGCTATGTGCATGTACAAATGCATATACATCTATGCGTATCTGTATATGTATGTATATAGGTGTATGTAAAGATAAGTGCATATATAATTATAGATTAATTATAGATGTATAGAGAGAGAGATGAGTGTACTTGTAAGTGCATATGTATGTGTGTGTGTGTGTGTGTGTGTGTGCTTCACCAATAACCAAAGAAGGGAACAGAAATGACATGATATGGTTTAGGTATTCAACTATGTAGTTCAACCGGATAAACGTCCAAAGAAGTGCTGGTAAAAATATCCTACAACCACCAATAACCACAAAATGCTAATTAACAAAGAATCTAATTTACATGAATTAAAGCTAAATAAATAACGTACTGGCATTTTTCATCACAAACTTAGCAAAAAGTTTGTGAAGTTGCAAATTTGCAATGAAGTCTGTTTATGGGTTATACCAAATCATATGGAAACAAAAAGACAGGCTTAACCAACCAGCTCTGGAGCAGATTCTGAAATGAATGTTTATGTGTCAAAAGATAAATCAGGAATGATTTAGTCAAAAAACTAGAGAAACGTAATTAAAGATGAGAAAATATGAAAAACTCCACTTAATTTTACTGAAGTAATTATGAACTATTGGCCCTTGACATATAACCATCCGAACTTCATAAATTTGCCTCAACTATAAGATTATCTTTGGATCAAGATTTTTTTCTAAGATCTTCAGGATTTGTGACAATAAATTGCCTGCATTTCCCATCCAGTCTGACAATAATTGTAAAGAAAATTTCAAGCCTGAGTGTTGATTTCATCTCTGATATCATAAATTATACAATATTTCTGACCATAATTGTGATATTTCATTTCTACACTAACTTTGGAACTCTCCATATTAGTGACATCATTTGGAATATTCATTCTGAAAAATGTACATTTATTCCAAGCAAATGTCCCACATTTGCTATATTATGCACAGTGTTCCACTTCACTCTAAATAACCTCTGGAAGTGACATCTTTACTGGAAAAGCCTTTCTCCGTGATGTACAAAACTGCATCCGTTTGTGCGTGATAGATGCAAGGGAGATGAAGCCATATTTTTAGTTTTCTTGAATAATTTTACTGCTTGCTGGATCCTGGACTTTCAGAAACAGAGTTTTTTATTGTCCCAGTCTGGTAGAATAATGAAGGAGATGCCATACCTTTAGGCTAGATTCTGTAAAACTGCAGAAAAAGACCTTCTTTTTGCATTTTGGGGATACAAATCATAAAAAGCCTATTTTATGGATGGAAATATTACATTGCATTTCTAGTTGTTTTCAGGAATCACGGCAGGAATGGACTTTAAGGCCGTGTAATGATCATGACTGTGCATTTCCGTGCTTCCCAAGGAATTTTTTTCCTTTTACATTTTCTGGATTTTCAGTATTAATTTTCACTAGTATACTTGTATGATTTCTTTCCCTTAGCTACAGGTGCATATTAGACTTTTAGCTGCTGAATATGTTTTGCTTTCTTGTGGAATGGCAGAGACAGACAAATATGCTGTAACTTTCCAAGTTGCCTTATTTTACACCCAAGTTGAATTCAATATTAATCAGCAGTTAGCATCCTTACAAGTGATTGGCTGACGTAGTGCTCAGGAAAACTGAGCAGGAAAAAAAAGAAAAAAGAAAACAGAAAAAAACTCCTTTATTTTGTCAATAACAAGCCATACTTGGCCTTCTTGAAAAAGAAACTACAGTTTCAAATAGCTGGAAATTGAAGTGCCATTTCAGTAAAGGCTGGTGTAAGTAGACAACTTCATTTTGTAGACCTGTCACTCAGATTGCTTCCATCAAGAGTGAACTCACTCTAACGAACTCCCTCTAACGGAACACCCGCTAACACAGCAGTATTTTAACTACAAATTTAATGCAGCGAGGCTTCTCCCTTAGTCCTGAGGCGGGGGTGCCGCAGCGTGCCATGTTGTTCTGGTAAAGGTCAGTCACTGATGTCCAGGTTTCTCCCACTCAAAGTTAGGCTGAGGGGCTAATGCTAGAAACGCGCTTGTCCCAGGCTTCACGACTGCCCGTGGAGAGAAAGGTTCACCTTCAGAAGACGACTCAGATTGTTGTTGGGAAGAAGGTTTTCTTCGCTGACTATAGAGGGAGATGAGTTTGGCAGGCTTCTAACTCAGCTCTTCAACTGGGTCTCTAAAGTTAGGTTGGATTTATCAGAAGGCAGCTAAACCTTTTGCGCTTTAGCTGGTTCCTACGGGAATTTTGCTGTTGATGTAACTCGGCATATGCTCCTTCATGCTCCCGATATTGCTCTGAAGTCACACTGTAGAAAAACAGCTTGAACATCTTTCCACCTCTCCTCAAGTCCTCAGCAGAGCACAGCTTGGATCACAGAAATTTGTCTCCCTGGCTTTGCATTGAGACTATGCCCACTGAGCTGTACGGCAACACCAGAAAGTAAAACGTATTAAACTTGGCAAAGTGCCAATGATATCATATCCAGGAAAAAATTACAGCGTGCTATATTGAACTGATCCTCACATCTTTAAGTAAAAATATGGTAGAGTTATGCTGACTGAAGTCCATTTTATCTTATGCCTGTGAAGGTCGACAATTACATTCCTTCCTTTCTTTACTGAAATAACCCCTGATCCCAAACTGACCCATTCTGAGTTCAAAGGTTTCTATACAAGCATCATAAACAGCAAGGTAAAGCAGCAGGTTTTACCCTCCTGTTCAAAAGTATCTCACAAAATTCCCTGAAAAACAAAAATATTCTGTGAATTTGCCTTAAGCAAAGAAAAAGTGAGAAATAAATAAAGAAAAAAAAAAAGGTTTATGTGATACAAGCATTTAAATGTTGTTCCTGGCAGGAACTAAGGACATATTTGAAAAGGCATACTAGGAACACGTCTTCATAGCCCAAAAGCCAACTATATATGAGGACTACTGTATTTTATTACACAGCAATGACAGGTACCACGTAACTATGACAGAGCTGCTAAGTTACAAGAATGATTGTGAAATTCCAAGGACCTTGAACCCTAGAGTAGTTATTTTTATTCTACTGTACAAATGTCCATCCTCTGTAAATAGTTTGTATTTGGCAATGATAGAAAAAACTTTTGGTTTTGGATCAAATTTCTTCAGTTCTTATTTAGCAAAATGCTTAACTTTAAGATGCATAAGTCTCTGTGAGAGAGTAATAAAAATCCCATGGGTATAAAATCCTTTTTCTCATTCTTATTCTCTGTTCCTTAGAAGTCACCTACAGTGTATTTTCAGTCATTGTTTTTGAGACTAAAATGCGTACAGATAATGACCGCATCCTTAAAAAAAAAAAAGGAAGCTCATTTAAAAAGTGTTCCTTACCCTATTCACTGAAGACAGAATTGGGCCCTTATTGTAACGTTACCCTTCTAGGGCTATAGGGTACAAATACAGCAAGCATACCAAAGCTCATTCTGCAGGCTGAGAAATGCAATGGATTTCTCATCTGAAACAGAAGCAGATCAAATGTTTAAGTTATTTTCCATCTTTCTCTTGAACTGATAAAGGAAAAAGCTCACGTCAGGTATGACAGCTTTTACTGAAAAATATGATATATATTGTTGTATCTATAAAATAAAATCTCCAAGGAAATTATCTGAATTTCTGCTTGTCGCAACCCATAAATAGCTGAATGGCAGGTTAGTAATAACCCTGATCAGACTGGCCAAAATTCTGCTGGCCCATTTCAATCCCATTTCTAGTCCTCTCTGTTTTCCTAAAAGTGTATTTAACATCTGAATGAACAACTCCCTCACAACTCCTTTCTAACTCTTTCTCCATTGTTCTCAAGGGTCACAACTAATAATAATTACTTCTGAAGAAGAAGTTTTTCCTGTGATGAGTTAAACCTAAAAACAAAACCCAAAGAGTAGTACAATCCCCTCAGGACAGCATTATTCAGTTTTAAATTGCTCCCACTAGAAGACTTAGAATTTTACACATATCCAGAATTGCTTTTACAATAAAAAATAAATGTTCTATAAGTGACAGTATCATGGGAATATCATCAGCACTGACATAAGTCTAGTCAATTCTGCGAGAGAAGCCGGCGTTCCTTGAGCTCCTCTTTCTTCCTTTTCCTTTTCATGCAGCTTCCTGAGTCACCACCAGTTCTCAGCTTGGCTTTATTTTTCAACATCCATAGATGCTATTTTAATTGCATTCAGCTTCTTTAAATGTTTGTTCATTTGGAATACGAGTTCATCTCTCCTGATGTGCCACTGCCCATATCAAGCACATTCATTACATTTAATCTGGAGTATTCTCAAAGTCTGTACTCACTCAGACCTGTATGCTTTCAAAAGGAGATTTCCATTTTTCCTTTTGACATTTATGACCTGTTCTATTTTTCTGTCAATATTCAATGCATCTATGAGTTGTTCCTTTGCTAATTACAAATTAAGTATCGCTATAAAGATGACATTCTTTCCTAGGAGATGTATTGTTGCCCAAAGGACATGGAGTACAGCTATTCCACACATTATTATTTGCTATCTATTACACAAAATGAAGAAATAACACTGTAGAACAAAGCAAACGGGGGTGATACATTGTAGGTGAGAAACATGGGCTGTAAACAGCTAAAAAGCACCTTCTCTTGCCTTGAAGAGGCTGTATTTTATTTATGTATATGCTATGTGTACTATCAAAACTGCAGCTCTTGATGCAACTATGGCATGTGTATTGGTACCCATTCTCTTACATTAAACTGCAGACAAAACCTGTAGAAGCTAAAATCAATACCACGGCAATCTTGTCCCAATCCCTTCTCTTGCTGTTTTTAAACAAAGAGAAAAGTAAAAATGAGAGCAAAGCCTTAAATGGCAAAAAGGCATAAAAACAAGCAGGCAAGGACTGAATCAGGTGCATTTGCTTGTTCCCAAAGACCTTCTTCTTTAGTCAGGCAAACATGAATAGAAATATTGGTTAATCTCAGTTAAAATTTACCTTTTTTTAAATATCCTCAGTACAGGGGGGGAAAATACACTTAAGGCTGGTACATGGGGGAAAGTAGTGTGAAGCATTCTCCTGGACAAAGCAGGTGGCACAGCATTTTAATGAGATTTTAAAGGCTGTACCTATTGTAATAGGGAAGTTGGCTTCGAGTTATTTACAAGCTTCCTCAGATTTAGACCTGGAAAATTAAACGTAGATTTTGTGGTCGCTACAGCTGAAGTTACAATTCTCGCCGCTTTATCTGCGGCCAGGAGTGCTGACTGTGCAGGTTCGTACGTTGCAAAGAAGCACTTGCTCAGAAACGCGCGGGGCACTTTGCTCGTTCCCTTTCTTTAATTTCTTTACTTTGCGTTGTTGAGAGGGTTAGAGCAGATTTTTGGTTCACATAAAAGTGTACAGTGTTAACTAGGTGACATATGGGTGGATGAAACATTACTGATTGTCCACTGCAGCCAGGGAGGCCGAGTTTCCATAGAGATAAGAAGGAAAAGTGCTCCATGCAACCTAATTGGTATGCATCTCCAGATCAGGTTCATTGTGCTTTTGCTAATGACAGGGTTGTCTCAGTAATAAGGATGGTGCACTGGAGAAATTTGCTGCCTTGGTATATTTTTCCCTGGCAGAAAACTACTTAGAGACTGTAGTCAGTAAGAAGAGTGACTGGCAGGCTGAAGGGGCTGCTTAGCAGCATATGGGGGAAGGCTGGCGCTCTGTGCCACATGCATATGGCTGCCATTAAACTCCAGCTTTGCGCTTTGTGTATTTCTGGTCCCATGCCAGTAAGCCCACCTGCTGCAAGAATACTTGTAAAGCACAACTCAAAAGTGATTGAAAAGCTACTAGAATAAACTGTAATAACACAGTGCTTCACAGATGGGACATAATTGCAAGCTAAAGTGTACAGCCTCTGCAGTAATGAAAACACGAGCCATTAAATTAAAATCATAAGGGAAAAAACTATAAAAGTCTGTTGAATTTTTTTTTTTTTAGTTTTATTGCAAAACTTCAATTTTCTTGCCCTCATTAATCAAATACCATAAAACTACAGTGCTACATTGTCTAAGTGAAGATTCAGGCAATTAAAATGATGAATGTAGATTAAAATGATGTAACTTTTGTTATTTACTTACTTGGATAACTTAAGCTTTGGGCACTGTTAGGAATGGAAAGCTGACATGAATCTATCAATTTGCAGATTAAGGTATGGTTGGGACTTTGCACTTCGAATTCACTTGTAAAAAAGTTGGTTTGCAGGAGAAAAGTGCCAGTATAGATTTTGCTTCCTTAATATGTTATTTTTGCCCTTTGAATAATACTGATTTGATTTTTCTAAAAAAAAAAAAAATCAAAAAAACAGGCTTTAAAACTGTGTAAACACACAAAACTACTTGAGCAATATCAAAGTAGTTTTAATTAGTGGTAGTGTGGTAATAATGAAATCGCTAATCTGACATGTAATTAGTTGTACGGTGTGTATGAGTGTTATGTGAAGCTGAATGGGCTCAGCAGGGCCCTAATACATTCTGGCCTCTCAAGGCGTTCTCTAGTGGAGAGAGGCCTGACAGAGCCATCTTTGTTCTGTTCCCTTTCTGTGGGTGGGCGATGCAAGGAGAAAGAAACATTTGTTTCACAGTAGTCACCGAAGTAAACAGGGTCTAAAAGCCTTTTTCATTTTTAATTATGCATTTCTCCAGCACCCGTCATAGCAAAGTCCGTAGGACAGGTTTTAAGCAAGCCAAATAATGCCTGACCGGTTAAAAATATATATAAATGTCTATTTAAGGGAATATTTATAAATCTAACAATTTAGTTCATCTTTACAAGAGGGTCTTTCCTCCCTTTAAAAGGATGAGCGCTTTCCTAAACGTGCCGTTTATACACAATTTATGCAGGAGTTGCATTTGATCTAGCAAAGACTTTGGCAAACACTAGAGGTGCTAATGAGCTACCCGTAAGTGTTTGATCCCGTCTCTTTTCTCCTCTGGAACTGGCCTCAAAAAAACCAAACCAACCAACCCTCTGAAAAGATAGCATCCATTCATTAGCTGCCTGAGAACTCATAGCAATATCAGATGACTGGCATTTCTTAATATATTACCGTTCAAAAGAAATTCATTTTTCTAAAAGACTTGCCAAAAGTAAGGTATATTAGCAGCCTCCACATTGTAGATTACTACCAGGCTTCCTAAAAGTGTAGTAAAGTATATCTGTAGCCCAGAGAATCTGGACAATAATTCAGGTAAGTACAATATGGACAACTAAAGGAAAATAGTTAGCTTTATTTGCTTTTGCAGAGTTGATTTTTTTCCTTAGTCAGGCGAGGCAACCAGGCATCTTTTCTCTGAATGAGATCGGTTTGTTCTTGAGTAAACAGAACATAGTGTGTTTTGCTCACACTTGGTAAATTTAAAGCTTGCTTGAGTGATTAGAGTCCAATTATTGCCAAGCAGCAATATCCAGGTGCAGACAAATAAACACTGAAGGCAAAGTGCTTATAATCAGTTGCTGGTTATTATTACTCAAGTCAGGCTCTAATGCTAATGTTTATTACACAATACAGGTATCTTCTCTGAATCAGATAATTTAATCATTACTCTCCCACTGGTGCTCCAATGCCTGTATTTTATCAATATTTTTAGTAATAATTATTCTTACTAACCTTTTATTATGGTTATAAGGCCACCTAGGTCCTTTCTCTTCACTTAGGACTGTTCCTCTGATGTGGTGTCCGTACATCATGACAGAGAGCTATACCAGGTAGCGAGAAATTATTTGGAAAACTTGTCAAACTGCACTGTCTCCGAGTTATTTATTTTACTGCAAGCATCACATGAGATCATCAAGGACATTTGAATGGGGAATTTTCTATATAGACATTGCTTTGATCTTCTTTAATGAAGCTCATCACCAGTAGAATTGAGTAATGTCTAACTTTGTATTCTTACTTCTGCAAACTTCATCCCTTTTTCAAGCATTGGCCCCAATATTGCTGGCTGGGAATCAATAGGGATATCTACAGATAAAATATCTACATTTTAAAAAATGGGGTTATGCTCCCTCCTTTTTATGCTTGTCCTCATTCATGCCAGGTTTTACTTGTATATAGGAGGGAGCAGCAGTGGCAGCCTCTGGCTTGCGAAAAGGCTAGGGGTTTGTGCTTTTCTGTTTCAGATTAAAGCCAGGTAAAGTGGAATGACACCAACATGGTGCATCAATAGTGCTGGCCCCGGGTAACTGCCATGTTGCAGCTGAAAAAAGCCAAAATCTGAATCATTGTGTTGTCCATTGAAGATGTGAAGGTATTCACCACATTTTTCACCTGACAAATGTGACCTCCTCATTTTATAGGCTTTAGTTGTTGAGCTGTTGAAAACCTGCTCATCTGTTTTGAAGTCAATGAAACACTGGTGGGCTCAACATTTTTCAGACCTTTTCAAACACAGTTACTTTAGCACCTCAGAAAGCTGAGTCGCACATCCTTGCTACAAAACGCTCTGTCTGGACAGCGAAAGGCACTCACCACCAGGCGTTACACACCCGTTTTTGTTGAGATCACGGCAACCCTGGCATGGCACGCTGTTTGGTATGACTAAGGCTAACAGAATTTGGCACTTTGTAAGGTCTCCTATCTGAAAAAAATTGTAAAGAGCAGGGTTGGTGGAAAATAACAGCTGCTTTACAATGAAAAAGTGAAAAAATATGTAGGAATCAGCAAGTTCTACTATAAATAATGTGATATAATGTCCATAAGACATTGTTCAGCTTTTGTTGAAAGAACCTGCAGGTTAATGCTTGGACCTTGTAAGATGTTTAGGATGCTCTTTCTACCCTGAATGCAATGGGAACTGAGAAGATCCAATAGCACTTCACAGGGTAGCAATCAGCAGTCACCAGACCAAACTCATAATGACTAATTTTTGAGAACCCAGTTAGGCAGGGGAGATGTCCAAGACACAAGTCCTTGGTTATTGGCCCTGTTTCCCCATACTGACAAACAGCTTGGCTTGGGGAAGGTAATGGGATGACTCCCCAATAAAAAATGAGTCTTCCCAGTCAGCAAGGGAAAAGCCATATTTCCGCTCTTCATCTATTTTTGTATGAGCTGACAGAGCTGGACAAAAATAATTTTTCTATCCTATGAAAATTTTCAAAACTAAAAAAAAAAAATTTTCCATTCCATTCTCAACTTTAAAAAGTTGAGATTTCAGTTTTGAAAGCCCATCCAGACATTATTTTTAATTCAGTGAATTAAAAATTTGGCTGCAATAATTTCATATGGTTTGACCTTCACCTTTTGGTCTTGTTGTCTTTTAAAACTTTAAAAAGTTGAGATTTCAGTTTTGAAAGCCCATCCAGACATTATTTTTAATTCAGTGAATTAAAAATTTGGCTGCAATAATTTCATATGGTTTGACCTTCACCTTTTGGTCTTGTTGTCTTTTAACACATATATATTAAAAACAAGACATAATTGTGTTATCTAGTACTGTACATATGCTACATATAAAATTGCATACACTACTAGATATTTTGCATAATGACATTTCAAGCGGGAAAGTAATTTTCTCCTTGGAAAATGTCAAAATTTTTGTCTGACAATTTCAAAATATTTTTCATACTTTTCTTCAGTTGGGAAATGCTTCTGAATTTTTCTTTTGACAAAGACAGTTTTGACTTTGCTGGAGAATTCCCAACTACCTCTAGCAAACATGTGGAAGGGACTCGCTGGTAGAGGGATGTACAATCTGAGCATGATAATCTGGGAGAAGAAGAGCACAGAATGATGAATTGACTTGGCCCTACTCTCAACAGCAAGATTTTAGCAGAGCTCAGCACACTGTTGAGGGATGTAACCCAAACTTTAATAAAGCCCCTGAGAGTTTTTTCTCTGAAATCCATGTGATCATGATTTTCTCGCTACTCCTGGCATCCTTGCCACAGACCCTGACAAAATAATCAAACTGTGAAGGAAGCAGATATATAATTTAAAAGAGCTTGGACCCTAAAAGAGCTTAGAAGATGGAACTACAATGAACGTATTTTAAAATTAAGCAATAAGACAGACAAAATGCACAATGGGATTTGGGTAATGTAAGACTTACTTGATGACAATACATAATATGGTAAGCCAGTGGAAGGCAACCTTTATCTCTTGCGAGTCCACTGCACACACAGGTTCAAATACATCCTTCACCCAGTCAGTGCACCCCTGCCAGCTATGTCACACTCTCTCCCTGGGTGGACGCTCCCGTCTTTGTATCTTATTTGGAAGTTCTAAGTAGCTCCCCCCTTAGAAAGGTTAGGCAGCGTGGTGCTAAAGGCTGAGGAGGGGTTCTGCTTTGTACTGGAACATGGCTCATCTGTTACTTGATCCAGAGTACAGCAGTATCTCTTCTTAATTCTCATTTAAATATTTGTTAATTCTTGAACTAATTTAGCACATTTGTGCCTATCAGTTCCAACCTGCAGTTTCTGCCCAGCCCTTGTTGACTGTAGATCCATAAACAACAGCGTACTGCTAGATCATGGAGTTCAGGCTGACTTTTGAGGACTGAATTGATTCAATGTCAGCACACATTCCTGTCCAGCTTTATCTCTGCACGTGCCTTCATGGGTCTCAATAGCAGGCTTTCAAAAATAAACTTTTAGGGCCTGAGCTTGAAAGATAAAGAGCTGGTATGAATGTTCATTGCCATAAGCAAGGACCGCTGTGAAAGCAGAAGAAGGAGTTTGTTAGGATTTCATAGAGAACAAATTTTGTCAGAATTCTGCGAATTACAGAAATACACTTTGAAGCATTTAAATTGTGTCTTTTAACATATTTGCAAGTTTTCATTAATTTGGAGAATTTTTATGGTTGGAGATAGTTATATTCTCTATTTGCATTTTTTCTGTTTGTGCTTTGCAAAAACAGTATTCATGGGAAAAATAAATAAGGAAGTAAAAATATGCTTTTTGCTTTTGACAAATGTGGGAGCTACAAATTACTGGTGGAAAATTAATATTTCCATCTTTGTGTGAACTTGGTGAAAAGCCAACATCTTCCACACAGCTGCAGAGGTGCAGGGCCAAATTAATTCGTGGTGCAATTCAATGGACTTCTATGAAATGACATCAGTAAGAGTTTAGTTCCCATGCAATAAAAAACAGTCTATAAAATGCTCATAGTGGTAAGTGGTTAAGTATGGTATGAAGAGAAGCTGATGTAACACTATTTCATTGGAGTTGAAAGGGTACAAAAGCAGGTAAATAAACCAATAAGCTTGTTTTACTTACAGCTTTTTAATTACTGGTAGTCCTTGTTTAATGGTGCATACTTGCTCTTTTATCCCCTCCATGTACAGTTAAGTCTGCATTCCCCTATTTTATTATATAGGTAGCAAAACTAATATGATGTACTACTGCGGGGTTTGTCTGAAGACTTGTAACTGCAGTTTTAGACTGTAAAGGGCCTACCAACTCATTCCCTCGTCCATTGCATCTCATCTTGGTTCACCAACCAGCCAGTGGGTGTTTGTAATCCTTGAGCCCAGAAGTACCACAGGTGATCAGAGATGCGCCTGGAGTTACACAGAAGAGGCTGTTGTCATGCTCCACCTGGGACATAAAGCCGTGTTTCCCTCCTGAAGGAACATGTGGGAGAAGAGACTAGCACATGCCTATGTCTGGTCTCACTCTTTTATAGGGGTCTTTACAAACTGGCTAAGCATTGCTGTATTTACCTTTCATCCTGTTCTAATTTAAGATTGCATGGTTCTTTACTATCTCTAG
Source organism: Aptenodytes forsteri (assembly GCF_000699145.1). NCBI lineage: Eukaryota > Metazoa > Chordata > Aves > Sphenisciformes > Spheniscidae > Aptenodytes > Aptenodytes forsteri. The sequence continues at coordinate 2,215,168 of NW_008795029.1, forward strand.
AGTGTAGAAGTGATAAATAAAGGGGTTAAAATCCATCACTTTGGCTTTCCAGGCTAGGTAAGAACAAGGGGAAGAGCTCTATGGTGCACAAGTAAGACATGATGGAACTGAGGGAACTAGGGTTGTTTAGCCTGGAGAAAAGGAGGCTGAGGGGAGACCTCATCGCTCTGTACAACTACCTGAAAGGAGGTTGTAGCGAGGTGGGTGTCAGTCTCTTTTCCCAAGTAACAAGCTATAGGGTGAGAAGAAATGGCCTCACGTTGCGCCAGTGAGGTTTAGATTGGATATTGGGAAAGATTTCTTCACTGAAAGGGTTGTCAAGCATTGTAACAGGCTGCCCAGGGAAGTGGTTGAGTCAGCATCTCTGGAGGTATTTAAAAGACGTGGCACTTAGGGACATGGTTTAGTGGCAGACTTGGCAGTATTAGGTTTACAGTTGGACTCGATGATCTTAAAGGTCTTTTCCAACCTAAATGATTCTATCATTCTATGATTCCATCAGCATGCATTCACCCTTTAGCAGACCCTGTAGGGCAACCTGCAAGTGTTTATGGGAATCGATCACAGCTGGATCCTACTGAGATGCTGCAATTGCCTCTGAACAAGAGGTACATCTACTGGCCTACTAGGCATGTATGAATTCATAAGCTACAGTGTTCCCAGGAACGTTTTGAGGTGGGGCTGGTGGCAAGTGTTTCATTTATACAAAACCCACTTTTTTCTGTGCTCAGATTTTGCCTAGCCATATTATATTATCACTTCTAAGAAAGTGGCAAATAATGGTGTGCATCTTTCTTATGCAGATGCTACCCCACCACGTTTCAGCAAGCTAGTGTGGTCCATGCAGAATCATAGTGTTTGTTTTATCTCAGCCAGTCTATTTGGAAGAAGTTAGTTTTACTCTATCTTGTGGAGTTTATAAGGCATCGTAAGGGCAACTGCCAAGACCAACCAACTCTCCTTTCTCACTTACAGTTCTCAGGATTGCTCTCTGGTCTTTTACGTTTTCTTCCATACAATATGGGATAACTGAAATCAAGGCTTCCACTTCATATATACCCTTCCAAAAATACCACATTTACTGAACTCCAGACTTTGTTCTCTTTGAGAGTTCCAGTGTTTCTAATTAGAACTGAGTTTATTACTCTAATAGCTTTTATTCATATTAGAATACCAGTAAGACATAGAAAATTAGTTTTACAGTTTTTCTTTTTCAGCATACTTGCAGACTGTGGATCCACTTTAGGCAGAACTATGGATTTAATTAAATTCCAACATTAACTCACAAAGGCTTTTTAGACCTTTACTTTGTCCCTTGGAAGTGAGTTTACATGTGGAAAATTCATTTCACAAGTAATAATTTTTAGAGCATACCAAAAGGTATTAATAATTATGGTTATTTTATATTGGACCTTAGTGACATGGCACAGATGGCTTTGATGTTTAATCAGTAGCTGTGCTTCACAGCTTATTTTCATTAGTGATTAACCTTGACTTATTATATAACAGAAGAACATAAGACAGAGTTGGAGAGACAGTTTCCTTTGCTATAGCTGTGTTTGCTGTGAAATTGGGCCTCATTTTCAAAGAAATGTACATCCACAGCTGATCACTTCTTATGAATGATCACACATGGATTTTCATTCACTATACCAGTTCATAAATAAAAATGTGGCATTTGTGTATCCAAATTAGATGCTGCTGAGGTGTCAACCAATGTTTATTTAAAATGTTTAATGGGAATACTTTTTTATTTTAGAATTGTAAAGTCTTGTCATTTTTTTTTTAAATAGAGAGTATTGAGATTCATCCTTTTTTTTCAAAAACACTAGGCATGCTAAACTGTGCAAGTTAACAAGGCTTGTGCTATATCTGGTATGGATTGATGTCTTCATGGAAAATCTTTTTGTATTGCATTCCAGTTTTTCCCAACAAAAAAATCTGAAGAGTAAGACATCTGAGGTACTGTACTGCTCCCTAATTATAACAATAGACACCTGTCAATGGACTTCTTTCTCTGCAGCTGTGGGATTACCTCTGAGAGAAAGAGTGAGGACAAAAATACTTAAAGAATGAAGAGCAGAAGTCAGAGAAAAAAGTGATAAAGATACATTTTTCAAACTAATATTAAATGTGATGTAAGAAAAGGCAAACATGTTCAGCAAGTGCCATATGCCTCACAGTGTAAAATATTTAACTCAGAATTCAAAGCTTTAGCCCTGAAACTGCATTTCTTGTATTTTGAGGACTGTTATTTCTCAATATCATTGTCCTGTTCAAGATGGACTCCTGGATCACGAGGTAGAACTGTCTGATTTCAGTATTGGAAGATGTAATACCTTTTCTTCTAAAAGTTTAGTGTACTGCTCCCCCTCATCCCCCAGTAGCAGAATGATGCCATGAAAGAAATTGCTACCTGTGACCAGAGCAGTGTCTACATCCAAAAGTAAAAATAGAGAGACCTAGAATAGGCTATATAGAAACCATAATTCTCAAAAAACATGACAGTAACTCAAGCTATTGAACTTTTACGCTACCACCTAGTCTGATATCACTCTTCTCAGTAATGTGGTTGAGGACCAACGTAAACGTAATTTATTGTCATTTGCCAGCTGTCACTAACACCAATCAAACTTAGATCCAAGACATGGTACAGAAACCTCACATCTACCCTTATTCTTTACAGATAAGGGCAACCATAACCTTTCACTTTCTTTGGCAACTGAATAAAAGCATCCCAGTCCCCAAGTGGCAGAAGAGGTCGGACAAAAGTATCTCGTCTTCCTTGTTTTCATAAAAGCCCAGTGGGTTGCTTTGCTCCCATATTTATTCACACCTACTGATTAACAGAAAACTCCTAATTCTCCCAGAGTGTTCAAAATCTACATAAAGATGACAAAGATATTAGAAAAACACAGGTCAAGACAAAAGCAGTAGGCATCTATCCCTCCATGACCCCCTTCTGAGCTCTATTTTGTATCTTGCTTAACAAAGGCATCTTGCAGTTCTTCATTGCATAGCCAAAACTGGTACTGAGATTAAAAACAGAAAGATACAGATGAATTCAGGTATAGCTCTCGCAAGAACTTGCTTACTTTAGTATTTCCCCCACTGTTCAGAGTATCTTCCTTCAGGTTCCTAAATTGTTTCCCCATTTAGTAGGTTCTTTTGGACTTTTAGAGGCTGCTAAGTGTCCTAACACCTTGACCAACAAAACATTTCTGACCTTCCATCTGCAGTTTTGCTTTCTGTGACTGAACTCACGTTTGGCCCTACTGACTTACATAGCTCTGACTTCAAGGCTCAATTGTTTTGGTTCAGTATATTTGGAATGAAACAAAACACCTTGGAAAGAGCTTCAACTAATCAAGGAAGCAGCAGACTGCCTGCTTGACAATGCAGGTCAATTGTGAACACATCTTAGTGTTTCTTCACTTTTTCGCCCCATTGAATTCTGATCCCTGGTTCAAGGTCTCTTTCTGATTTTTACGGTTGATTCTACCTCTTTCAGCAATTATATTTTCCTCTGCAGAGATGACCTTCATGACAGATCTGGTCCACTAGAATCAAAAGAACTGTAACAAGAATGGAAAGTAGCAAAAATGACAGCTTGAACTAGGTGATGTAAATATTTATCATGAAATATAAATAAACACAGGCTTGAACATCTTGAGAATAAAATGCATAACTAATTTTTCTGATTGGCTTTCATTCAGTTTGCCATCAACACGTAGTCAATGTCTTTTTTTTTCTTTTTTTTCCTTCATCTTCTTTATATACTTGATCTTTTGTGTGTGAGCTCGAAGAGCTTCAAACAGAAAACTGAGAAGACTGATAAATGTTCTAGCTTTAGAAGGAGTTTAGATTAGATGTGAGTAAATACTTCAATCTGTGCACATATACTGTCTCTCTATACTCCATAATTACCTAGACAATCCATCATTTATCTGCAGAACTCACACAGGTGAGGCAGCTGTGAAAGAAGAGTATCTTTACTTGATTTGATTATGAAGCCAAACACTCAGCCCGGGCACAGTAACAGGATCTTACAACATAACCATTTAAATGTTTGGGCTAAATAAGATTAGATTTCAAGCCCTAGGTTCTTCAAAAATTCAAATGTTAAAGACAAGTTGCCACATCTTACAGTGTCCCTGGTTTCCTAATGCACTAAACACTGGCATAAATATGTAATCTTTCTTGGCAAAGATGATACTCTTCCACCCAAAAACCGTCCAGCAATGGCATGTAGCAATTCTGCCATTTCATTTCAGATCTATTTTTCATTGTAAAGAGAGCAGCATTTTTTATTAAGATGCAATCTTACATCTAAAGAGACAACCATAAGTTAAAACAAGTGAAACACACATATGGACTAACCATATGGATGACAGTACCAATTAGTAGAGATTTTGTATTTATTTTTTATATTTTGAGCACAGGGTGAGACCTGCCTTTTTCCAGCAAGTGGCAAATTTGAATGTGAAATGTCATTAGTGCTGTTTTTCACTAATACAATTTCTTTTCTGAATAACAAAAAACACATCAGTGTTATTTTTAATAAAAAAACCACCCTTTAATTTACATACATTTAGGGTGAAGTAAATGAAAATGCATTATATTACCACTGTGCTATTGAATAATGAGCCTATAGGGTTCTAAATGGGAAGGAAAGTTGTTTTTCAAGCCCTGTACCCACTGTTCCCTTTACAAAGGCACCATTGTGATCAGGATACATGAACTGGGTTTCTAACAGTAAAGATCCACCTTCTGGCAGAGAGACTGGGAAATAAAGCACCCCAGTAAGCCGATCAGGATACGAACTGGGTTTCTAACAGTAAAGATCCACCTTCTGGCAGAGAGACTGGGAAATAAAGCACACCAGTAAGCCGCCACTTCAGCAGGAGAAGCTGAGCTAACGAAGGAAGGACAGGTGGAACTGGTCCCTTGGCCTCTCAGTGACATTTACAGCCTCTGTGCAAGGACATGCTCTTTTCTTTCTGTTTCTATTTTCTCCAGTTAATCAGGTGACTTGAAAAGAAGCTAGATAAGGGTATTGTTTGCACTGACAACATCCTGATGATACTGTCAGAGGAGATCACAGGAAAATGTTCCCTTTTTGAACCAATAGAGTCATTAGGGAGAGTACTCATCACTTGAGTGCATCTAGGTTAATTACCACGGAAAATCTGGAACTGGCAGCTATAATTTTTCTGAAGAAAGTACTGCTATTTTTACTCCTGATGCTACAGAATGTCTCTTAGAGTACCTCGCAGGACCCCATTTTACAGTTCAATGGTAAAATAATTTTAGAAATGTAGCTTTCTGGCTGAAATTAGTGGGACACCATCCATGGAAATTTAATCAAAGTACGAACTGTGAGTTATGTACTGTATGAATGAAATTCATCTCTGTTTGCCAGGACTGATTACCCTTCTTCCCATAAATGAGCAAGCATATTTCTCTATTGCAGTGTCACTTTGGAAAAGAGAGAAGTGTCAGGTTGAGATGAATGACTTATCCCTGCACAGATGTAGCAAACTGTCACACGCCTGATTCTGTTTGCCATGGTACATTATGGCATAGAGTAGCCAAAAACCCTCCAGCATGAGACAAACACAGAATGCTGTTTTTGGATCAGCATCAAAGCACTCGCAGTGGATGCCTTTTTAGGAAAACAGAGACATGGTGTAGATTTAACCCACCCAGTATTCAATGAGTGCTTACAAACCCTAACAGTGTTCATGATTTTTAAAAAGCCTCAAACAATAAAAGGAAGTTGCTTGAGTGTGCTGAATACTTATTCAGCTAATAATTCTTAGAGTACTTCTACTGTGGTGCCTGTTCTCTAAGGATTTGCAAAAAAGAAGGACTGAGTGCTTTTTTCAGCCTAATTATCTTTTTTCCAAAATTATTTGAGGCCAGGAATGCTTTGTGGTGTTTGCCTATCCCTGATGCGATAGACATGCTATCATGTCTATCATGTCTTACAGGTACCATCAAGCCAGAGCAGTCGGTGGAACTTGGAAAGTTGCTCATGCCCAGTAGCATAAACAGGATCCAAATGGAAAATAGTTATCATGGGTTCAGAGTGTGGATAGAGTTAAATGGTTAATGCAATGAATCTCATGTACTACTCTCCCCTTCCAGTTCGCCTTTTTGCCATGGTAAAATTGTAAAAATATTCACTGTAAAATATTCTTGAGAACTGTTTTGATTCCATGACAGTTACTTGGGAATTTGGTTACAGATTTCCTGTTCGATGTTAGTCATTTCCTATAGAAACATGGATTATTTGACTGCACTGTCTTCTGTAAGCAGCTCCCACATATAAATTATGAATGCTTTGACCCACTCCACTTAAGTTTGACTGAGGAGCTGAAGTCTCCAACAGATGAAATTCTGTCAAGTTTCTTGAAAACGACAGCCACGTTAAGGAGATATATTCTATAAAGCCAGCTAAACCATATTATTAGACATCATAGAGTCTCCATCAGACAGATGAAGATGAATCTAGGCTTTGCAAAATCTCCCCCCGCCCAGTCATGAAACAACTTAATATTTTAGAAAATTTTTGGTTTAGACCCATTTTTTAATCCGTGAAAGAATGAGGTGCCAATAACTGTTTCAGCAGGGAAAAAATATTTCTGGTTTCCAAAGCAAACATTTTAGTAATTGCCCCTCATTTATTTGTATTTTCTAATTTGCTTTACATACTACAGGGAATCCTGCAATTACCCATAGCATGTACTGTCTGTACCTTCCTGATTGAACTGCCACCTCCCCTATACTTTGTTAGAGCTGCCATTCAATGCAGCTCTGATTCAGGCTCAAGGGAATAGCCTTGACACAATGCACTGAAGGCAATATTTGCAGAGAAAAGGGATAATCGCTGAACAGCAGCCTAGCTCCACGTTTCCATGTCCCATGACCTCTTTTCTCTCTAGCCTTGGCATTAGAACTTAGTATAAGTCCCTAGGACTCTGCTGTCCCCTTTCATGATCCCTTACCCTCAGGCGCAGTTTGGAGGTACTTCTGGCAGGTTAATATACTTCACGTGACGAGAGCAGTGAAATATCACAGTCTGTTTCCACTAAGGTTTCATAGAAAGCTAAAGCAATGTCTTTATCTGCTGATATTTGCCAAGATCATCACCTCTAACTGCACACATTTTACAAAAACTGTACCCAGTAAAACAGACTTAAAAAATGAAGCTCGATATCTCTTTTTTTTCTTTTTTCACTCCATTCAGGGTTATTATTCATTCCTAATGATATTTCTTTTATCTCAGGCTCTGTTAGGTTTCCTAAAATCCCAGTTTCACATCATTTTAGGAAAAATCTTTAATACAAACCTACCCTTAACTGAACTGTCCTTAAAAAATCTGTTTCCTTTGTGATGTCCAGCTGCAGGATCTTTCTTCAATTAGATGCTAGTATGCAAGAAAAAAAAATTGTCAAAGCATTGATATGAAAACATAAATTGCATAAAATACTGGTAACAGAATACCAAAGTCACAACTTGACATCTACAATCAGGGGGTTTTTTAGCATTATGCTAATAGGACTGTGTTTTATTTATGCAGTGCTATAGATTTGCATGATGCTTTATAAAGAAAATATCTGACAAGTTCCTGCTAAGTGCAATATCCTACATCAGGCATAGTATAGCACTGCACAAGGGAATGTGGATGAGAAGGAGAACACTTTAACAGGAAAAAACAATATAAATGCCCAAATTCTTACCTAAAACCTGGTATTTTCATTTAACGTGTTTAAAATGTCTGGAATGCAGCTTGGCCACATCTCTATCTAGTGAATTTGCTATGTGTTATCCTGATTTTCAGGAGGATGAGGAGAATTAATCTTTCAGCCTCCTCACTACCTCTACTCTTAGTGGGAATTATGAATTAGCAGAAGCGTGCGTGCACTTTTGTATACTCCTTACTACAGAATGCCCAACCTGGGGGAGGGAAATTGTACGTGTGCCTTCATCTGGTTACCAAAAGGTCATCTTTTGTAAGTGATCACTACAGCCACTTTTGCTCCACATGTCCTCCGACTTTCAGAAAATTTCAGCTGATATGTATCAAGAACGGCCGTGTCATGGTAAGGATGCAACAAAATTGGAGGTTCATGAAGTTATTATGGTTATATCATAATTACCTACAAAGTCAACCGAATATGTCTTGTGTGTCAGCTCTTTGCTGGTGCTCTGCTTGTATATATACACTAGAGATGTGTCCCTTTCCCTACGTCAAGACTGTAACTAAGCTAAAGGAGTACATGAATGCAAACTTTGCAGGCTGTTGCTTACTGTGCATTGTTCATGCTGTGAAACTACGTATTCAAATCTTACCTGCTTTGGCCTTCCACACTTTGTCAAAAGATAAAGAAGGCAAGCCTAGTAAGTAGAATTTGTGGAGAAATCTGTCAGCATATGAGAGAAGCTTAGGGGAGAGGGAGAAGGGAAGCTTTATTATTGTCTTGATTTTTTCCTTTAAAAAAAAAAAAAAAAAAGAAAAAGAGGCAGAGTAGAACAAAGCAGCAAGCAAAAAACCAGCCAAAAACAAACCCCAGAAATTTTCTGGCTAAACCTCAGAAATTCACAGTGGAAATCCTTCTGAATGCTGCAGCTGGGCTTCTTGGACAGGCAATATAACTCCCAAGATGCACAGCAGTCTCCTTAGTCAAGGAATTACTACTGCGCATCACAGGAAGCCCCTGGCCACAGTGCATCAAGGACCAGTGCATCAACAGCCCAGCTAGTGAGACCGGTGCATCTTGCAAGCCGTAACTTCCATAAAACATCACACAGGTGTATTTTAATGCTAAATACAGTAAAATTATGTTATACAAATATAAATGTAAATATAAGTATTTTGTGTGTGGTTTGTGTGGATCTTTAAACAAATTTAGTTCACCTTTTTATGAAAAATTTACATTGATCAAAAGCTGGTCACACTTAAAAAACTTACTGGCCAACACTAAATTCCTTTTATTTCCAAAATAACCTGTGCAAAGTACAAACTTGTCTTGACAATGCAATATTTTTTTCCGTGTATCCTTTAGCCTGCCAGAAGTCAGCATTGCAAAGAGAGGTGAGATGGGTAAAAAAGCTTACCATATCTAGTACCATAAATTTCCCCCTGAACAAGGAGTCAAACAAGCCTATGGGCCATTTTTACAACTTCTGTTCTAACAGCTGTCGCGGGACTGCTGTACACAGTACAATTTGTTTATTTTACTTACTTTTTCCGTGTATCCTTTAGCCTGCCAGAAGTCAGCATTGCAAAGAGAGGTGAGATGGGTAAAAAAGCTTACCATATCTAGTACCATAAATTTTCCCCTGAACAAGGAGTCAAACAAGCCTATGGGCCATTTTTACAACTTCTGTTCTAACAGCTGTCGCGGGACTGCTGTACACAGTACAATTTGTTTATTTTACTTACTTTTAGGTATTTCAGTAAAAGGAGCAATTAAATTTCCCTATCTTTGCAGCACAGATCTCTCATTTTCATAATTCTCAGAATAATGGAAGTAATTAAAGCATTTTAATTTTTTAATTCCTTCTTATGAACTTCTAGGTCCTTTTTAAGGAAGTGAAAAATACAACAATTTGAGGCAACTGATACCCTATTACCCCTGCTCCCTGCCTTAGTTTAATATGCCAATGGTTAGACAATAACATGTTTCTGGACTTCAGAAAAATCTTCTCAGAATGATCCAATAAATCTCTGATACGATGTAATATTGCCCTCAACTACTTCCTCACTTTGAATTTATTTATTTATTTATGGTGTTAGGAGATGCTAAAAATAAAATCTTATAAATATATAGTTAAGTCTAAGCATGTATTTTATTTTAAGATGTTTTGTGGCCTGGCTGACATTTGGCACACGAAACCCAGGCCCTACAATACTCCCTCTAATATTTTTTTCAGCTGAAGTTATTGGAAGTTTTTGCCACTGAAGCCTGGTCAGAGCCCTTATAATTGGATAACGGAAAGAGGCGTACATGTCCTACATACCACCAGGTTACCTAGGAGAGGTGGTAGCAAAACATAATAATTATACGTATCAGTTACTGAGTTATGTTATTGAGAGTCATTGGTAGAAACAATATGTACAGGATATTCCTAATTATCCCTTCAGTTTGGTAGCATATTTAAAGCACTGGCAGAAATCTGCGCTTCCCTCTCCTTTACTCTCTGTGTCAGAGTCAGCCTCAGCCAACATATTCTTGATTAGTAATTCAGCATATTTGGCCCAAGGTATTTTTATGCCTTCTAAGGTGACTAGGGATGTTTTCTGTTTAATGGTAGCTGAGAATATATTGGTTTTAAGTTTATTCTAAAATTTTATAACAGATTGAATTGTTACAGGTTTTAAAGTTAATGAGACAATTAGCATTTTCATTCTGTCCTGAAAGTATAGGCACTTCAAAGCAAAGGTAACACTTATTATGCCTGCTTCATTGCTTGATTGT
>NW_008795029.1:2225823-2315038 GCF_000699145.1 Aptenodytes forsteri
AGCAATTAAATTTCCCTATCTTTGCAGCACAGATCTCTCATTTTCATAATTCTCAGAATAATGGAAGTAATTAAAGCATTTTAATTTTTTAATTCCTTCTTATGAACTTCTAGGTCCTTTTTAAGGAAGTGAAAAATACAACAATTTGAGGCAACCGATACCCTATTACCCCTGCTCCCTGCCTTAGTTTAATATGCCAATGGTTAGACAATAACATGTTTCTGGACTTCAGAAAAATCTTCTCAGAATGATCCAATAAATCTCTGATACGATGTAATATTGCCCTCAACTACTTCCTCACTTTGAATTTATTTATTTATTTATGGTGTTAGGAGATGCTAAAAATAAAATCTTATAAATATATAGTTAAGTCTAAGCATGTATTTTATTTTAAGATGTTTTGTGGCCTGGCTGACATTTGGCACACGAAACCCAGGCCCTACAATACTCCCTCTAATATTTTTTTCAGCTGAAGTTATTGGAAGTTTTTGCCACTGAAGCCTGGTCAGAGCCCTTATAATTGGATAACGGAAAGAGGCGTACATGTCCTACATACCACCAGGTTACCTAGGAGAGGTGGTAGCAAAACATAATAATTATACGTATCAGTTACTGAGTTATGTTATTGAGAGTCATTGGTAGAAACAATATGTACAGGATATTCCTAATTATCCCTTCAGTTTGGTAGCATATTTAAAGCACTGGCAGAAATCTGCGCTTCCCTCTCCTTTACTCTCTGTGTCAGAGTCAGCCTCAGCCAACATATTCTTGATTAGTAATTCAGCATATTTGGCCCAAGGTATTTTTATGCCTTCTAAGGTGACTAGGGATGTTTTCTGTTTAATGGTAGCTGAGAATATATTGGTTTTAAGTTTATTCTAAAATTTTATAACAGATTGAATTGTTACAGGTTTTAAAGTTAATGAGACAATTAGCATTTTCATTCTGTCCTGAAAGTATAGGCACTTCAAAGCAAAGGTAACACTTATTATGCCTGCTTCATTGCTTGATTGTATTGAAAAGTAGGAACTCCCTCTAACAAAGGCTAATTTGCTGTAAAGTTCATGTTTTCTCTGATATGCATCTTCTGGGTACTTCAGGTAAAACTCTTTCCCACAATAAGATCTGAGAGGACTATTCTCTACATCACCTCCCGTACTGTTGACTGGAGGGCAATTCCCTTTCACTTGTACTGAGGTTGGCTGCATGTTGTCTCTTATTCTCTTTTTCTCTTTGAGTAGTCAGAAATTATTGCACAATTGATTTTCCAGTTGCTCAAGAGACCTTGAAACAGCTTTTCTTGAGCTTTTCTATTTCGAAGTTCCCAGAAACAGCAAGGTGAAAAAGAAAATGTATAGTAGAGATTATTTTCCTAAAACCTGTTCAACAGGTGGAGCTGTATGCTGCAAAATAGAGTTCAGAAATGAAATCCGTATGATGAGATGCTTGTTGAATCATTTTCAAAGTTATAGAGAATATTATACCTGTACCAAACACATGTTCTTTTCAAGTTTTAGGAGGAATTTTTCTGCAGTTGCCCTAGATTGGGATAAGAAAAATAAGCCTCAGAAAGGGTTGTTTTGATTTTCAGTGCGTTTCCTTAGTGGGCAGAAGTCCACTAAGCTTTGCTCTGCTCTTCCTTAGAAACTTAAGAAGTAATAAATGGAGCTGGGACATCTTGGATGTCGCACAGCTGGTGTTCAGCATTGTATTACTGGTAAAGCGTAATGCTACATCAAATATTTATTAATCAGCACTCCTTATGACATTTCTTCTTGCTATTAGTGAAAGAAGTTTGGGTGACAGAAAACTCACAAAAGACAGTTTAATGAAAGAGAGCAATAGATATAGAATGTATTATAAAGCATCCTTCTCTCTCTCTCTCTCTCTCTCCTTCACTGCCAGTTTTGACCGGTGCCCCTTTGAGGGAGAAGAGCAAGACCTCTGACTGTTCATCTGCAGATGCCAATTCTCTTTTCCCCTCCCCAGAAAAGAGGACTGTTTGCCCAAATTTTCTGATTCTTTTAGAATACACTGAAATACAGCTTTGGAAAATGAGTGAGCTGTATTAATATCACTCATTAATTCATATCTACTATTACTGGTACATCAGAAATAGTTTGATTTGCTCACGTCAGAGGACAGAGTATGCATAATCTTGTGCAGTCCTCAGTTTCTACCCTACTTTTACAGAAATAAAGGTATTATTTCAGTAACAGGAGGTAACATATTATATGCACCTACTGTGACATATAAATGTACCTGGCAAGGAAAAGGGAGGAGATGATATCCATAGCTGACAAGTCAGTTACTTGTTACCCATCCTTTGACAGTGTTGTACCAGTTTCATACTACATCTGTTTACAAAAACACACATAAGCATTATCAAGCAGTAAAAAGGTGGTCACTAGAGGAGTATTTTTTTCACAACAGGAATAATTTTTTATCACGAGTTAGTTGCCATTCTTTAATCTTTTAGGAGTTTTTCTTCACCTCATCAGTAATTTTTTTCCCTTCACTAGTGCAGACTGTGCCAGATTTGCTCGCCTTTCCTTAGGCTAATGGAACTTGTGAGATTTCTTGGAAATACATCCTACCCAAAGTGACAAAGGTGCAGAAGGTCTTATCATTTAATCCTCTTTATTACCTACCTTCATTAGATTAGGTACTTACCTAATCTTCAGAACTGTATTAGTTGAACATGCCACAGTTGGAAAGCTTTACTCACACTGGGCAAGGAAGAAAGATTTAGGTATTTCAGTTGTATTAAGATGACCAGTGCTCCTCTTTTCCCAATAAGTTTGGATTTACAGACTTGCACACTTTTGGGGTTTTATGTTCCTTTCGGGTTTTATCTTACAATGCCAAACAATATTACCTATGAGAAGGTCCTGTGTAAGAGCTGTGTAAACATACAGAAGCCAAAAGTCCAGCTGTAAATTGCCCAAGGCTCAGGCAGGCAGTGACAATGACCAGATAGTCAGACGGAGTGCTGCACTTGAGTAACAAGAGTTCTTGCATGCGCAAAGGTGGTTTTTTGCACTAGAGCGGAACAGTTTCTAGATGCTTCCTTTGAGCTTGCTAAGAAAAGTATTGCTATGGGCTGCAGTAACCTATAACAACTGCCAACGCTGAGCATTTAGCAACCAGCCCTCCTTTAAGCTGACCATAAAACAGGACCAAAACACATGTCCCTGTCCAACAGACCCTTTGAATATTTGAATATAGGGCTTCATGAAATATTGTTTGATAGGTGTGAAGAGGAGGGAGAAAGAAAAGTAGAAGACACAGTATAAACCAGGAAGGGAAATCCTAGACATAGGCCAGGTGGACCTAGAGAAACATTGAGAGAAGTCTTTTTGGTCTGGGAAGTCATCAAAACAGTACTGAGTCTGGGATAGAGAAAGCTGCCTTCAAATCCTCCACCTCTCCTGACCTGGGGAAAGCGGATTTAGATCAGTCTGTGTGACAAGTAAAAGACCGCATCAAAGAAATGCTTGAATCAGTCTCACGCACTTAATTTCTGAAACTGTTATAATAAGTTGCTGCACGCGTAAGACAACTGCCCTCAGCTCCCATGTAGTGACACATCATGACGGTATTGTCCAATGTTAGACAGGAGTAACTGTGCCGTCCAGCAATGAAATGAGCCGCTCCTCCGGTTCACAGATGTCTTCCTACTCAGCTGGGACATCTGCTAATGTGATTTCTCATCGTGAATACATGTTTAAACTGGTTACCTCTGGGCAAAATAGCTGTATGTCTTTGCTAGCAAGTCACTAGCAAAGTGAAGTTTGGTTCACTTTTGGGCTTTGATTGAAATAATAAGCTTCCAGGACATTATTTTAAGTTGATGAGAATGACTGAGGACACTAAGCTACAGTTAAAAGGAGATTCATCTCAACAGTAGAGAAACAGTAATATTCCTTTTCTGTCTTCTTTTTCTTTGTCAGGTTTTTGCTCAATTTTTCCTTCAAAATAAATGTATTTAGAGGTGTACTTCTCTTTTGACCAACAATTTCATACAGTTACCTGGAGCAAAACTGTAGAATTTACTCAGCTGATTTTTTTTCTCATTTTTCCTGGGTAATTTATAAGTAAATTACATTTGCTATCATGATGTCTGGTCTTTGCTTTCTATGATTCCAAGTTCTTTGAAATGAAATTGTCACCTAAAAGAAGTTTAAAAAATCACAAAGAAATTATAGTTTTAGCCAGCTTCTCTTGGCATCTCTCAGTATAAATAGAAAAGATCCACCAAACTGTGCAACCTGAGACTGCCTTTTGCTAATTGAAGCTATATTGGCATAAAAATGAACTAGTACCAATTTTTGCAGGACTGGCAGAATGAAACTATAAAAGCAGGACTGGCAGTTATATGAATGAAACTATAAAATCACTTGTGAATCTGACCTGAAAAAGTGAAATGTTTCAGAAATGTTGTAGCAAATAATTTTGAATTTTCTGAGTTTTTTTCTTTTTTTTCTTTTTTTTCTGAAACTGTCAACTGAATGCAAGTTGCAAATACACTTGACTTGTCAGAAACTCTGTTCAGAGTCATTGTTATTTTTTGGTCATGAAAGTGATTTGCTCCTTCAAAAATGGCTAACCTTATTTTTTATCCATTGCTCTTATTAATAATGTCATAATTATTTCTTTGGAATTTGTTCCATTTCCAGACAAGAACTTGGATTTTTATATACTTGGATTTTCATATAAGAAGTTGGACTGGGAATGAAATAAAATCTGAATGAAAGATGATTTCGCTTTTAATTTTTATTGAATCATCAGTCTATTTTTCCAGAATTAAGAACTTTGCTTATTACTAGATTCCATTGTGGATAGTCATCACTTACACTGATAGGGCTTTTTAATTATCATTTCAGAGTGAAATGAGCATTCATTACAGTACAAAATAGGAGAAAAAAATCACTAAGCAACATCATCATCTTTTTTTTCCCCACTGATTAGCTTAAAAGGTACACCTATCATAATAAGAAAAAGTAGCATGAAGAACACAGTTGAGTTCAAACACATATGGTATTAATCTCACATAATGAGCATTGGTTCAGCTGGCAGGAGAAACTACACTAAATAGATGGTAAGCTACAATTGGCTTCCAAAAATCATGGCCCTTGACTTTAATGTGTCCCCTGCATCAGTTTCTTATATTTAAGAATGCTTATTATTAAGTCTTCTTGCTGTGCTCTCCTCAGTTCCATGCTACTAATTGGTTGTGAGTGAGTCTGGTGTTCTCTAATACATCCTCCTCTACTGCCGCTAAGTCTGCTGGAATTGCCACCACCCACCGTCCTCCCAGTGCTGTAACAACTGCACTTATTACGCCATATAATATCTCTTTTGTAGTATTTTCCAGTAATCTCTCCCAATCCAAAAGATATTCTTGATAAGATTTTGGCATTGGTATTCATTTTATCGGCCTGATATTTTTATGGTAAAACTAAAGTTAGCAAAATCATTTTTTTCCCCTCTGTCTATCAGGTTTTAATTTTGTTGATGCTAGAATGTAAGTTTTTTTGCTGCATTCACTGATGTTCATATATCTGGACATGAGTATTCTGTCCATTCTGCATGCATATAGGGACATGCGTGTTTGTGTATGTGTGTATTGAATAGAATCTTTCTTGTAGGCGATGAATGGATCTTTAAATACGTATTGGTGTGGCCAGATGCAGACAGATATATGCTCACCTGTCTGTTTTGCAAGCTGGTCATGTTCCCAGAGGGGTTTATCAGCTTGGGCATGGTGCCATGCTTGCACAGGTATACAAGTAGTGGGCTAGAGCTTGTTCATATCCAGCCAGCTGAGAGCGAGAGCAAGACAAGGCAAATTCGTACAGCCAGATGTACCCCAAAATCTTCTCAAAAGCACTGTTTGTGGGTTCCTTCCTTTCCTTCTGATTGTATCATATGCCAGGCTGACAAAATTTCCTGCTTTACCTAACTGAATTGTAAGATTTGACAGTCAACACAGGAATAAATAAAGTAAATTTTTGGTCTGAAGGTAGGATAAATTTATTCCTACATCTTTAACTTGAGCCTGTTTTCCTTGATGGCAAATTTCAAGGAGAATCGGTGTTGTCTGCTCTGAGCTGTTGTGTCTCCTTGCCACTTTCCCCTTCATCTATTGCCCACAGGACCCATTCTCTCAGATGACTGCAAGAGACCAAATTAATGCACTGGGGAGCCGTGGCTCCCAGCTAATACTTACTTTGTTTCAGCTGTTTTGGGGAGCAGTTGTGATCAAAGCTAGTAGTTCTGTAAGACAGTGACCATTGCCATCACCACAGAAATCGGGAAGGGATGCCCTGTGCAGTCCCGTATGTGCCACAGAACACGGGCATTTCTTCTCCACCATGGTCTCAATGAAGTTGGGGGACTGAGCTTTTAGTAAGAATTGTAAAAGTGCCATTCTAAAATTGTATGTTTCATAAGAAGATGAGGAAGAAAATGGTCAGTTTGGGCAGTTTGAAACAATTTTGATTTATCATCTGAAGAGAAGGTGCTTAGAACTAATATTGCAGTATTGACTTGCATGCGGTGTTATTCTGTGTCACTTCCAAGTCATTTTTAGAACTGGCCAGAACTTCTCATTTGTTTTGCATGGGAAATGTTTCCTCTTGCTAAGATTTCCTTTTAGCGTGGATTAGAAAAATGCTAAAATTTCCTTCTGAAAATGTTTTTGAGATGTTTAAGGCATTTCTTGAAATATTTTGCTTGGATAAGAATGAAGCATTGAATCCTTAATAAAATGAAACATTCTGATGACTTTCTACCAAAACATATGATTAAATAATATGTTCCCATGAAACACTTCTGTGCTTTCTGGTATATTTCTGGCAGTGTTGACCAGCTCTAGATGTTGCTTAAAAGATAACTTTACTGTAATCACTTCTGGTTCCTCAGGCTTACACATATCCCCACCACACAGAATTAAATGAGGTACCTCCTGGTGCCTGTTGAAATCTGATGTTCCGCTAGGTCTAGTGACTGAAAAAAAAAATTTATTCTTCTAAGCTGTATCATTGGATATTTAAATGGTGGAAAGGATATGTTCTACATATATCTATAAAACATATTCCTTTTACAATGTAATTTCTTTTTCAGTATATAAGTTTCCTCACAGCTTTTCAATAGAATTTTTTTTTGTATTGGTGAACACAGGTAGTCTATCATGGCAGAGAATGTGCAAAGTATGACACCAAGAACAATTAAGGCATTTTTAGTTTCTCACTGAAGGATAGTTTTTAATGCTACATTTTTGTGTACTAAGTACTCCATATAGATAGAGTCCATTGTGTTCATTTAAAATAGTTCTTCTGATATGTTGACATTGTCACTGTGGAACACGTTCCTGAATTTTCCTCATTTAGCTCACAAGGTTACAAGAACCTTTCAGCCACCAGCTGGAATCTCTGAAAGAAAAGTTGTTTCGATCTTCAGTTCATCTTTCACAATTTGCTCTACAGAAAATTGTAGGAACGGCTCTTAGCACCTTCACATCTTACAGGATGCTGATACAAACATGCACTTAGCATTAAGTACACTAGTAATGGTCTGTAAGTCAGCAGAACCATTCACATGCTTACTCAGGCAAGTGCTAGAGCCCTTCATTGGACTGAGGCTTAGGAAATTGCCACTGTAGGGTAGAACAGTGTGCAAACCCTTCCTTTCCACTGGGTCATTTATAATTGCTTGTGTACAACCTTTAAAACCTTTACTTCTGAAGTCGACATTTGGTATCCTTGTTCACAATCCAGGAGATGAATTTTTTGTCAGATTTGTACCCTCTTAAGAATGAAAGAAACAGGAGAAAAAAGTCTTTTTCTGTTCTGAAATCATCTCTGCTGTTGTCTTTTGAACTGCTGTAGCATAGATGTGATAAATTACAGAAATTAGCAGTGCTGTCCTTTCTTGGTAGCTACATCACACTGTAGCTGGCTGTGACCAACCTCTGATGAAGGAGTAGCTTGTAACAACCCAGAGCTCTGAGCTTCTGTGCTGGCCCTGTCCTTCTATTCCCGCACCAAGAACACACCTTCCACTGTCTTACTCCTGCAGACTGACTGACAAGAGTATTTCCTTCTTTCTATCCACAGAAGCGGTAGAGGCCTTCTCAGATTCAAAGAGTCTGAATCATCAGCATTCAAGGTATTAATTCATGCATTGATGGGTCGATTGCCTCCAATGTTCACCTTCTTCCCCCTGCAGACCTTACGTTGTGGATATGCTGTGAGGTCACCAAAGAGCAGGGACTGACAATAATGTTGTTCACGCCACTCACAGTTATGCACTGAATTTAACTGGCCGAGTTAGCAGCTTGATCATCCTGGTGTCATTACGTAGTCGCTGCAGAAAGGCTGAGACTGATCCCCATCAGTTTGCCGTCACCATAGATATCACTCTATGCATAAGCTAAGGAAACTAGCCAGCTACCTTACCCCTTTAAAGCTCAGCTGTGTGTCTAAACCTGGGTGCTGCAAAAACTCACATCCTTATTAATACTGAATTAGTCTGTGAATATTTCTGAGAGATGCTTCCAGCTCTCAGAGGATTCAACCAAAACTGGTTACGCACAGGTCATATTTTCTAAATTTCTTTGCAAGCAGGAGGGCTATAAATTTTCTTTTGCTGTAGAAATTTAAATTCTGAGATATTGTGAAAACTTAAATTTGATGAGGACAGATTCATCTACCCAGCATGGACCTCTAATGTTATGTATTTCAGGTGCCTTACCTTGGCCAAGATATTTGCAGGGGACTGTCAGATGTAACTTGGCTCCTGCAGGTGATCTGTGCCCTTGTGGCATTCCATTTGGAGGCTAAGGCGGATCTCGCAGGAGGTCTACGTTTGTCAGCCATACCTCATCTCCAGTGATTCCAGGAGGAGAAGCTCTGGTTGTAATTCCATGCTGTAATATGCCCATGGCAGTGCAGGACACTCTGGGACTAGAAGTGTTCAAGCCTGCATATTGTTTTGCTTTGTGCTCTCCTCTATGTTCATTTTGGAGCTGGCAAATGTCAAGTTCAACCTGATGCTTCATGAAGGTAGAGGGGATACTGTGAAGGCTGCTGCTTGTACCTTAGTATGTGGAGCATATTCAGTGGGAATTGATGTGAATTACGTCACTAACAAAAAAAAGCCAGTACAACAGCAGTTAAATGAATATTGCTACTGTCTGTTAGGGAATGCTAAAAAAATTATCATAGAACTGTCTGTAGCATTTTTTAGGTTTTATTTGCAGTAGGAGTAGTTTGAAGGAGGCATCACTGCTTTACATCCACAGTCATGGAGTGAGACTATGAGTAAACAACTTCAGACTGATTCACTTGTACACTTGTCTGTTACAATAAAAGTTTGGGGGTGGGTTTTTTCTGAATTTATTTGGAAATACTCCAAATCTGCCACCTTGCAGGGTCTTGGACTTGCTATAATTAATGTCCATTTATATTGCCTCCCCATCATGCTTAAAATTTACCTTTTAAAAGTACGAGGTATCATGGAAAGTAGTCAGACGGGGGTTTTTTTCAGTGTGATCTCATGCCTGTGAATTAGCATGCAGAGCTACACAAGCCTTGTGGTGGAGGCAGCGGAAGAAGCCAGCATTGGGAAAGAGCAGCAGCCGGCGAGGGAGAGGGAGGGCTAGCTGCAGGAGGAGGGGTACACAAAAACAGAGAATGGAGAGCAGCTTCCAAAAGGGAGGGAAATGGGAGAAAGAAGGGCAGCAGCAACAGTTGAAGGGTGAAGGTGAAGAGGGGAGAACAGCTGCTTTTCTCCCTCATATCCTGACTGAGTTTTTCTCTGAAATGCCCATGTTTTTTGAGCATATTGATTCTGTGACCCTCTTTAGCTGTTTGAACTCTCTATTGGAAAGAATCAAACAATCCAAATCTGTTTCTGGGATCTGTATTATTTTGCATTCCCTTGAGGTCTGAAGGAAACAGAAAAGACAAATGGTGTGATAATCACAGACCACACAAGAAAAAACCCAAATAGGGGTGAAACAGCCCGGGAGAGAGGTCTGATTTTCAGGGACTGCCAGTGTGATGGTCAAATTTCTTCACATGTAATTTAAGATGTTTTTCTCAGCTCTGCAGTGGTGATGACAAAAATGCACTCGTTGGGATATGGAATTGATTGATTAGTTTCAATTATAGTTTTCAGCACATCTTTCATAGCGCCAGAAAAATCTTTTTCATTCTAAAACAAACCATACAAAGGTAGAGTCTAAAACTGAAAAGAAGGTGTTGAAAAGACAAGAACAGGGTCAATAATTTTAAAAAACCTGCAGACATATACAATAGCATTAACAAATTTTAGCTCTTTAACTTTTCCCAGGCAAAGTACTTTTCCCATGCATTTTGTTGAAAATTTGTTTTGGCACCTTTAGGCGATGACTCCTGGAGATACACTCACAACAACTTACTTTGCTCTTGTTTGCCTATTGCACGTGTGGTGCAATTTGTATAGGTGAAGGGCTTTCTCCACCTGAAGTCTGAGTCCTTAGATCCCACAGCTGTATTTTGTTATCAGTCTGTGCAAAACAGCTACTCGGGAATGCCACCTGAGCTTGGGTACCTCAGTACTGCTGTGAACTGTAACTGATCCAGAGAGGAGGAGTGATCTCCTATGGAACTAAAACACATTAGCATAGCAAAACTATTTAAATGCGAGCGCAGTGTAAATCACATAATGTTTCTTGGAGAGAGGGACAGCCGAAAGAAACTATACTAACTTGGAAAGGGAAATGAATGTTGGTTTAATTGGCTATTTAATGATTATCTGTTTTCTTCTTCTTCTTTTTCTTCTTCTTCTCTCTTTTAATCCAAACAGAAAGGTTAATCTAACTATACATTTAAGGCTTTTAAAGGCTCCATTACAAGACTTATTATGCTAAAAGAAACATACCTGGCATACTGCAGTTTTCTAAATGTATCAGCGATGCATGTAATGATTCACTTAAACCATCATGGTCAGAATTCTTTTACATTATTTCTATGTAAATTGGATGCTTCACAATTACTATAATATGTGTGAAATTCCACTTATTATTTCTTTTAACATGGAAACTTTTATCACTTAACTTCAACTCACTGGACAGAATATTTGAACCATTTGCAGTCATTAGAGCATTTTTGTTTGGTCAAAACCCTTGTGGGATTATACTTTGGAAAAATAGCATGAATTACATTCAATGCAACTGAATGGCAATTTTAAATATATAAGGGGCATCAGGAGTGCTCGTCATTATACTTAGAATTCAACATGATATTTTGTCTGTTATGGACTTGTTTTTACATTTACTTCTTTTATCTTCAAGAGACTTATTTCACCATGTAACATAAAAAAAGCCATAATCCATATAGAAAAGGCTATCTGGTGAAGTACATCTTCCTTTTCATGTTCTGGAGGACCAAGTTAAAATACTAGCTTGGGTCACAATTTTTTTAGTTTCACCTTACTAGTCAGAAGACATTTTCCTATATCCTAGGAACCACTGGATGAACTGGTGCAGCAGGAAGTCTCCTCTAGAAAAACTGAAGGTGATGTTCTTCTTTGCTAGTCTTGAGACTTGGCACAGGATCTCTCAAAACTTTCTGAGATTCCCAAAAGTCCCAATCCACATCAGGACAAAGAAGGCAGAAGAGAAAAGAAAGACTTCAGAGCAGCCAATAGCCTCATAACCCAGGCAAGTAGTTGAACTGTAGGAAACTGATTTGAATGTCTGCTTTGCCATTCTCCCACAGGCAAACCAGCCTACCTTGTTGGCTGTTAGCTCTTCTGGGTGGATCTCTCTGGCTATTCATTGGAATAGGGACTTGAAGTTCAGATGCCTTGAGATTGCTCTAACAGCCTGCCTCAGGGAGTATTATTTACAAACTTTAGAAGAGCTCTAAGAAGATTTTTGGCACTAGAGAGAGGTAGCAAACTAGAATAGCCAAGAGGTTTTGCAGGAGGTAATGCAGGTGCATGTCTTCCACGGTCCAGAGTGGTAGGACCCGGATTTTTGCCTATTCTGGGAACCTTTCCTTAATGCTCTTTCTTCCATCATCTTCCAACACAAGTACATTGACCTGTCATTTTAGAAGAGCTAACATTTTCTGTCTCTGCTTCTTCTGGCTTTAAGCCCTCTCAATCTGTTTCTATTTTAACCACACTTGATAACATTTTTCCAGAAAAGAGTTAACTGAAATTAGTAGATTTTAATAAGACAATGGGTTTTTTTTTTTGTTTCTGTATCATGTGAAGATGCCATTTTTAAGACAAAGTGATGAAACAGATTATGATCTCACTGCTTTAGCTTTTACTCCAGTAAACTCTGCTTCTCAGCCCTCAATGAAGCTCTCGTTTTAATTTGAGTGAAAATGCCTCAGGTTAAAAATATACATCCTGATTCCAAGGAGAAGTGCTCCAACCCTTCCACCACTAATCTTCCACCACTCATTTCCAGAAATGAGTCTACTTGAGCTCACAGAGCTGTGTGCCTTTAATTTCAGCATCAAAACACAGAATACACTTTAAAAACATGGCCTTTTACAGGAAAGGTGAAGAATCATATCCTGGGCCCTGGCACGGGGGTCATGGTGTGCTGAGTTATTGCCTTAGATTTGACACTCAAACCTCTGTGACTTTAGGCAAAAAATCTTTGCCTCAGTTTCCTTTAAAGCAAAGGCATTATAGAAGGTGATAAAAGCTTTCTTTCCTTTTGACATGACAGGTATCTGGCAATAATTTTCATTCTATTATTTAGACAATTCTTTGCTTCTCTACAACACAGATACAGACAGTGAAAAATAAGCTTAACATAATTAACATAGTCCTTTTTCTTTATTTCAAATAAAAGCATCATTTTGTATTTGAATTTGTATTTGCAATACAATTTTTTACTAATTTTATTAAGTGGTTTGAAGGAGATTAATTTTCTAGTTTGGTTTTTTTGTATGTTTTGTATGTTTCAATTTAACTTCATGAATATCTGTAATATGTAAACAAATATCTATAGCTACATATGTTGCACATGCTGCATATTTTAACTGCAATTTTTAAAATATGTATTTAAAGTTTATATTGCTAATAAAATCCACAATAGATTAGGTCAAATAATTTTTTAAGAATGCCCCCTACCACTCCTATACCTTAGCTGCTGTGCGTGTTTATGGCCTTACTTTAGATATGCACATACGCATTTTAAAATGAACTATTCTTCTAAGTGTTCGCTTTCTTTATTCATTATGTTTTTACCTCACTCATTAAAATGCAGAATGAGTGCTCACTTAAAATTTTTCTTTTGAAACTAAGCTACCTAGCAAATACGGTATAGTATATCTCTCTGCAATGCAATCATCAGCTATTTAAATAGATATAGTTAAAAATGGTAAAGACTTAAGTTTCACCATAACTCATATTGGAATTAATGACTCTGCTCACAGGTATGGGTTTGGAGGACAGAGACTGAACAGTGCTGTTACAGAGAACAAGCCACTGGCGAGTCAGGCAATTCACTGAGGACAGAATGATTAGCCACAAGGAGCACTTACAATGTGCACTGGTAATTTAAGTAATTGTATTGCAGGGTTTGTAGACCCATGAATTACAGAGATCTTTTTAAAAATACATATTGTGCAATTTGAACATATCCTGAAGCAGACACCGGGAAGAATCAGCTATCAAGTAATTCAGATAAGATAAAGCATCACTGATGTATAGTATTTGGAAAAACATGTAGAAGACCACATGCAATAAAACTATAGCATATACATTTATCATGAGAACTTCTTCACTAGGATGTTAGGTATTTAAACACCCCAAAACCCACAGATTTCCTGCAAAAAATTAAAAGCAAAACAAAAAGAGGGGAAAAACCTTAAGAAGGAGGTGGTTTCATTGGAATACAATGTTAGATTGATTTATGTTATCATTTTAAAATATACGATACAGTCACACCTAACCTAGCAAAAAAAATCCTTATATTTATCTCCTTTTTTGCACTGCATATTTTCAAAGACCTCCTATAGTTAACATTATAATATAGTTAGTTGCTACAAATATTCTGCGCTGATTATAGGAAAACTGTCAGTGTCTGTTCAAGGTCTGAAAAGGCTGCAGCAAATAGCTTTTCTCTTTGCCATGGAGACTGGGGTCTGTTTTTACGGTTACTCTGGTAACCAAAGCCTTTCTGGTGCTAGTCCTTTTCAGTTACTTTAGCGATTAAACCCTCTGGTTGAGACAAAAGGAAGGCGGTATGCAGACACTTCCCTATAAAGCAAATCTCAGGGTTAAAATTGAGCAAAACTTGTAATAAAAGAAATAAAAGCAGCTTCTAATCAGCTGGTTACATTGTAGCTGTGAGGTGTTTGTGTGCTTGCCTACATGTGGGAAGCTATGGTTTGGTATGTTTGAATTTTAATCTGATTATTACAGGACTAGAAAATGGATTAGGCATCTTCAGTGCTGTTTCAAGGAACACAGTCTCTCAAACCTGTGACCCTCACAGTGCAAAAGGCATCAGTTTTCAAAGTTATCGTCTGGTGGGGGGATTTTTTTTAAGGGCGAGGATTCTGACATTGCTTAGGGTGATGGATATTAAAATAATTGTAAGTAGAGATTACAGAATGCTGCCCCCAAAGTCATGGGTTTGTTATGTGGCATTAATGAATCTTCACGGGGACTGGGATGCTTTAGAAAACAAAGTCTAAAAATGGATGCTGACCTGAAGGCTTATTATCATCACGATAATAAAATACCCAATTCAGTGATCAATTTCACGAAGTTGATTACAGAAGATTGGCAACAGCAACAACAAAAAGATAGAAGGCTGAGTTGTAAAATATTTAACAGCTAAGATGGTAGTAAGTATTACTTTTGCTTGGAATCAGTAAGTGTAGGCAGGCTCCCAAATTATCTTGTTTTTCAAAATAGTAATGTTTTCACCTTAGGTAAGGGCTTATTATGGCAAGCTTTTACCGTCCCTACACATTTTGGTTTGAGCTTTCTACTCCGAATAAAGAGGATTTTTCTCTGGAAGAAACAGCAGACTAAATAGACCACAAATAATATGCTTCACAACTGAACAATCCATTCTTGCTTTAACATGGTCAAACTAAGTAACTCTAAACACTGCAATACCCATGGTGATAAACCACTTTTGAGCTGCAAAGTATTCAATTATTTTTCATTTGAACTATTAAATGTGTCACACAGAAATTCCCCATTGCTGTTTTCACCCACATAGATTACCGTGTTTAAAAAAAAAGAATAACTTTGTCCTATCAGAAGAGAGTTCAAACTAAAACACCACAGAATATAGCAACTAAATTAAGATCAATTGGTATTTGTTAACAGAGAGGAAAACACCTGCAATATTTAAACAACTAAAGTATCTGTTCATCCATAAATTAAGTGCAGGATCAGAATACTGGACTGATGTCAGTTTAATCAGATTTGTGCATTTCAATAGGGAATGCTCATTTAAATGTATAGGCATAGTATTAAAGTGGTAAACATAAGGTTTTCTGAGGCCACTGTTTGATGTGAGCATCGCTACTAGAAAGAGCAAGTACCGATTCCTGATACCAGGTGTGCAACTGATAACCAGGTGTTCCCATGCTAGGAAATAAAATAAACACCCTTTTTGTTCCATTTTCTGGAGAAGACAGGTGTCATAAGGAGAAGGGGAGAAACGTGTGTCTCTGAAATGGCTGGAATCAGAAGGAAGTTGACTATTTCTGGATTCGCTGTAGTGACTGAGCAAAGGAACTTACGGACATTTGTGCTGAAAATGGCTCCTGCCATTTAACCTGGTTTTGCATGGTGTTTCCAGAATTAGTGGGTTTTGCAAAACTTTTGGCCAAATCTGTCCCCAGCCTTTCTGCCACCTCAGATATTTTCCTGTTTTCAAAGAACTGGATTTTATTCATGACAAAACATTGACCTTGCATGTCCATATGTGTGGAAAAATCCAGACCTGTAAATTAGGTAAAATGGAGGACGGCGGGTTTCTGACAAACAGTCACATGCAATCACTGAGCTAAACACAGCAAGCTCTTGGCACAGGAAGACTTTATCACCACATTTGTCACTAGCCTTTCTTACTAATTCCTTATGTTGATACTTTATGTCCCAGTGAATGCTCTAACCGCAACCTCTTTCTCACACCCACATTCAGCAAAGCCCATCAGAAATGGAATCGGGTGGGGTGTTCAGGATTTGTGCCCCCCATCAGGTCCCCTATAAGGTGGGAATGCTCTCATGAGCCAGAAAATCAGCCTTCTCTTTACCTGAGGTGGCAGGTAAAATGGGGGTCAGGTTCTGACCTGCTAGCTTTGGTTTCCCATTCCTACGCCCAGGAATGATATCCCCATAGCTCCCCTGTAAATCAATTACCCAAGGCTAATGCTGCGGGCAGCCTCATCATTTGCGGGAAGCCTGCCTGGGCTCATGGGTGAGGATTTGCTTGCAGAGCACTGCGTGAAGTGCGTCTGCCAAGCGCCTTGTACTCCTCCTCTGCAGGGCCAGGCACAAAGACCTGCAAACTATTGCTTTTGCCCTTTCTGTAGAGGGGGACAGAGATCCTTACTGCAAATGGTGCACACGGTGATTGGCATTCTGCAGTCCTTCGTGGCATTTTGCCTGCAGGAAAAAAAAGTCATTATTCCCATTTTACAGCAGAGAAAGTTGAGATCGAGGATGAGTGACAGCAAAGACTAGAATTTAAACATGAGCGCTGGGACCTTAACCCTGCGTTGAACTGAAAACTTCATAGCAAAAGGCCTAGACAAAACCCTCAACTATGCTTGAGACACATTCATCTGGGGTAAAAGCATTTCTGAAGTAGAGCAAAGCAGTTCAGATTGAACTGAAAGCCTACTTGTGTGTCCTAGTTTGCACATCACGTAGTTCAGACGATGTGCCGAAACTGAAACCACAAGATATGGTCATTTAACCCACAGGTAAATTATACACAGGTAAATGAGGAGGATCTATTGCTTTTGCACAGAGGTACTGATACAGAAAAGGGTTGGAGTGGCACACTCATCTCCAGTGAACGAGCAAAAGCCTCACAATCATATTTGATCAGTGCGTACCTGGAATGCTCATCCCAGGATAAGCTGCTCTATCTTACTGATTTTATGTCGTCTTTGAAATTTACTTTTGTCAAGCGAAAACCCGAGGCCTGCGTTTTCCAAACCTTTTGCGCTGGCTCAGGACTGCGCACAAGTGCCCTCAAGGATGATCTGTGGCAAAGCTCCCGAGAGCCTTCTGGCCCTGCTCCTCTTTTGTAGGATTAAAAGCCACGGGGCATAAGTACTTGACCTTCTGTGACTTCTGGGATTTGTGAGCAGTGATGGAGAGGAAGCTTTGGGCTGTAGGATTGTAGAGAGGACATCTTTTAAAACGAATGTGTGATGTCTGAGAGGGGCGGAGATGGTAGTGAAAACAGAAAAAAGTACTGTTACTTGTGGAAAAGGATATTAACAATGACTCAGTACAGTGACAAGCTGCTGTATATGTTTTCCACCTTATATGCCTCCCACAACTAAGTAGGAACTCTGTCCTCATACGTTGCACAGGTTGGTTGGGGGAATCGGCCCACACTTCTCAGGTCATTTCTTGGCTGTAGCAAAATTTGCTTGTGTTACATAGTGGCCAGCAATGCAAATATAGTTCCAGTTTCAAGGAAGACATGTCCACATAAAACTGCATTTCACCATGAGCTGTGTGTAATTTTCACCTTATATAAGTGCAGACAACTTTTTTAAAAAAATCTTTACAACAGTCTCATAAGTGAAGTGGCATGCTGAAGTATGATTTAACAATTATAAAATCAGAGCCTTGAAGATATTTACCTGAGATGTCTTGCACTGGTTTGAAAGTCATGAAGCGTAACTCCTGAACCTGCTGCCCATGTGGGACTGGACAAATCATTTGACTTCTGCAATCTACAGTTACCTCTCTGTAACAGAGAAAAAATATTTAGGCCCCAGTTTTGCCAAATCCAATGTGCAGAAGAAATCAAAAGTGGCATTTTAGCAATCAAAGCTTTTTTTCAGTAGGTTTATTCAAGTGTATAGGAGCCTTACACATATAAGTAGTGCTCAGAATCATTATTTGCAAGTTACCAAGCAGCACTCAGCAGAAAAGATATGATTAGAAGACCCATTTCTCTGGCTGTCAATCTTGTGGCATTGCTTCAGTTGCCTAAACCTAGACAGCCAGAACCATTTAAGGCAACTCAGTTTGACTGAGACATCCTTATGGTGCCGGCAGGTATAATGCAGGACATAGGGAAGACCAACTCCACTCCGGACCGATGGCTGAGAGCCAGCCTGGAGACCCTCACCCATCTCAAACACAGTAGTTGCTTGTTTAGGCAAGCAAGGCAACTAAGTTTGCCTGTTTAGGCAACTAAATCACACATGCTGATGATCAGCAGGAACAATCCCTGTGGCTTTTGCAGAAAGACGATCTCATGTAGCTCACAGCTTTTTTCTGTAAGAACTGGTCACAATAGAGTCCAAAGAACATCCTAACTTGACTTGTTCATCCAAGCACCCTGAAAACATTCTTTCAGCAAAATATGGATACATTTACTTTAGGAAAAAAAATTGTATAAAGTTGTTCTAGTTTCAGGGAAACTGTATAAATAAGCATCTGGCTTTCACCTTCTCTCCTTCAAAACCAAAATAAAACAAAACAAACCTCAAAACAATTTCCTTTTAAACATTTTATGCCACCCTCATAGTAAATACCCTGAAAAATTCTTTCAGCAAAAAATGGATACATTTACTTTAGGAAAAAAAATTGTATAAAGTTGTTCTAGTTTCAGGGAAACTGTATAAATAAGCATCTGGCTTTCACCTTCTCTCCTTCAAAACCAAAATAAAACAAAACAAACCTCAAAACAATTTCCTTTTAAACATTTTATGCCACCCTCATAGTAAATTATATGAAGCCTTGCTGAGGAGCTACAGTGTCAACAAATGTGTCACTGCCATGAATCAGTACATTAAAACAGTTAAGACAGGTTTCAGTACAGTGTGGACTGAAGTATCATTTTGTTATTTTTAGTTTCTACACTTCCTGGAAAAGAAACCCTTTTATTTTTACTTGTTAATTTTAGAAGATTTTTTTTCTATGCTATTAACCATTCAGATAGTCACATAGTTGCTAAAGTTACTTCTTAAATTGTTCATGTTACCCTGCGAGTTTTTAATTCACCATCTCCCAGCATCTAGCCCATGGCCCCAACCTGGCAGACGGCTTCATCACAAGCATCGTAATTGTTTTTTCTTTCTCACAGCCCCTGAACGCTAGAGCTGTATGACTGTATGAGGTTCTCAAGCTTTCATCAAAACAATACTTTTTCTGCCTTTCATTTGTGTAGCATATTTCAAAAAATGCCATTTAAGCGTGACAGAGATTTACAAACAATACACATGAATTAAAACTGGTGAAATACTTATTGCTACTTTTTCAAAGCCTTCTCAAGGTTTTATGATCAGTCATGTTTGTATCAGCCTTGAGTTTGACCTTGCCTGCTGTTGAGAATTGGTTCCCTGCTGTACATACTTCAGGGCTTTATCCAAGCTTGCATTAGGCAACCGAGGTGAGAAACTTTCTGCAAAGTCTAAATTTTCGTTGTGAAACAGAAGACCATGCTCGCTTGTGAGGTTTCACTTAGCTGAAGACAGAGAGGTCTGTTCTCTGTTCGTTGGTGCAGGTGGCAGGAGCAGCTCCCCGTGGGCTGATGTGAGGAATAATGAGTCTCGGCTGGAAAGCTAGCAGGCACAAGGCAGTACATCCCTCACACCACATCCAACACCTCTCTCCCAAAAACTATCATCTTGCCAGCTAACGTAACATGACTGAGTAAATGAGCAGAAGGTGATGCCACAGAGAAAACTGAGTGCTTCTGATGTGCAAAAGAGCATGACCTGTGAATGTGTGCATCAAGGCAAAGGGATCTGAGTCATAAAATACATTTCCAAGATATTACACATCTGTTTAAGATGAAGAAAGATTTAAGAAAAACTCCTACCACTGAAATTTTCTTTGCATGTTGGCACTGAAAGCAGGACTAGCTTCATACATCTACTTTGAGACCTGTGAGCACACGTTGATAAATTTATGGTAGGGGGCAATATTAATTTTCTCATAAATTTCTGTTTACTCTGTGCTTTTCTTGAAGGAATAGCTATTTAGTAGTTAAGTATATCAGTAATCTTTTACCAATATACTGCAACACTGTCTTCAAGATTATTGTTTTCCACGTGTAAATCAGTGTTTGTAGGACATTCAGCAACATATACTCTTTGGCTAAGACAATGCGATGACTTTGTTGGAGACACACATAAATTCCTACTTTGGCTATTGTAACTCTTTATTAAACAAGTTATTCAAATGCAGTATGTATCCTCAATTGTCATACATGTTCCAAATTTTGTAGAGCCAAAATCCATATAAAGGATAGACAGAGCTTTGATTTATCAAGCTACCTACACCTGTGCCTAATTTTGCCACAAAGATAGTTACGTGGGCCCTTACAGAATTCAAGCTTAAGTTCTCTAGGCCTCAGTGCAAAGTTATTTGACTGTAACTTTTTAAAGCACAAATAACTCGAATTGTGCGCAAGTCAGGGGTCAGTACTGCTAACATTACTCCTGCCAAGCACCAGCTCAGCCCACAAGATATATTGGCAAAACTGCTCTTGACCTACAGATACAATACAGTACAAATAAGTGGCTTATCAGTTTAATTGTTATTTTGAGCTTTGAATTTTGGTTGGTAGTTATTTCTACCTGCAACCAGCTCCTCAGCCTTTCAAAAGATGAGTGGTTATAATGTTTTTGACCCATGTTTATTTTCTTAATGCTTCCAGTGACTGAATGTTTTGAGAAAGAGGGTTTATTTCCTTACCCTTTTTTCTCAGTTAATTTTTAATACTAGCATAGATATAACATATAATCTATGAGCTTGTTTTGTATTAGTAAAAGTACTAAACACTCCTCTGGAAGCACTTGTCTTAGGACTCTGAGAAACAGGTGACTTAAGAGATCTCTTACTTCAGTATCGTATTCTGTAACACAGTGTTACCTGGAGTAATATGACTACTCAGAAATACAGACATAGTTTATAGAGCTTTTACGTGTTAGCTTTTAAGCGTCATTCTGTATTTTTGTGTTTTAAAGTCTTTAAACTATATTAGGAAATATATTGCAGTGAAGGAAAAAGATTGAGAGTTGCAAATCTAACAAGATTAGTCTGTATACTTTAATGGAAATAATGATAGAAACAAGACATTTTATTCCAGGAATGATAATAAATGTATTTTTTCATATTCTATAATCTATTACTTCAGTGTAATAGCTGTTGCACTCAGAAAGTGTCTGAGTTAATAGTTTTGTAAATCCATTTTTTTGTTTCACTCTTTGAATCATATGCAATTAGAGAATTTTTTTGTTAGTTTTTAATTGTTTTAAATCAGTTTTAAAACAGTTTATAGACTGTTCCTATACATTGCTTATTGCTTTAAGAAAAAATATAGGGCCCCTTTTTGGTCAAGGTTAATAGAAAACACTGATAGCTTTTTATTCCAGAATTAGCAGAAGAGATGCATATATATCACAACATGAAAGAAAATAACTCCATAAACATAAAACTGGAAACATATATCTGTACTTCACTGATGTTGGTTAGAAGGCTTGCACATGATGCCCCTGTCTTCTAATGCAGAATTTCAACAGGTACATAAATACCTGACTATTTCATCATGGTCCATCTCACTGCTCTTCCTTTTGCCAAACTTAATTTACCGCTGGTCATTTCTAAGGGTCCTCATTTTTTTTCCACTAACCTTTATCACCTCTAAAAAAGTCTCTGGAAACAGGAAGCCTGATATTTTCTAAAAAAAAGCAATTCCCTTCACAGTAGGCCTTGACTTTGCAAAATGCCTAGTAACTCCTCTTAGGAACTGACCTCCATCAGTCCCCATCAGTACTGTAAAATCAATCCAAGTAGTCTTATGAGGTGGGTCTCCTGAGTATTCTCCATGTCTTTGGCTTGAGCCCCCGTCTTCAGGATGGACCTTCTGCACCGAGCTTCGAGTCTGAAGCCTGAAATGCCACGGGCAGATTCTTTGGGCTGTTTATCCAGTGCTACATGGCCCATGCCTCAAGTTACTTCGTTTATTTGTTTGTTTTCCAGCGATATAAAATACTTCAGCTGCATTCTCTGAACAGTTGCGCCTCAGCAGATCTGCCACTTTGTGTAAAGGAAGAAAAAAAACATGTTAAAAAAACCCTAGCCACTGGAGAAATGTTTCGACTATACGTATTTGTTTTCATTTAGGTGACCTATATGATGTTGCATGTTGTCCTTTGCAAGAGGACAAAGAGCTTCGGAAATGTGGGTGCCTTTTATGGCTCTGTAGGGTTATGTCTGTTGTGTGTATACTCGCACACGCACTCTCACATACACCAAAGAGAGGAAGTCATTTTATTTTACACAAATCAGCTACTTAAAGTAAATTGAGATATATAGAATTTACCAATGAAATGAGTGATTTGATGTGAATAAAAGAGGTGGTGTGTTGTAAATCAGTACTGACAGCCAAATGGGAAAAATTGACAGAGCACTGTAATCACTCCCAACATCCACTGAAGTTATTGATCCAGAACCTCTATAATCCCCTCCACATAACACAAGCAATTTCATATAATACCTGTAATAACAGTGCATTCAAACTCAAGTAGCCATCAGAAGCTTTGTATCTAATGGCGAAGCAGGCCTCTGCTGAGTAAGTGTAACAACTAGAGCACAAAAACGCCGATGACTCTCGCCTTTCATAGGTAACGGTCTGCGATAAGAGCTAGTTCAGAAGATAAACAGTTCCTAACGCCAAGGAAAATGAGCTATTAATTGCCCGCTCGCTAAATACGTTGTAAAGGCCTAAAGCCCTGGGTGCAAAACGGGGAGAATGTAAGCGGGATTTGGGGACTGATAACGCCCCGGGCGCTATCCACGCGGCAGCTATCTGATGTTAATTACAAGAGGGGAAGGAGGGCTGAGAGGTATTTAGCTGCCGGGTCATTACATCCTTCCCAGGTGTTTTTCCCATGAAATGTTCCACCAGTTTTACAAGCTCCTTCTCTGGCTGATGGATTATTCCACCGCCTTATCAAAGCTTTGCCAGCTCCTCATTAATATATAGAGCGAGCGGCGCGGTTCTATATATCATTGTCTTCTTCTCGGGGAGGGCTAATCAGTCAGGCATTATCAGCCCGTCAGCAGAAGGCAGGCAATCAGGTCTGACAGCGGAGAATCATGGGAGAGCAGGGAAGGTTAAATGAGGCTGACAGTTGTGATAATGATGATTATACTATAAATTAAGATATGATGATAAAGGAGAATAAAAGACACAATCTGAAGCAATATTTGGTTTAACATGTCTCTCTTTTTCGGTACTGTTAAATGGCCATAACATTTATCACACCGAACAAGAATGGACATTTAACTACCATGATAAAATAGGACAGCATCAGATTGAAAACCCAACAAGTTGTGATTATTGTGTCAGGCACTTTTCCACTGGTTGAAAAAACTGGAGATAGAGCATATGTTATAATCATTCATGCATTATTCTGCAGAATGAAAAGAAAATAGATCTATTTTAGAAATGTCTTACTGACTTCTAGATAAAAAAAAAAAAAATCCAAAAGGAAAAAATTAATATAGTCTCCTGCTTCCAAGATCATTTTTATCAATGAAACTATAGGAAGCTAAGTGATAGTTCCTCCCTGCCACCTCCTCATAACGAATGCGTGTATTTATTAGGAGCTGATTTGGAGGATTTGTAACTGTTTCGCCGTTAGTCTCTTATGAGGCAAAACACTGTACCTGAAATTACAGAACATCAACACGTCATTTTTAAAGATTACTTTCTTGGCAGTTGGTAAAATAAGTAGGTTCAGACAGGTAAAGTCAAATAGGAATTGGCATGGCTTGACTGTGGCAACAGATGCAATACTGTGGACTTCATGCTACTATCTGGTTGTTTGCTTAGGTGGACAGATGATATATGTATCATTTGTTTATGATGTTTATGTTTAGGGTACTTAATAATCCCAAATAAATATCATCGGACTGTGAGAATGAGAATGATGCTGATCAGCGCAGTGTATGCAGTGTCCCAGCCCCCGTGCATCCACACGCGGTAAGTCAGGACAGCCAGACCAGGCTGAACAGAGAGTACTCTGCGCGTGGGTGTGCTTGCTGTGTCCTGAAAGGAAGGAAAAGTTTGGAAGGGAAAGTGTAAAACCTCCTGACTGTGGAAAACCATACATTTTAGAATAAGTTGAACCCAAACGTCCTGTATGTCTGCAAATAACCACTCTGCTTCCTGCAGATATGCTAAAGAAATTATTATCTATATACATAGAGATCTTTGTATAAAACAAAAGTTGGTGGTTTGCACAAGTATGTAATTTCTGTGTCCATAGAGCTGACCATGCTCCTATTGCAAAGGCAAAACCTCAGATTGAGCCAATGGTGTAAAGCTATACTTTTAATAACTGTTTTGTACATAAATACCTGAGTACATTTTTTATAACACACTCATATGTCATGCATCTCTATCTATGATATGCTTGCAAATCCATCACTTACCAAATATGTGCAAGCAGACAATAATTTGATAAATCGCTGTATTATTTGGTTGCTACCTGATCTGTGCAAATGGAGCTTTTGTTAGACATATAAGAAGAAACAAACTTCAGTTAGTGTATGCTGTATTAAAGTGACAGTGCAGGAGAGAGAAACAAATATTTCAAAAGTTCACAGCTTTATTTTCTCCATCTCTCCTTTATCACCTCAGATTGGGAAGTTTTCTCACTATAAAAGCTGATTATTAATTGTAGAAGTGGTTGAGATGACTGTGCAAGTCACAGACACAATGATTTGCTTTATAAATTAAACAAAGTTAGTCCACATCAAGCCTCCCATGAAACATGACTTCTCTGGAAGCTGCTCAGACACTACGGTGATGGCAGTCACTTAAGTGCCCTAGACAAACAGAAATCTTTGCTGTGATTATAGTGATTACCTTTTCCGCAGTGACTGACTCAATGGAAATAAAACCAGAGCTATTTTGTAGCAGGTAAAAAAAAAAACAACAACCAAAGAAAAAGCCACCTTGAGACGACTGCTGTAGTATTGTTTTTCACTGGAAATGGCCTATTGTCTAATGCACTTTGGAACAGTATTTTTATTATTTGATCAGTTCGATTTACCAGAGTAGTGAAAATTGCACACATTCCTCTCGTACAGATGTAAAGGAAGGAACACAGACGAGTTTATAAACCTGACAGTCTGTAATGGAAATGCTTATGCAACCAGCACTCTCTGGCTGTGCAGTCTGCTCTTCAGAAAAACCCAAAGATATTCATTATTAGAGGACAAGGCAAGAGCGTGGAAAAATACAAAGAAAGAAATGTGATCAAATGGAGTATCCTAATGCAGCATCCTATGCTTTATTTGTGTTTCTTTTCTGTAATGATACACAGCACTTTGCCTTGTTTCAATTTGAAACATGTTATTGCATCTGAATAAAATCACTAGAGTTCTTCATGAAGATAGGGATTTTGTTTTGCTATTTATTCTCCCTAAGATCAGGGTTTTATTAAAGGAGCAACGCTGCTCCAGAAACTTTCTCACTAGCTTGTTCCATCAATTCAAGTGCACGCTGAAGATATATTTGCAGGACTTCAGACCAATAAACCAGCAGGTTTTAGTGAGATAATATATTTCTTCTAAGAGGCAGAGAGGGGATAAGCCTGCTGCAATCAGGAAAGAGGGAGGAGACCAGTGTAAAGATTATGACTACATATTTTAGGGAGATCCACTGCTGGAGTCGAGGCAGTCTGTGCAGGAGCAGATTCAACTTGTGTTCTTAGCAAACGGTGATAAAATACAACATCCCCCCCTTCCCACCCCAGCTGTAGCTAATCTGAAAATAAAACAAAGTTATTAGGTGGATTGGTTGAGATGTGTGTTATTAAAAACAAGTTGTTTTCAAAACCTTTACTCGTTTGCCGAGCCGTGGACCTCGTAACATCTGTTGGGATAAATATCACTTACTGGGCTCAGAAGTCCCATGTAGGCAATGACCAAACTTGAGACTTAGGCCAAGGCACATCAGGGTAAACCGGCAGTTTCTTGGGGGGGAATAGTAACCCCACTGAATTCAGTTGGGATTTTGCAGGGTTTCTTCTGTGGAGATTTCAATAGGTGCGGGCGCACGTCATCGGTGCCTGGATACTAAGGTTCAAGAACAGGGATCCTTCGTCTTCCTTCCAACTTCTTCTTTCCTCTCTTTCCCCTCCCACCCCCCCCTTAAGGGTCCAAACACAGAGCGTCCCCCCACAGTAGATGGCCGCTACTAATGCCAGCCAAATCTGGAATGCTTAGCTGAGACTCATTAGTCTTGTCGTAAAAACGCAATTGGGAGTGTGGTTTATCATTTGGAGGTAAGGCTCTAATTTTGGCACATAGGAGGCTGCAGGCAGGAAAATATCTTGTTCCTTATTCCATTTTATTAACTTTGTTTTGTTCGCTTGAGCCTAGTACTGTGTTAGACTTTGAATAATCACAGCTGTACAGGTAGCTCCAGTGGAGTGAATGAGAGGCTTTTTCAAGGGCTCTGCTCCCTGCAGAAATGATTTGTACCTCTGCCTGATTGTCACTAACAGAAAATGAGAAATAGGAACATTCAATGCAAAGTAATGTGTTCTGTACAATTACTGGATTAATAATTTTATTTCATTGCTGTGTGGGGAGAGAGGACATCAGGTTGAAGATCTGCAATTCTAGTATATTTCTAAGCGTCCTGTTAAGAGAGTGAGCAAGGGTCAGGAAACTTAATTATGCCATAACTAGATAGAAATTGCCAAGTGATAAAAAGAAACATCCAGCCAGATTCAGCAGGAAATTACAGCTTTAATAATATAGCATAATGCCTACTTCTATACAATTATTGGAGAGACCCTGAATGATTTTAAATAACAGGCTTGGTTTTCCAGTAACGACAGGGGAAAAAAAAAAACTGAAAATGACATTTTGCATCTTGCTGTAAATATTTTTCTGAGTTTTTGGGGTGGTTTTTTTAAAGATTAAATTATTAAAAATCACATATTTACTTTTGGTAACGTAAAAATGCTATTATTCTGAAATGAGAGAAAGGTTATATTTATGTAGGAATTTATATCTGGAAATTAAGCCTGTGGAATCATACTTTTGGTCTATTGTGCTTCTGTGTTGTATTTGTCATTTTGAAATGAAAAAGCAAAATGCACTGAAATTTATATGAAAAACTTAGGAATGAGTGTTTTTGGTTTACGATCCTGTTTTTTTCCACACTATGACCATGTTTGTGTCCAATATCTCCCTGGACGGTATTATTTCAGTAAAATGCTTATGAACAGATTAAAGATGCACTTGCACACTGGTACAGGATTTCCTTATAATTTTGTAGACTTTACAAAAGATTAAAAAAAAATGCCATTTTAGCATAAACAAAACTCTTCATCCTAATGAGAAGCAGCTCTTTTTTTTCTTTCCCCTCCCAGCTGAAATAGGATATTTTAAATATTAAACTCTTATCACCTTCGTAAACACTGCATGTGATATTAAGGCCTTTTGCAATATACATGCATGTGTTTGTCCATTTAGTTCTAATGTAAGAAGGAAAAGTCATTTCTGGTGCTAACCCAGGAGAGCCCAGCATTTCATTTTGTATTCTGAGGATGCAGATTAATCAACCTGACTCTCTTACCCAGGGCTAGCCATTCTGCCTAGAAATCTGCATATCTGCATATTACTGTTCTTCCCTGAATTTAATTTCCTACAGGAGCTGATATTAATCACCCTGTTTAAACAGAGGGGATTTGGGGTCTATACAAATATGACATTTTTTATGGAAGTTGTAGAATATTTTCTTCTTTTTCATTATTATTTAAAGAGACAATAGCATGGTGCTTTAAAGCAAACTATAGGAGATTATTTTTGTTTATTGGAGCTCATATATCTTTAGTTTAGATTTTAATCGTAAAATATGGCGTACCAAGAAAACTGTTTTACATTTTTCCTTCCAGAGTCTGCCTTCCCTGCCAAGAAAATTCCTCCAGGTTTCATTGCAAATGATGAAACAGAGTTGGGCCATGCGTGTCTCAAATACGTCCTAGTTGAGAAAGTTTATTTAAACCCTTTATTTAAACACTGTACCGGTTTCATCACCTGACTACCAAGCACCATGCAAGCAGGTGAGCATTTCTACAGCCCTGCTTCGCAGCTGGTGAACCCAGGCAGAGAAACGTGGTTGACTTGTCAGGTCACCACTGAAATCCATGAGCCAGGCTCGGATCTTCTCATGGATTTTAGCAGTCCCGCGTCCTCTGCAGGTAAGGAGGAGCTGCGACACTGTCACCAAGGGGTGGGGGAAGGAAATTAGCTGGTAGGCTGCCCCCCAGTCCTTGGCCAGGTAAATCTGTATCTACACAAGGCCACCAGCCCCGTCTGCATGCAGTCACAAAATCTGGTCAAACGGGGAATCCTCACGGCTGATAACTCCTTGTTGTCTCCAGGCGAGAACAAAGACAATTTCATGAAGGCAGTGGCAGCAATGCCTTCACTGTCCTACCTTAAAGCCCCCTCCATATTTTGTGTTTGAAAGTGGAGAACGATGAACTGTCACTGTGTGACTCCACTGATGTCAAGTGCATTGTATCAGGCAGGAATTCGGTCCAATCCGTCTGTCCCTCAGCCAGTATTACTTGGCATATTTTATTTTGGCTGCCTAGACTGCAGTTATGGTCCAAGCACAAACAACTCAGAAGAACAACATGCTTGGAAATATGTGCCTGCATACCCCAGGAGTCTCTGCCAGCTGGAAAAACAGAGCATACATCAGTTACTGACTAGATATACTGCCCTTGTTAAAAAAACGAAGCTGCCATCCAGTTTTTTGTTTAAATTTACACCCTGGCCTATTGTGGCACTCCAGGTTAATTTGGATTGGCACCTTCTTTGCAGAGCTCTCTGATGCAGCTCTGAAAAAGATGGGGCTTTTTTCTCATAAGGCTGGGCCCTTTCATTGGAAACCCCAGCCTCCCGTCAAAGCGGTGCTTTTCTGCCTCTTATTTACATGCCCCAAAACTTTATGAGAAGAGATCCAACATTGCATCCTTCTTGCTTTCTCTATCAAGAAATACAGGCATTGAGTTGGGGAAAAATTTAAACACAGAACTGCTGACTGTTTTCCAGTCAAGACAAGTGCAGAACAGGTATAACAGTGAGTAAATTTTCACATAAGTTGTGATGGAGACTTGTTCCTTTATTTGCAGAGGTTGAACAACAGGTTTTTAACCTGATATGGTCTGGTTTCTATCCGAGCTCCTGGTTCTGCAAATCTTTGTGTTACAATTCCCAGAGAGGTTCTGTCACCAGCAGTTTCACTGGGTCTGCTCAGGCAAGTAAATCGGGGTGCCACAATGTACAATCAAGGAAGGTATTTGTAACCTTTTGATAAAAAGTCATAGTGTTTTTATTTTTTTAATTTCTGACCTAAAACTGAATGTGAGGTTGATCTAAATATTTTTTTCTTTTTCTACAAATTTCATCAGGTTTTAGAAACGCTTTCCTGTTTTAGAAAACTTTCATAATAAGGTAAAAAAATACCCAGTCATTGTGACAAACCCAAGATTTTCTGGAGCATGTATTATCAAAGGTCTTGGCATCACTGTGAAGAGATTACTGGCATTCATATCATTCTTCCTGAACACCTAGGCTGCTACATTTTCATTGCCTGTTACAAATCACAAGGGTATCGCCCCAGGCAAAAAACAGCTTAGCATGTTTATCTGTCTGCGCTAACAACATTTCATTTGAAGTCTTAAAAGTCACAAGTGGCTTAAAAGGGCACTGTTACATGACTTCACATTTTATTGCAAAATGACAAGGTCCAGTTTCATTTGTTCTGCTTCGAAGTATTCATGTCCCTTGGCTGCCTGATTGCAGCCTTTTCCTATTCAAACTTTGAGCACGATCCCCTGGAACCAAGACACTGTCTTCTCTAGACAACCGGGAGAACTTTTCTTGTAAAAATGCTGTTTTCAAGCTTAGTTGTCTGGCTCCCATCAGTGTAATATTATCCACTGTTATTTGATTTAGTGTTAGCTTGCTTGTAAAGGAAAATATTGGGTAAAATTGCTGTTTTGTAATTAACTTACGCTACCTGACCACATTCATATGGAAGCTAGAACTGAAAATTATTTAAGAGCGTTAAAATATGTATCCTTGTAGAAAAACGTGTAAGTATCTGAAAGTGATAGCCTGGACTGAATATGTTCTTCCTGACATTTGATAAGCTTTAGTTAATTTATAGTAAAAATGTTTTCATCTCAAAATTTGTGTACCTGCACTTTTTTTGTAGGAAATAGAAAATGCAAAATACAACACAGTCAGTGTATCTAAATGAGGGCAGATACTTAAAAACTTTGCTGAATCAGG
The DNA here is from genome assembly GCF_000699145.1 of Aptenodytes forsteri. Classification (NCBI taxonomy): domain Eukaryota; kingdom Metazoa; phylum Chordata; class Aves; order Sphenisciformes; family Spheniscidae; genus Aptenodytes; species Aptenodytes forsteri. The sequence continues at coordinate 2,256,403 of NW_008795029.1, forward strand.
ACCAAAGACAAATTCTGCTTTTCTTTTTTTTTTGTCAAAGGTTTCCTGAGACAGGACTATAGGTACTAGAAATAGCCCCGGTTGTTCTCTGCTAAGGGGAAAACCATGTAATATTGCTCGAGACAAATAATAATAGAGAACTCTTTTTGATGCAAATCTAAAGTGTTTTCATGCAATTATATCAACAGAAAACTTGGTTCACATAGTTTTTCACAGGCCGTCTGGGCATTATAGCTACACCTAACTTTTGAGCATGCTGCGAGTACTGCATGCTGATTTGGAATGGAAGTGTTTAAGTTTTGTGAACTTCAGCATAATCACACAGGATGAAATTTCAGAACATCAGGAAAAAAACCTTCTTGGTCCACTTGTGCTTATCGGAGGAAATTTTATAACACAGATTTTAGTTAGTAGAAGAGTAGAAACTGCAGAACTGGCAAATTAATTTTCATTTTAAAATGTTTTAAGTCCAGAATTAATTTTCATAGTGCTTTTAGCAGGAAACATCCTCTGGTATAATATATGTGGAGTGAACATATGCATATATTTTCCAGCTACAAAACAAACGCCAACGCTTTGTTTCATAGCAAATATTGTCATCTGAAAATATGCCTGGCTTAGGTTAACACACTTACACCACATTTTTGCAATAGCAGGTACGAGATTTTCTGTAAATAAATCCATCAAAAAGTAAAAAGGGAAGGAATTGTTCTGAATCAAATGATTATACCTGTAAAGCTTGTAACAAGAAGATACCCTACTCTTCTTTAAGAAACAAGAGGCAATGAGACAAGAGGCAATGACAGGAATATTTTTTTATTTGAGTCTTCTTCTATAACCAGATTCTTATTTATTTGACTGAAATCACAAGAGTGTTCCGATCTGCAAGAACCTGAGTGGGGGAGATGTATGTCAGAAGAAAAGATAATTGATGGTAAACGTCAAATATTAAATCTTGATCTGGTTATTACCCAGCATATTAGCTATGTAAGTAGCTTAACAATTACAGCTGTGATTGACTAGGTGGGATCCAAAATCCTAAATATCAACTGCCAGAAGGGATAATTATAACACATTAGCACCTGCGTGCTTAGACAAGATTGACAATTCTAGTCTAACATCTGCTTAATATCACTTTCATACTTTTCATATTTTTTTTTCTTTTAGAAAGGAATAACAAAGATTTTCTTGAAGCATAACAATAATTCAGCATCCATGTTACACATTCAGTTGATTATAGTTGCTTGTTGTATTTGGTCATGTTTTGCACTGACACATTTAAAATTAAATAAAGGCTTTTTGGGATTAGACAGTCACAGTTGTGGTATATTTTTGACAAAATGTACCTGTCAGAATCATTTGAAGAAATCCCAACAAGTGGGCTGCTCTTCAGTCGGCTGGGCTGGCCAATGCAATTTAACAGCAAAATGTAACTGGGTTGGAAAAGAAAGGTCTTACACTCCCACCATGGAAGCAATAGAGAGAAGAATATTTAGTATTCGACGTGATCAGCATAGTGAAACCGCCCTGCTGGCCTGTTCGCAGAGGTGAGACAAAATGTTCCCCTCCCGGCACAAATCCTGACCGCCCCAGCTCTGTGCGTAAGGCCAGGGGTGTCCACCGTGGGATCCACACTGCGGAGGCGGAGGCATGAGGGCTCTTCCCTTGCGGCGCTCGCCTTCAGACCCGCCCAGCTTTGCGCCCTCGTGCTGGCTCCCCTCCGGGCCTTGCTCCCGGACCATCCCAGAAGCGATTTGCAGCAGGGTTGAGCCTGGCCTCAGGTCTCGTGGGGTCCAGGGACCCCTTTCAGGGCCGCTCTGCCTCTCCGGTTCTGGGGGATGCCCTCCCAGTGAAATCTGAGAGCGCACTCTGCCCAAACGCAGGTGTTGCTTTCCTTGTATTTGCTCCCAAGGACGTAAGCGCATTTACCCGAGCAATAACACTGGCGCAGCCGCCCCGGTTTTGCAACGCAGGACTACCTTTCCTGAGTGGAAAACTGATGGAGCTGGATTATGGCCTCATAAGAGAGGAGAGTGACGATAGCAGTGCCATTATGATACAAGTTCGATTAAGCACAGACATCATTACTCCTCTGTCTTACGGGGCAGAGATGACATTCCTCAATTGGTAAACCAAAGACCCCTTCTGGCTTTGTGTGTTTCTGTGCTGGGGAAGTTCAGCAGCTGAGGCTGCTCTTGATCTCGTTGGGAATTTAATCTCATTTTTAATTGAAGCAGGCAGAAATTTCTCACAGAAAAATATATAACCACTACAGCAGCCTACTCTCCAACTGGACAAACAAATCTACTCAGTAAAAATTTGTAAGAAAAAGAAAAATAAAAAAGGGCAAAAATCTCATTGCCTGTGGTTTATCTTTACAGTAGCAGAACAGTAACTAATTTTACATTAAGTCCTTCAATGCCTTTAGTGAGTTATGAAGCTTTAAGCCCATGTAACTCTCTCCCCATCTCTTGGGGTTCAATCCTAGGTTTCTGTTTAAGTTTAGAAAAGGTAGTTCGAGTATACACTGCTCAGACATGATGCTATGGCACACTGGAAGACTAACTCACCCAGCAGTGCCAGCAAAGCTTATGTACAGAAGCAGAAGAGTCTTCTCGGAGTACAACTGCTGGATATTTTGGCAAACTCTGTTAGCAAAAGAAATCCTTTTGCTGGTATAACCACCTCTAACCAGCTTTGGTGCGCTTTTTCCCCTCACCAATTTCTCTGTTCTTTACCTTTGTTCTGATGTGGTCTTTTATTTCACTGTTACCCAGCTTTTATACCGTGCTCCAGCCATGGGTATCACTGCATGAGCAGATCAAAGCCGCGGGAAGGGAAGACTCTTCCTGAAGCCGTGCACATACTGGCTAACAGCATCACACAAGAGCTACCTACTGCCTTTATCTGTGAAAGCTGTGCAAAACCCCAACTCCTGTTGGGCCTCTAATGCGCCTGAACATAAACCTAAATCTCACATACCTCTGTGTTATCATCCTTTACCCTCTGTTTGTAGTGTAACTGTAGTACAGTTGTCATTTTGTTCTGCCTATCTCTGTAGTCTGATGCCAGTTTCTGAACTTTACCACTCGTAGTGCAGAGACATTTCAACTTTTCTCAGGCAGCTTAATTCACGTGTTTATGACAAACGTCTTAAAAACACTTATTTGATGGTACTAGTAGTAATATTTTTTCTATTTTCACCATGAGGACAGTCAAACACTGGAGCAGGCTGCCCGGGGAGGTTGTGCAATCTCCATTATTGGAGGTTTTCAAGACCCAACTACATAAAGCCCTGAGCAACTGGGTCTGAGCACATAGCTGACTCCTCTTCAAGCAGGAGGGTGGACTAGAGACCTCCTGAGGTCCCTTCTGACTTGTATTTTCCTATGATTCCAATTTCCGAAAACTACCATGAAAATTTCTACTACAATCCATTTGCTAGAGAGTATAAGAAAGATGTCATATGAATGTTTGTCTTATTCACCCCAATATTATCAGCTATTTTTAAACCCTAAACTATCCTGTATCTTTCAGAATGTTTATTAAGACGTTAACATCAATGTGTTAGAGTATTGGGGTAACTGAAGCCTTTCACATCACATTTTGATACCGCTGCAGTACTAGTGCTTTGCTAAAGTTCATGTTATTGGCAGGTCTCTACAACCAAAGAAGCTGCAGGACTGAATTTTGCACTCACAGAGATACAGCAATATTCTGAGTTTTAAAAAATACTTCAATATGCTGGGTATTGTTCTTTTTTATTTTTGGAATGTTAAGGAATACATAAGAAGAAAATGACCAAAAAATGGTTTTTGCATGTATTATCTTTGCTAGTTATAATGACCTCATTTGCATTTAATTTGAAGAAGCAGTTAATAAAGTTTAAGTGGAAAATGTAACAATTTAAAATTGATCAAATTGTCTTTTGATTTCTAAGTAAATATCATCACTGAAGAAATTGCCCGACAGAATTGGACTATTCAGGCTAATATTAAAATAGGTTTAATTTTTTAGTGGCAGGACAACAGAGGAAGAATAAATCACATAACATCCTTTTGCATGTGACATGATTAGGAGAGATAATTTATCACTTATTTGAAGGGAGACCATCCAAAATGAGTGTCCTAAAATTTATGCTATTTGTTTGGCGCTGCCTGGAAGTGAAGCATTTTTGTACAGAATTATTGTTCCTCACATCCAAATCCTGATACAGCATCTCCCTATTTATTGATGAAACTTGTTGAGTTAATAATATATGTGCATAACTAAACTGATGTTATATCAAGATGGTCAGTCCTGAAAGGGAGGAGACTTTGGTAATTTGGCACTTCTGCATCTTCAAAGCCATTGGTTGAGAGGGGAGAAAGGGATGAAAGTTGCCATTCACTCCTTTGGCCTGCCACTGCTGTCCATTCTTCCCTTTAAAAAAGGCTGAGATGACAATTTTGCAATATAGAAGCTGCCATTTCTATGCAGACTAACACTGTTTTACATTTTGTCATGTTCCTTCCATTAATAGGCATTTCAAAGGAGGTCATGGTACCTAAAATAGACTACTCTTTAATATCTTAGCATCATTAAGCTGATAAAATTATACATATGCTCTACAGCGATAACAGTTATATAAATGCATGATTTTACAGGTTAGGAATTGCCTATATGAGTGCCTTGCTCATACTCTTGAAGTTAATAGTTGTTCTATTGCCTGAATCATTATATGATCAACAGTTACAAGGCATATTAGAAGTAGGCTACAAAAATGAGTGAGATTTTTATTATTCATATAAATTTGATGTCTTATCCTGTGTTGATCTACTAGGCAGTCTGGCTTCATAAAATTTAGCACCAGTTAGCCTTTTGAGAAAATTTTGGGCATAGTTCCCTTACTTGCTGGGGCTTTTTAGTATCACTGGTTGTCCCCTTCTTAAGGTATTCTGAATAAGGGTCAGTCCCATTGCTGCTCTAAGACATTCAAGAACTTCAGTTCAAGTTCATTTATAACTTCATAACGTATATAAAAGTAAAACAGCACTTCCACTATGTGTAAATGTTCCTTTTTTATGCTCACATGAGATGACAACAGAGTACAGTCAATATAGAAAAATGAAAGTTTATATATGGTGGAAGGACTGTTTTCTCATCTGTTACCCTATTCTGTATTCATATAATTTCCCAGATTCCATATCAATCCACACTGGATCTAAATTTAAAAAATGTTTCACATACAAATGTTATCACTTTACTCTGTATTCCCTTCTAGACCACTATTTCACTTTGCACAGCCTTAACTCATTTATGTTTTGAAACTGTACTGTTGGTTTTTATTCTTTCCCCTTTTTCTACATTAGAGCCCATTACCCAACTTTACCAATCCTGTGTTTGTTCTCTTTACCTCTTTTGAAAAACCATTACTGTAGATTTCACTGACAGACCAAAACCACTATATTTTCTGTTCTTCATTATTCATCATTCCCTGACTTCTGCAGAGAATGCTGGTAGATTGAAGAGACATGATTTGTCTTTACAGCAGCCATCCTGGTTTGTCCCCAGCACGTTTGAGCACTTGATGGACAACGTTTTTATCAGACTAAATAAATAAATAAATAAATAGAATCCTCATCTAAATGGCAAGATGCTACGTAATGATAAGGGCAATCAGATCTCCTTCTTCAGGCTGTTAGATGATCACAGATACAGCAGTAGTGTTTGCAAGCTTCCCCACCGATAGGTAGAGCAAATAATTCACAATGAATAATGCATCCAATGAGTTTAGCCTCTCTGTCTGATTGTGGCATATGCACGAGCAGTCCATGATTTTGTCTAATCTATTCATTATTCAAAGTATTTGATTAGTTTAGGGTGAGCTTTTTAAACTCTACGTACCATTTTCTATGAGTGTACACAATTAGATTTACTTTACTTATTTGTGATTGATCAGGCAAGTCATGAGGGTAGTATACTGTTTTGTGGAATGTATTTGTGTGACACATTTGGCAGTACTAATACATTTGAGCTAAAAAGTAATTTTCAGTAAAGAGGACTTTAACTTTGAAAGTCACTTTACTTACCTTTTTTGTCAGTATAACTCAGTTTTATGGAAATTCACAAAAGAGGCGTAAACTAGGACCACACTGAGCCCATTAAAAATCTTACCTACTGTGAGACATTTTGATTACTCACTGGGCCTATGTAGCAACTACAGGAAAGGGACTTTAGCTTCAAGCCAACTGAATCTTTATCTTTTTTTTCGACCAACAGGAGTATGAGTTCATATATGCAACTATCAGAGCCTACGAAATCCAACTCCATTCAGATACATCATCAGTCAGCCATCATATAATAAATGCTTTCATTTATCGATCACCTCTAATCTATGTCAGTTCTGTATAATTTGATCCCTGTCCTCTATTTCCACTTGGCATTGAATTCTTTTTTCCTCAGGAACACATCTTGTTTTGGCGATTAGTCCACAAATTCCTTCACTTAAGAGCTGATCTCTTCAATTTCATTATTGCCCTCAAATGTTGTTGGGTTCATCAGAGCTGCTTGACTAAATCTGTCTGTGAAAAGAGTGTATTCCATTAAAAATACTGTCATATTTATGTCTAGAACGAATGCCACTCCAATACTCGTGATCTCTTCTGTTTCAGCATACAATGTATTAAAGTCCTTTCAGAAACATTGAAGTGGCATTGCCAGTGCATCAAACTTCACAAAAGCCCATGATGTCAAGGTTTGCTGGATACAGTTCCCCTGTTACGGAGCAGCTGTTCCATCCATTTAAGTAGTTAGACATTTTAAAGCGCCAACTGGTACATGTTTGCACATCAGTTTGATCCACTTATTGTTTTTTTTCACCACAGAAATATAATCATGAGCAAGATTATATTATGCTTCTGTTGGGTCCTTTCGAACTTGCAGTCAAGAACGTCTCAGAAAACTGTGGGAGTTTTAACTTTTGCTTTAAGGCATCTACATTTAAGAACCTGAGATTGTACTTACTCCCTGTGTTTGTGCCGGGTTTAAGCCCCAGATTTTGCCCAAGGAACCCCCTGACCCACCACTCCCATGCCACCCCCAGGAAAGCACTGGTTTTGTGGGAGGACTAGTGGTGCCGTTCCCCAGGCTGTGGCAGGAGTTTTTACTTCTTCCCCCTATTTCTGGGTGGCAGGCTCATGCAACGGCCAGCCCCTGACCACTGGCAGCAGTGCTTCAGGCCGATGCAAGAGCTTGCTTTCCAAGAGGGGAGCAGAGGAGAGCAACTCTGGTTGGCAGTGCTTTCGGCTGAGCAGCCACAGCTATTAGCTGCCCCTTCCCAGATAGTAAATGCACAGCCTTGCTCTCTCTCCTCTATCCTGGCACAGAGCATCGCCCCACATCATGATAGACTGATATGAAACAATAGGTTTCCCTGCTGCCTTTTCTTTGTATAGCTGATGAATAATTTCTTGCATCAAAATAATGTGCGAATCTCCTCTTCATATCTGTAGATGGAATGAGACTTAGCATGGAAATATATTGAATAATACTAAAGAACAAATTTAAAATTTCATTTTGATCTGTTAGTGTCTGCATTACTTCCTGCTAATCATAGACTTTTACGTATTGGGTAGAAATTGGGAGTAGATTATATTGATGGAAAAATTAAGTTAAATGCCAATTTTAAGGTTTAGGTTGTAGCAGAGCTGTTTAATCTGTGAGTTATCTGCTTAAATCACCTTATGAATGAGGGCAGTTATACCACCAAGCTATAATACAGACACTTTTCAGGTGGTAACTATTGATCACTTTTGCATTTTTGGACTAAATGGGCAAAAACCTCAAAATCAAGTAAGATCTATGTACTCGAGTATATGCATTTATTAATATATGGATTAATTGAAGCAGAATGGGCATAGAATTGCCTGTGACTCACCGAGAGGGATATGCACAACTTCTTGATGGTTTATCTTAGAGAGGATGGTATTACAAGTTACTGTTTTAAGTAATTCTTTACTGTTTCAATACGATGAAAAAATTGAGGACATGAGCAGAGAAAGGTCTTACTGTCTGTCACTCTGATGGACCCTTACTAAAGGTCCACCCCTACTTGTCATGTGCTCTACACATACGGAAGAAGTTCCAGAAGCCCTGAGGTCTTACAGCAAGCAAGGTGTGGACAACAATGATAGAAGTGTTGTTGATATTGACAATCTTCTTCTAGCAAATTTTCAGCAACGTGAGTGAAAACAAATTTCAATGGGTTTTTTCCCAATAGTTATTCCCTGAAGCTCTTACCTGAATGCAAGGGGGATTGGCCTGAAACAACATTTTACTGTTGCCATTAACAACCTATCCATTAGAGGTTCTTGTGTAGGAAAGATAAGGTGTAACTATTCTCTATCTCTGAGGTAGTGTGATTTGGCCATCAGCTGTCCCAGGCAGTGCTGTAACAGTAATTCCAGCACCCCTCACACAACGCTGTTTTGGGGTGGTTTTAATCAACTTTACTATCCCCCACACTTTTTTTTTAGCTTGGTAAAGTCAAGTATATCCACAGCCAAGTACAGCCCAACAGAGTGTCCAATCTCATATGAGAATAAAACCCTGGGAGAAACATTGTGGGTTTAAATCTTCACCACCGCTTCATGATTATATCCTAAATTATATACAACAAAGACACACCTCATTTAAAGGCCAAAATATGGAAAAGAACAAGGATGGTGGTCTTCCTATGCTACTCCTCCCATATAGGACTTTATTTCAATTACTTTACTCTGTAAAATATACTTTATCTGCTATTTCTTGCTTAGAAAGTGTTTTCTACCAAGTCCCACCCTCATCAGCAATGTGCGTTAAATCTATCTTTACTCTGGAGACATCCTCCTACACTGCCAAGCTTCTCCAAAACCAATTGCACTTGTCTCCATTTGAGGAAATATTTGAATTCATCCCAAACTATTTGGCACATCTCTTTAAAGATGATATTGCTGAACGCTGAAGCTTTACTTCATTTTAAAGTTTCATGGTTCATGCAAAGTTTGATCTCTTTTTCAACACTGATGAAGTTTTAGAAAACTGTTTAGTTTTCTTCCTCTGTCTTCTTTGACATTGTTCTGTAAGTGCTGTCTTGTTAAGAATAACGTTTCTTCTGTCATGGGTATTCCGCTATCGTTGCTCCATCTCCAAATATGTTTTTTCCATATCCACATGTCAATCAATAGCTTGCCTCAAACTAGCAAATGATAGTTAGTGTAACTCAAATTAAAGATAAAGGGTTTTATGCTGAAACTTAACTACTGATGGCAGAAGAGACAGTATCCATGGTTTCAGCAGGAATGAACACAACTCCACAGCTGGATCTCCACAACTGCTCATGCAGCTCACGTGAAATAAATTTGAGGTATATTCTACAGCAAAGCTTCACAGAAAAATCTGCCCATTTCTGACATATGCTCTACTGAGATAAGTGCTTTGTAAACGTAAAGATCAGTGAACCAATAAACAGGGCAGCAATAATACCTGCTCATAGTGACTGTATTAACTCCAGCTATTACCATATAGTACCTAGGCACAAAGTGAGGAACTGAAACAAAGTCCACTGAAGGAGGTGAAATGATGTCTGCTGACCTCACGTAGCTTTGGATCAAGATTAAGACGTAGGAAATGTCTGCCTCACAAGTGGTCTGTGACCGCACTGTTGGAGAAAATAAGTTGTGATTTTCAGCATCTTTACCATACTAGCAACTTCTGTAATAGTCTGTGATACATTTCCAAGTGTATGTCTGTGTATGTATATCGAAAAAGAAGTGTATATGTATATACACACACACATATACTATTGTCATTATCTTTTACTTGGTTTTAGCACGTTTTCCATTCTGTGTTCTTCCTGTTTATCATCTCATTTATACAAAGCTTATTGCCTCCTGTCTATGTAGTATCCTTCCCATTTCTCACACATATTTCCAGTCTTTCCTCAGGACCCATCTGTACTACAATGTCATTTTGTTATGAGAGCAATAATCATATAATGATTGTTGCTCCTGTCTATATACTTTTATAAATGTGAGTATACACAGAAACTATACCAAATCAATTTTATTCCTCAGTCTTTGTCACCTGTTTTTAGACATTAAATTCTTATGAGCATCATGTTCTCAGAAATGCTTTTACTGTGCTCAGCATAATGAGACCTTGATCCTGAAAGGAAGCTCTTCGTGGTTTTGTGTTGCAAAAATCTTTTATAGGATAGTGAGAATACTGGTTTTAAAATGTTTTTTTTCCCCCACAATGGAGCAAACCATCTTGACGTGTTCAAAACCCCTGGAAACTCTTGGTTTTAGTTTACTGCTTGTGAATGGATTAACAAATCTAACTTCAGACATCAAGTTCAAATGTTTGGGCATCTCTCTTCTTTGACTTGTTCAAATAAATGTTATCTTCATGGCAGCCCAAAGACGAAATAGTATATCTGAAAGCTTTAAAACCTTCTTCTGCCAGCACATATATCTCAAATGATATTCCAAAGTTGAATTGTGTTGTCCTATAGGAATTTAAAGAGGCGGCAGAATTGCTGAAGAAAAGCAGATGACGTAAACTACAAGTGTCACCTGAGTATAATCAAGAAAATTTCAAAATGCAATTACCTGTTTTGTGATCTCTAATACATCACAATAAGTAATAATTGTAATATATAATAAAAACCAATAGCTTTGAATATCAACACTTCTATTTTCTCAGTATTCAGGTATTTCTGCTCTGATCAGCTGCTGTCACCCATTGACCCCAAACTGCCACCTTATGCTCCAAGCTTTCAAACTGATAGTAATTAAAACTGCAATGCAAAGTGAATCCTCACCTTCTTGTTCCCTTCAGCTGAAACAGGGCACCCAAATTTGCATGACAGGTGGTTTGGTGGTTGGTGTGCTACCACAACAGCAAAGGGCCAGATTTTTGGTTTTATATCCCTGGTTGCCAAAGTGGAAGCTACTGAGTGAAGCATTTCAGTGCCTGTGGAGGAGAGGACAGACATGACAGGGTGGGAACCCCAACATCTGCCTGCAGGAGGGGGATCACCTGATGGGTGTGCAATCACCCTCACACATTCAAGTTCCTGAACCTAAAGCCCTCTCATGGGATCACATATTTATTCCTCTTTCAAAAGATACAGCAAGAATCTCCCTCTTTATATACACAGGTGTTTTCATGTACACGAGCCACTCATCCACCTATTACTGCTCATCTGTGTTTGTGAAGACTGGCATCCAGTCTTCAAAATTCGGATATAAAGGGTTTACAGAGCGTTAAAGCATTTGTTAAGACAGGATTTCATCAGTTGTTTTCGTGGATTACTATAAAGTCTAACACGTCCCAGTGTTATAACCTTGCTGACAATCAGAGGCAACACTTTCTGCCTCCTGATGTATCAACACTTAGATAGAAAATAGACACAGTAATAGAAACACATTAATAGCAAATACGATGACAAAAACATACCAAATGCTGCTACCCATTATGAAGGTTGCAAAAAAGGGGAAAAAAATTGAAGTTGATAAAAGACAGAGGAAGTAAAGTAATTCCACTTAAAAATTGGCAAATAGCCTTTTTTCCTTTTCTTCAATGTAATTGTTAATTATTTGAGTTGAAGAGTGCAATTCAGCAATATCTACTAAAGAAACAGCTTTTGGGAATGTAAAATCAACCAGTTTGGATACCTTTTGCCAACAGTGCAGATTGTTTGGTTTCTGCCTTCATTTGTTGTAAACGCTATGATCTATGCCTTGAAGAGTTTTTCAAGCTCTACATAGCTCGTAAAAATAAAATATCTGGAAAAGACTTGCCAAAGTGCTGCACCTTAAGTTTCATTTTTCAAAAAATCAATCATAAGAGAGAAAGTCAGTGGGATTTAAGTTTTTACTAACACAGCTATGGAAGGGACTTTGCTCCCACAGATTTTGGTGGGAGCACATGCCTACATTGTCCCATGAATCTGGGCCTTAGATATCATTAAAACATCATCCCTTTCCATTATCAGCATTTCATAGTTAAAAGACTGAATTGATTAGGAAGCTAATCAATTTGGGCAGCATGTGCTTACGGTGCATACTATTGTATGATAATAGTTTGATTATATTATAATGGTGTAATAAACAGAGTCATGTGAAAATAAGTAACAAATCTATGAAAACCAGTCATAACTTGGCATGTTAGAAACTAATACAATGATACGGGCACCAGCAGAAAGCACTATATTGATAATTTCAGCAAAAACAAATGGAACCAGTTCATGATATTTTGATTTCCAGAAAGCAAAGGTCTGAATTCTGAAGTATGATTGCTATAAAGGGAGTTGGAGCTCAGGCAGTTTAAAACCTAAGTGGGAATTTATTAGCAACAAAAATACATTTGCCACCTGTTATACTAGGGATGTGTTGATATCAAGCATATGGTCCTTCCTAGTCTGTGAAAAAGGAGCAGCTGTTCCAACATGTCCAGGCTGTAAGCTGAAAGGATGACAAAAAGCACTGAAGAAACACCACTGCAGTAGTCCTTAGGCTTTCAAATCAAAAAGCCAGAAATAGAGATAAGGCAAGTGCTAGATGAAAGGTGAGACAGAATGCACACATGCCCTCAGCTTACAGAAGTACACATATACGCACACGTGCATGTACTCATATAGACGAACATCCTCAGGCGGGCTCAGAGCTAAATCTATAAAGAGAGTTCAGGAGTCCTTAGATCTCTAAGACCTCTCAGATCTACTGTGCTGAGCTGGGTTATATGAGCCTTTGCCATGGGAGCGTTTGATAGCTCAGAAGAGACAGGAATAAGCTACCTAAGGTCAGCACAGAGCCAGTATGGAAACACCACAGACGAGGTCAATCTCCCATGTTACCAAGTGTTGTCCAAGGTGAGAAACAAGCAACCCCTTCCACTCCCTGGGCATTCACAGCCCACCCCTGCTAAAGGTAGGCTCGTAGCCTCGTTTCCTTGCAGGTTCATTTTTTGCCTTTTAAACCTGGCTGGCAGAGCCATTGCCATAAATTTTTTATCCAATTGTTAGATGACTTTAAAACTCGCCGAGGAAATTAGAAGTTAGCTTGGTGAATTTGAATCTCCTCACAAAGATTTATTCTAAGCATGGGTACATAGGACAGTCACCATAACTCAGGCTTAATTTGTGATCTTATTAGCAAAGGAATGCAAAATTGATCGGAAGGGAGAAAAGCCATACCTACAAAGGAGAAGGACTGTTGCCTAGCCATCACCTGAGAAGAAGGGGGATTCGAGTTCTGATCAGACCTCCTAGGCCCTTCTCTTCTAGGTTGAATGGAACAGACTTTGAATAATAAATATAATTCCGAGAGACCCGAAGCACTATTAAGGCTACCTCTAAACAGCAAGGATATATCAAATCCTTCTGGGCCCCATAAAGAATGAAATCTTTACCTGAACAGTGATGAGCTTCCTCTTCCTCAGGACAAGAGCTTATAAGCCCATGATTAGGACATGTGGGAGATGGAAATTTGCATCCTCTCGTGAAAGAAGATGGCGTTAGACCTCCATCTTCCATATGTGTAGGTTTTCTAGCTGGACAGCTGTTAAATGAAAAGAAGAGAGTGACCATATTTTAAAAGAAAGAAATAGGTGCAACTGCATTCTGTAGGGAGTGCACTCATGTAAATACATCCCAAAGATTTTGTTTCTGGACTCCAGCTGCAGTTAAGCATGGCCACACTATGCAGTTCTATCAAAAACAAGTAGCTTTGGCACATGTAAAGGGAAATTAGAAGTTTTAAAGATGATGTCAGCAGAATTTAGGTGCCTCCAAAGCCAAGAGGCATCTGTCTGGGACTTCAGGATCATGATTCTTATGACGGGCACTTGCATACCACTGAGGTCCCATTTCCAGTACTTAAATCCTTCTTGAAACCCACATTTATGCTACCAAAATTTAGGCAACTGACAAACATTTCTGAGTTACAAGCAGTTATATATGTTGGCTCCCTATTTATTTAATGGTGGGAGAAAGGAATATTTAGAGTGTGAGGTAGTCCATCTAGAATTCAGCCCTTCTAAAAATATTAGCTACCTAAAGTTAGATAGGAAACAATTCTCAGCTGGGTAACAAATAGTTATCCAGGGAATGATGCTTATTCCTGGTGCTCCAGCTGTTGACTTTGGTAACATATACAATTTATTAACTACACCTCACTCCATATTTTCGTTCAGCTTCATTTTCATTGTTTCCAACCATGTTTTTACTCTTATATTTATTAGTAGATGAAATTGTAGTGCAATTGCTTCTATCCTCACTACGGTTTTCCAGACCTCAAATTCCTCAGTAAGATCCACTTTCTTTCTCCTTCTCTGCGAAGACCGCAGGCAATTTTGTTTTGTTCTCTGACCTTTATGAATAATTAAGTTTGCTGTCTACCTGATTCTATTGTCCGGTTCCCTTTGCCTCTGCCACTTTTATAAGGCATACAGAACTCCTCACAGTATTGCAAATGCAGCTTCATTCATAAATCCCTTATGCAGGAGCTGGAATAACTTCATCTGTGATATTATTGTTACCTCTCTGAATCAATGGTAACATTTTATATTACTGTTAACCACTGTCCTGAAGCTTTTTGATCTCAGCCTATCTCCAGATCCTGCTTCTACTCAGTATTTTGTACCATATGATTACATAGGGCATAAGCGCCTTCTCTTATTTTGTGTCCCTAATCTCATTATCTTACACTTCTCTACATTTAATTGCATAAGGCACTTATCTTCCTTTGGGCACATTCTGTCAGAGTCATCTTGACTTTTTTGCCCTTCTTCTTTCTATTGATTGCCCCTTCCTAGTATGTATCATCAACAAATTTCATTCCCCTGGTGTACATCCCTTCTCCTGGGTCAAAGCGAGTTCTAATACAGAGCTAAACGGCGCTGCAGAGCAGTCTCCCTTTAGAACAAATTGTTACTCTTCCTACGTACCTTTCCCCTTTGGTCTCATAGCCACTCTTTAAGAACTTACAGGTCTGCATTTATGGCACATTTAATGACCTTCTAGCATAAATTTCAGTGCCGTACTAACTACAAAACTCTCCTCAAGTCCTTTTAACTCTTCTGGTTCCCTCTTCTTGATTGATCTGTGCATTATTGCTGGTTATCTTCAACACCACCTTTGGAGACTTAGGCTGTATTCTTCTCCAGCACCACTACAATTAAGGTCAGCTCAGTGGAAATGAAGGCAGGAATACAGAAAATAAATCTGATTTGAAATGAGAAACATACTAATGTATCTGCAGCATATGCATGTTTATAATATATGAACTGTATTACTATTACATTCTATATAAAGACTTAAAACTAATACAATACAAATATTTTATCAGCAGATTGGAATGTCAGTATTGTTCATGACTGGTTTTGGCTAACTGATACTTATTTGCCAATTTAGTAGAAGTCTCGTAGGTTTTCCTTTATTTACCTTTCACTTCATTATGTATTTTAAATATTTTCTTGTGTTATCTCATTCAGAGATTTAGTTTTACAGACCCTTGGTAACTACTTCCCCTTGTTATATAATTACAGAGGCATTATCCACAGCCACTCAGTAATATGTCTTTATGCATTCAAAAATGCTTTTCTCAGCATTTATCTTTACATGCCCAAAGAAGCTATTTTGCCTTCTTCCCACGCCTCAGAAATAAATAAATAAATAAATGTATTAATAAATAAAATGCTAAAATATCATTCTCTTATTCTAGTGTTACACGAGAGTCTAAAAACTCTTTGAAATTGACAGAGTGGAATTAACCATTATGTGAATTTTCTTGGGGGTGAATAGGGAAAACTCCATGAAAGGAGCTATTTTCTTGTAATAATTAACAATCATTTAACAATCTCATGGGTCTGGTCTCTCAGCTGATACAGATTGCTCTGCTGGTTTAAACCAGCTGAGTCTGACACATCAACTCTTTCCTCTATTGCTCATTATTTTACATTGAATCAAAACTGCATTTTACATTTGTGCAGTCAGAGGGAACTGGAGGGATAGGAAAAGAGCACATATTTAATTTTTATAGCTTTTTTTCCGGGTTTTCACATGACCCTTTCCTTTCTGTGTCTTTTTTAGGTAGTTGCTGCCAACAAATATCTTATAGTCTTTATGTACGTACCAAACTAGATTGCCAAAGCCCTCATTATTACCCTAATTATTCTTTCTTTGAAGTGAGTAGAAATTTAACTATTGACTTCAAAATGAGTAGATTTAGGACAAAGCCAAGTACCTTAGGTAGTAGTTACTAGTATCAACACATAAATTAATAAATAGGAAGTGATCAGGTTATACGCTTAGTTTTAATGCAGGGTAACTATGAAAGCAGGTGTCTCCTACGATACAAACCCCAGGCAATGCAGAGGTCTTCTATACAAACAAGTTCCCTGAAACCCTTTTTTCTTTATTCAGTTTTCTAAATGCAGATGCAATAATCCAAAAGAACCTACTTTTCATTACCACAGGTCATATGTCAGTACTTTGAGGTCCATGAAATCCTGAGGGCAGGATGAGAGGTCAGTTCAGTAGCTGCCTATTAGAGGCTATTCTGGTGCTTGAGTGTTCGAAGTACTGCTATCACAGATATCAGCAAATCTCCTTCAGTTACAGAAACGGTCTTTGTAAGCGCTGATACAATAGGATTAAAATTTAAGCACTCATGTTGTAAGAGATAAAAAAAAGATATTCAGGGCTTACTCTCTTTTCCTCTTCCCATTGCAATGGACTGAACCTATAACTTCACGCTGTGCAGATAAATGTCAACACTGCCAGCTTTCCAAAGCTCAGGGAAATTATAGTACACACACATTGAAAACCTCAATGTCTTTTTGGAAGCCTTTTCTAAAGCAAAATTACTTATAAAGTCATTTGTAACTTATAAATGTACAGACTAAGTTTCTATGAGTGCCCTCTGGTTTTGTGCTTGTAGTAGATTATTGAAAGGTGCAAACAAGCTATTTTCAAGGTACCACTTGAGCTCTGGCTAGCCTCTCTGCCTTCTCTGTTAACTCTGAGGATTTTCACGGTGAAGTAATTCCTGCACATATGTCATTTCACATAGTCCATGCTGGAGTTTGGTCCTGAAACTAAACATACCCAGGAGCAGGAGCAGCTGCATGAGGGAATCAGGGGAAGCTGTGTAGCTGCTGCTATACACACCACTGTGAAGGCTGCATCTGGCATTGCTTATTGAGATCAGGGAGGAGGAAGACAATCGGTCCTGAGAGGTCTTCCACCTGCCATGGCAATGCATGCCATAATAGAAACACCAGCCTTTCCAGCCAGCTGGTGGCAGATGATTTTTCCCTGTAAATGTAAATTTCTCTGAGTTAGCCCATGTCTGTGACTGCAGTGGTTTCTCTGAACACTGATTCAAGTTTGAGGGATACCAATTCAGGACTGATAGCTGCCCCTTCTGTAAACGTAGTCAATAAAGGAAAACATAAACTAATGTAAATCCTCTGGTCTGTGCATGAGTAAGGCCACTGCAGCTTGGAGCCCCCGCCTTTGTAATAGCTTGTGAAAAGACGGGATTTGAGATTGTTGCTTTTAGCAATTTCCTCTGAAAAAAAGATGCTTTTTCCTCTCGAAATTTTCTATAATTAATCTTTATATCATAATTATATTGCTGGCTCAAATTTACAAGCTTAGACTGTAAATAACAACTGTGAAAAAGAATTCAGGACTGGAATGAATGAGATATAAAGCTAATTCCTACCAGCCTTCTTCATGTTGCGCAATACGCTGCTTCTTGAAACAGACTGCATCCAGACTTATGTGGGAGAGCATGGCACTTCAGAGAGACATCTGCATGCATATCATCCCAATTCCTGCACACTTTGCAGTTCCTGCATCGGGGTGACCATGTCATGTTGGCCATGTTCCGGCACCACATCACAGTGAAACCTCTTTGTCCCAGCCACCTCCCGGCTGCTGCAGAAAGAAAACCTGCACCCTTAGTCAGGGCAGTAGCTCCAGCAGAGTCCAACCAATGCCCTGGTTTGGGTCCTTAGAAAAGCAGCACCCCGTGAGGTACCTAGCAAGTCATTGTCAACACAGCTTAGAGACACCCTCCTCAGGAGCAGACACCCTACGGAGAGAGAAAGCTACTATTTGACATGAACTAAAATAGCAGATTTTGGCCCAAAGTCATGATATCGAGATTGAATTCATAGAAAACAAGGGAAACCTGTTCCGTTATCAAAACTAACTTGCCAATAGTGAGAGTAAGACTCCATACAATAAGTTTCTGAATCAAACTCCTCCAGTGTGTGGCTCACAGCACAACCCCAGGGCTCCTGCCCTGGCCTGGGCACAGGGGGGGGTTGGCAAGCTGTCTAACAATCGGGGCATGCTACTTATGGGGTCCCATGGTTCAAGGGATCCCGGCTAGAAAGCAAGCTCTTTGGCCACAGCCCAGCACCAAATCCCACAGTCTGACTGCCTGCTGAAGTATGATCCGATAGACTGGGTATTCTGCGGAGGGAGAGAGAAAAGAAACTCTGCCGGATTCATTCTGCAGCTGCAAAATCATTCCTCACCCTTGCATTCCTGTGTGGGCAATCTGTCTGAAAGCTCACCATAAAAGGATGGAGAATTCACATGAAATGAATAGACTGTGCCTTCTTTTCACATATCTCCCAGGGCTCCACCCAGACTCACTGCACCGTTTAATAGAAAGGAGTAAGCTGGGCTTGGCAAGGGGTTGCCTCAAATTACTGTCAATCTACTCCTAAAGCCAAGAAAAAACAAGTGACCAAATTGCAACTCTGAGTCACAATGCATTCCCTAGATTGTTCCCAGGCTGCTCACCTATGCACTACCCCTTGATCAAGATCTCTCTTATGGTTGCAGCCCAGTCCTCTACACTAAGAGACAATCACAGTGTGGTGTTGTCATTTATTTTCATAATCCTTTCGCCTCATATTAAAGTGTCTCTTCAGCTGCATTTGCTCTGCCATATCTGCATGTGAAATTTATAAGCATACAATAATGCCCCTACTTCCCAAGCTGTCAAAATGATAAGGCAGGACAAAAAATCCCCAGACAAAATCCATATACTTTTAATGCATCATAGGGCCTCTAAAACAGCCTAAGCTCTTTTTCCCACCTTCTGTTCAGGTTCTGTTTAGGATTTACAGTTTTTTCTCCTGCATCTGAGAGATTCAGACCTTTGCACCTGATTCATGTTTATGTTCAAGTGACTGAACGATGAGAACAAGAGTAAACAAAATACATGTATGTTATGGCAGATTGCAGTTCACATCTGTTTTTCTGGGGCATGCAGTAGTGTTTCTTACAGTTGAAAAAATAACACAAAAGAAGAATAAAATAAATGTGATAAGTCAGTTCAGCAACAGGCAGGTTTACGTGGCTCCTCTGATTGTCCTGTTAGGCAGCATCTGAGACAGAGTTCTGAAAATCAGCAAGCCATGAAGCTATGGAAGCCAGAGATCCAAGCTTATTTTTTCATGGCAAGTCATTTGCCGGGTATAATCTACAGTAGCTTTAGATGACTCTTCATAGACACACTTCATAGGCAGGGGGTCAAACACAGCTTCCTAGCAGGGGATTGGTGTTCTGCCCCAGTGATTGCTGACTATTTCTGCAGCAGTAAAAGAGCTGGTCCTCAAAGCAAGTGACATTGCAGTCTATCAGAGATGGTCTTTTTATAGGATGACTCCAGCTTTCCTGCTTCAGAGCACGACATGATGGAGTTGTCTGAGTGCTGGAACTGAAATAACTTTGGAGGACTCTTGGTGGAGCAGGGAACCCGGCTTGGGGTGCAGCCTGAATACATGACATCTTGTCAGGTGCAGACCCTGAAGCAAGGTGTCACCTTTTCAACAGTGCCCACAGTTCCTTGTTGAGGGAAAAAGCTGGAAGCAAACCCAAGAGCCGGCTAAACTTCTGCATGGGCACTCAGGGGACCATGGCTTGGAGCACGCTGGAAGTTAAGATGCTTAACACCAGAGATGGAACCCAGTGTAGATTCTTAAGAACTGAATATTAATAAAGTTTCACCATCTTGCCAGGACTAACTGAACTTAACTAAGAAATTTAAAGTTGACTTGGACTTCCCCATGAGTCGATGTAGAGACACAGGGACCTTTCTCAGGGAGTTGCTCAAACTCTTCTCTTATGACAGAGGAAGACTTCAGTCTCTGTTGACTAAACTCCTGGTGCTGGCTCTCCAGTGGAGTGGCTCAGACTGGGTGGTATGAATCCTATTAATGCCTGAACACAGAACACAATTTTTGCAGGAGAAATGTTTTCACAGGACGCCTTCCTATTTATATCAGAGAAGAAATCTTTATATGAAAGAATGCATAAGAGGGAGGGGCTTGAATGCTTAAGGAGCATTTTCCTAACAAAGTTTGGAACAGTGTCTGAAACTAGGAAAATCTTCATGGTATGACTTTCCAACTGAGTTTTGTTAGCCTGCAATAATTTTTTCGTTGCAACATATTTTCTTATTATCCTTTTAAGAAGCTTTAGTTGAAAAGCAATGTCATCTAATAGAAAGAAATCATTCCCTGAAAACTGGAGCATTTATTTCCAATTGATTTTTTTCTGTGTTAATTTAATTTTTAAATGAATTATACTGATAGATGCAGTTTACAAACATTCTTTATAAACACCAGAGAATCCATACAGGAGAGATGTTACAAATGCTCCAAATGTGGAAAAGTGTGGGATTTGTGGTTTGTGCCTTATTAAAAACCTGAAAATCCACACAGAATAGAAACCTTAACTGAGGAGCAGATTCTTTGGTGTCTGTTAATGGCTGAGCTCACATAGGAGCCTTTTCCTAGAGCGGACATAATGGCAAAGTCATTCTTCGCTACTTGGCAATCTATTTCCATACAACCTGTAGCTCTGAGATGTCTAATCTGCCAGGTTTGATTAAAACTGGCCAAGGTTTCAAAAGTCTTTAGGCAGACAGATGTAGCTATACACAAATAGTTGCACATGTCTGCATGCATGTACATGTACACACACAAATTATATTCGATGGGAGGAAAACCATTTCCAGCTTGAGCTTTAAATGTTGTCTGCACTGTTATACCAAATGGATATTAATTTGTAAATAATAGTGAAGGGAGGGAATTTTATAGTGGAAACGTTGAAGGAAGATAGATCCAATAGCCGCGTTTAGAGAGCTGCCTGGTTGCTTTTCACGTTGTTGAAAGTTGAGGTAGCCTTTGGGTACTTGATGACCTGACAGCTGGCACCTGTAACAGACATTTCTTTGTCCATACCCCTTCAGCAGCTTGCACCACAAGTTGGACTAGTACTAAGTATCTGGTCACGCGAGAAGTAACGTACTTCTTTGGTTTAGATGTGTCACATTGGCAATAAATTGTTACATGACACTCCACAGTAAGCTGATATGCTAGAATGAAATATTTGTATTGAGGCATGTGTAATAGAAGAAAAAAGAAAAGATGTATAATATATTAGAAGATAGATAACCTTTTGACTGTGTCTATGAAGCTGAAGCATTACCTCCATGTCTGGACGTGCTAGAATGGTTTGCTTACACCTTTTTGCTTAGGTCAGCAGCTGGTGAAACAGGTGAAACCTCATCTGGTTTTTGAAAAGGCATGCATAGTTCATTCAGCTGGTTCAGATCAGAGTGACAACTAACGTACACTTACAATTTTGGAAGAGGGGGTTCCTTGAATATTTGCACACATTATACTTTTCTGGATGTATAACACTGAGCTGAGCAAGAATGAACACAGACACATCAGGGAGTGCTGTCTGTCTGGTTAGAGACTAGTTCCACTATATTGTAAACCATTCCACTGCCTCTCTATTACTGCAGAGCATCACCTCCTTTTTTTGATTTTTCTTCTTTTTTTTTTTGAGTAAGATTTTCTTAACTTTCTCATCCTGTTCTATGACCTTGCTCTTGTAGGTCTTGATCTAATCACTAAACATCCAGAAATAAAGGAGGATGTTCTTCACTGAATTAGTATATGTAAATATCAATGGTATGAGTGCTAAAGACTGAGTAAACAGGAGAATATCTAATGTAAAGGCAACCTTTTTCACATGACCTATCCTAAAAAGCTGGCCTTGAGCTCTGAGTCACTGATGAAGAAACCAGAAGAGATGGAGGTGTATTAATAATATGTGTTATGTCACTGCCCAGTGCTTGTAAAGGCAACACAAAATTTAGTCTGATTTTTCTTCTTTTTTTTTTGAGTAAGATTTTCTTAACTTTCTCATCCTGTTCTATGACCTTGCTCTTGTAGGTCTTGATCTAATCACTAAACATCCAGAAATAAAGGAGGATGTTCTTCACTGAATTAGTATATGTAAATATCAATGGTATGAGTGCTAAAGACTGAGTAAACAGGAGAATATCTAATGTAAAGGCAACCTTTTTCACATGACCTATCCTAAAAAGCTGGCCTTGAGCTCTGAGTCACTGATGAAGAAACCAGAAGAGATGGAGGTGTATTAATAATATGTGTTATGTCACTGCCCAGTGCTTGTAAAGGCAACACAAAATTTAGTCTGACACCTATGCAAACAGCTGTAAATTAATTCCAAGGCAATTCACAGGTCAATAACTTCACGCCAGTAAGTTAGGAAAGAGATTTTTTTATGGGAAGAAAGTCTACAGAATTGTGAAGAAGCCTGTTCTGTAGTTCTCTTTTTTGCTGTTGATCTCCATTTTCTGTTATGTTTCCATATTTGCTTCTTCACGTTCCTGAAGTTCTCCTGTAGCTACTCATGCTACTGAAGCCCTATTTAGGAGTGGAGCACAAGCCTTAGAAAGTTCTGGCCAGGCTTCAGGCTGGCCATTGAATCTGCCTAACTTTAGCCCCATTTGGCCATATAATACAAGCCTCCTTCAATCTCTAGCTTCAAGTATATTTACACTTACAATCACAATGCTGACAGCTTATTTGGACAAATCTAGATAGTTTTACATGTGTTGGTTTTGATAGTGGTAACACAGCTGTTGGAGCAGCTCAGGCTAAGGGCTATTATTTGTTGCTGCTGCTATTTGTTACAGATTCTTGAGGTTATCTGTGCAAACCTCCATTTTTCAGTGGTTTTGTTTGCCAGAGGTTGTTGGAAGTACTCTCAGATTTTCTTCTACTTGATGACTTCAAGTGAGAGTTTGTGTGTCGGTATCCAAAGTACATACTCCAAATACATTCAGTGCTTCCATCTGATTTTGATAGAGCTCATAGCTGGCAGATAGTACCTGAGTTTCTCAGCTGGTGATAAATTTTCTCCATCAAAGGCCAGTAATTTAAAACAGACAATGGTTTTCAAAGATGCCTAGTTTATTCTCTAATGCCACAGCAGATCACTATCTCCTGCAACCTCATGTTGACATGTTTTGGTGTTATATATCTCTATTCCTGTAAACCGGTGAATTCAGCAAGTACTGTGCTGTATATTTGATGTTACCCCTTTCCTGAGCTCTGCTTTGACTAGTAACAGGTTGCCAAGATAAACAAATCATGTTGGTGCTGCTTCTTGACACACGGGTTTCAAGGCTGCTTGCTTTGGTTTTGAATGCTCCGTAAGGCATTGCATCTTGCATAGTTTATTTGGATCTCAAATTGATACCAATGTGGTTGGTCTGTTGGGAAGATGAAAAGAGCAGAGGTTTGCATTATTCTGGGATTTTCTTGCTGTCTGGCAAATTTCTTGTTCATTCTATATTTGCATTTTAGAAGGAAAAGGTTAGTTATGAGAACACGGTAAGACACAAA
The DNA here is from genome assembly GCF_000699145.1 of Aptenodytes forsteri. Classification (NCBI taxonomy): domain Eukaryota; kingdom Metazoa; phylum Chordata; class Aves; order Sphenisciformes; family Spheniscidae; genus Aptenodytes; species Aptenodytes forsteri. The sequence goes on from NW_008795029.1 coordinate 2,280,184, forward strand.
GCACAATGCCAGAGTCCCTTGGATTTGAGTTGATACGTTCCTCTCCCAGGCTTCCCTGCTGCTCATTCCATTCTTTGGTTGTCGCATCTACTTTGGCATTAATGTCACCCATCACAAAGTGTAAGTTGTGTTTTGGTATTCTGTCAATCACACTTTTGAGGCAATTGTAGAATTTGTCCTAGTCACTGTGTTCCTCTGTCAGAAAACATCTCTGTATGATTGACGTCTTTAGGAACCTGGTTTGGAATCTGGCATATATGATGTGCTGGTTGATAGCTCCCCAACCGAAGAGTGATTTTTCCACAAAATCTGTCATGGTGAATGCTCTCCAGTTTGCATGTTCCTTGTCACACAGATGGTTCAGCTTTTAGTGGGTTCAGAGATGGGTCCCCACTTTTTGTCTTTACCAAGGATCATGAAAAAGCAGTAGAGAACACCAATGCCTTTTGTAGGGGCTTGTAAGCACGTGGAGGGAGAGGTACAAGAACCTTTCTCTGAAAATCAGCAGGACAAACCACAATCCCTGCATGTTCACATTGCTCCAGAAGTTCCTATGCCCATAAGTGCAAGCAGATGACCATACAGCAATTATATTAGATAGCTGGTCAGATTGTCCAGTGCGGTGTGAATATTTCCTTGCTTTCTGAGGCACCGCACTCCTGCAGAGCTCTCGAGGACAGTATGAGCCCCTCATCTAGCACTACTGCGGATAGAACTGCAAACTTTGCCAAAACCGAGAAATAATAAAGAACCACATAGACCCTGAAAACATCAGCATGATATGGAAATAACATGAGGTTTGGCTTAGGAAAATGCAACTGATTGCGTTGTAGGTAATAATCATTTGAAACATATGACTCAATATGCAGATGAAACCCAGAAAGCGTTAGTACTGAAAAAAACATGGAGTGGAAGGCATAGTGTACTAAACATGAGTTTTTCATTGTTATAGTGCTGGGGTAATCCTGAATACTACTTTGGACTGTCTACTTAAAAGCATCCTTTTTCCAAAGGAACTTCTGTGAGTCTTCCTGGAAAACTGAAGTCAATCCTGGCCAACCATCGCTTAGCAAAAAAGATACTGCCAATTTGAAGGGAATTTGGAGGAGCAACACATCTGATGAAAAGATTGGGTGGACTGAGGCATAGACATAAATATATAAACTGCTGCTTGATTAAGCAATGACTAAGGTGATAGGCAGAGTGGAGGAAAATAAGGGAATGGAATAACATTAACATATCCATTTTTACGGATATAGACATCAAGGAGGAAGTGTTTCTTGTGATTACCATGCATTTTGTAATTAACACTAATGGACTGACACTGTAAATAAAACCCTTAAAACGGCTATTGCAAAAACTTCTCTTTTGTTAAGCTGTGAAAATTTCTTCTAAGGGAAGTAAAAAGGCCTTTAAAAACTGAAATGTACCTAGCACCGGCAAAAGTACAGAGCGGATAATCTCATACTAGCAGGGAGACAGACTGGATGATCTTTGGTCTCTTTCATCTCTCACATTTCAAATTCTGGTACCAATGCGTATTTAGTATTAGCCTGTTTTAGTTTTCTGTTCTCGTTGTGGTAATCTTCGGCCTGTTTTGCTTTCTGACTAGGAACTTATGTAATATATTCAGAATCAATGTAATATTCAGATAATCTTTTTCTTATGTCTTGGGCTGTTTCTTCAGATTACAAAATGAAGAATGTCTTTAAAACTGTAAAAAAAAAAAAAGTATTTGGAAGCCAGCAGTGGAAATAAATTATCTATCTTCCTATTTTATACTAGCTGTGAAATATTTCTGGCTTTCCTTAGTAATATATTTTATATTTTTTAAATAAATATCACTCAAAAAACCCAAGAAAAGCTGCTTGTCTAAAAAGATAGATGTTTATTACAGAAGATATGGAAAACCCATAAATACAATGTCCATTATAGTCTCTTCAGCTGGCAAGAACAAACATGATACAGCCTTGGCATTATTTTTGACAATACTAATATAATTGACTTGGGACAGGGTAATCTAACGGCAACACCTTTGGCATATTACAGTGAAGCCAAAAAAACTGGAGCAGTTCGTTAGTTAATATCTTCAGTCTAACCTTCCTATAAGCGCATTAACTCCAGAAACTCTGTCACCCATGAGAGATGTTCAGGGAGAATTTGGTCACGAGAGGATGAACACGAGGGTGAGTGAGACGCTGGTCCACAGCTCAGCAAAGCCACGCTCAGCTCCCAGTATTGCCTCAGACCTCCTCCATGAACACGGGGATGTTGCACTGCCGGTGGTTTTTATCTCTTGCCTCTGAATGGTCTGTAATAATTCTTCCTTTCCCCCATCCTGAAGTATCGTCTCCCTTCTTTTTCTGAGCGAAAGCTGTGTTCAGAAACGCACCCCCAAAACCTGCCAGCAGCTGGATCAAATCCGCTGGCTGGCAATTAGCACGTTTTGTTGGGGACACAGCAGCGCTGGCTCTGTCTGCCGGCGCTGTGATGTGCCTGCCAGCAGCCAGTGTCGTGGGAAGGTGTGAAAGCATCACTGCCACCACCGCTCCTGCCCCACCAGTTAGAGGGTACCCTGCGGTTTCTGAATTGAGGAGCCTTATGCTTTTTCTGGAAAAAAATGTGTTGTCCTAATGTAAGGTTTTGATGTCACTATAGCTGGGAATAAGGACAATTGAAAGGAGAGAGGAAAATATATGCTCTGCAGTTTGTGTGGTTCTCCTAGGTGCTGTATCTGACAGCTAAAAAGGATTTGAATGGAATTAGCAAATTTTTAGAATAAAACATTTTTTTCCTCAAGCCTACCTCTTAGACATTACTTGTGGTGACTTGCAATATCCCATTTCACATCTATTTTGGCAAACGCTGATGCTGATATTTGTTAGGTTTGCTATGTTTCATTTTAAATTAAAAGGTACTGAGTCCTGCAGCCTGAGTTCACTGTGAGGTGAGGGTCAGAAATACCCCCTTTTTGATTATCTGCCAAAACAACCCCAATCAGTCATGATTCTCATCTTCAGACTCACTCTCCAGCCTCTAGCTAACCAAAATGCTGGTGCCCATTTAAACTAGGCACCTCATCTTCCTACTTTCCAGGAGTTTTTGCCATCATGTCAGAAGAGAGGAGAGGACATGTTTGAGTAAAGCTCACATTAATAAACAAACTAAGTTTTATGACTAGGTTGAATGAATATAGTGATATTTTGTGTCTTGGCCATAATCTCTTTAGGTGACCTGGTTATGATCATGAAGATCCACTATTGGAACGAGGCCTGGGATATTAATATTTCTAATGTAAGTGACATTAATTGGGTTCTACATTGTATATTAAAAATAAGGAACTGTTAATGTAGTTAGAAGGGTTTGTGCATTACTAGGGATGCCATTATATGTGTAAACTACATGCAGCATGGTTTTTTTATTGCTGTTTCCAAATTGACTTTAGGTGAAAGCACAGCTGGGTGCTTAACACAGTGGTGCGGAGGAAGCAAGCATTTAAATATTCAGCTCCCACTTTTTGAAAATTGCACTGCAATTTGGAAAGTGCATTCTCTCTTAGGAAAATTAGGCCTTAAAGTCCTGCTGCAGATGACTGACAGTGCCAGCTCTCCATCAGTCTTCCATTCCTCTCATCACTGGTTAATTCTCCATTTAGATGGTATGACTAAATTTCATATTGTCTGCTCACACAGCAAGGAAAAGCACTGTCTGTACTGTCTTTGTAGAGATGTTAAACAGTAAAAAAAAACCCCAAACTTTTGCATTAAAGACCTTTTCTTCCAAGATCATACTTGTAAATAAGGGCCTGAACCTCCACTCGCTGATGTCAGTAGCAGTGGCCAAAGGATCAAGCTATAAAAAATCTTGGCTCTTGAAAAACTACATGCAGAGTGTGACCTTGGAATTTGGTCTGTTTTAATAGATACTGGCTTCCTCAGCTATTGTCTTGCAATGGGCCCAGGTTAAATAATACTCGCTTGTAATAACAGAAGAAAGTTACCTAAGTTCAGTGATGAACTAAGGCTATAATTGACACCGAAGAAGCAGCTCTCCTTCCCACTGCTCCTGACTGCACATCTGTATGCCTTACGCCACGTTTGTCCTCCTGTTGGTGCAAGCAATCACACAGTTGCACGTGGAAACATGACACACACTAAAATTAACTAGGAAAAAAAGGCTGGGTTTTTAATCAGAGAAGCTTTGTGATCCAGTCCATGCCATGGCTGCAAAGAGCCATCAGCGCAGGCACAAGGGAGGGAGTGTGACCATGCAGCTAAGTTTGGAAGGAAGTGCAGCCCCCTCCTCTAGTAGAAGCTTGGATTTAGACTGGCTTCATCTGACCATGAAGCCACCCTTTAATGGTGCAATTTCATGTCATGCTGACTGTGATCTAACTGCAGAAAGGGCGGTACCGTTCTCTTTTCCCTTCCTTCCACTTCCAAGGTCCCTGGTCTATCGAGTGACCATGTGGTGACCTGGATCAGCTTGCTGAACTACTGGAAAACTAATCAATGGTTCATGGTTGGACCACTACGCAGCTGCACAGCCCTGGGAAGAGGCAGAAGGGAGACAGTATGTGATGGGAATAAGTTGCAAATGTGCTGGTCAGCAGTACCTGCACTTAAAATAGATTAAGTGCAAAGTTGAATCGCACCCTTGAAAAGCAAAGGTGTGCTCAAGTTGTTTCGGCACAAGATTACAGCTACCCCAAAATGTTTTAGGGGTTCACCTCATCCCTGTCTAGACAATCTCGGTGCATTTCTTGTGTCAAGGTAGCATCTTTATTTTAAGGAATGTGAGGCTTCTTTTCATCATCTGCCCAGCAGGGTTTTGTGCTGGATAGAGCAAGGTGTGCACGGAGCCACTTACTTGATTTTTAAATGGATTTGATCCTCCAAGATGCTAAATTATAGTTATACCCACTTTAAGACCACTTTAAGCTTGCTGGAATGGTGCTTGTGAGCCCTGATGGAAACCAGATTTAGCAATTTCCTGGCTATGTTTCTCTACAGATGTCCAGTTACATTTTGGTTTTTTGCTCACTTCTTTATTTATTTTATGTGGCTGATGAGTTCAGTGGCATTTGAGGAGCCTCATGTGCCTCTCATTCTCTACTAGAGGGGAGTCATAATTCATTTTCTTTTGAAGGGAACCTGTATAAGGATTCTTATCAATAAAGGTTTCTAAAATAAAGCAGGGTGACAAAGTTCAGCTGAAGAGGGCTCCTTTACTGATAGAGATAGCAAGCAGAAAGCACGAAAGTCTTAATAAATAAATGCCCAATAATTGACTTACAGAAAAAAAAAACCCAAAAAACAGCCTTCTAGGCTGTAATGATAGGCTGTATCATTAGCAAAGCAAACCAGTCCTCACTGTTGTTGTTACTGAGATTTTTTTGTTATTCCCCTCCTCCTTCCTAGTTCTAATTCAACCTTTATTACTTTGCAAGATTTTGCCAGCAGAAAAAGCCTCCATACATCAAAGTAGGTAGTGAGTGGCTGGGATGAGGTTCTGTTGAGGGAGAGAATGGGACACTCGGCATTAGGAGGAAGCGCTGTGCACTTAGAGATGAACAGTTTTATTTTAATCCTTTCATCTACTTCTTTAGCTCCTTTTTGTTTCAGCTGCCATAAACACTTGCTGTGGAGCCAATGTTCGGTACTGAAAGGATTTTTTTTTTTGTATTCCTCTCATTTCTGTTGAAACATGACACTCAAATTGGAGATAGGAGCAGAGATCAACAAACCCTGTCAGCTCTTGTCAACCCAGGTGTAACAGTGTGATCTTCTTAAATTGCTGCTAATCTGCCAAAGATCTCTTTATCTGCAGTCTCCATCATGCTGTTTGCTCACATTTGGTTAACACTTTAAATTTCCCTTTTGGAGGTGTCACTGTTTGCCATTTAGCAACTAAGAAGAACTGTGAGAGCAGCTTAAAGCACATGGATTTGAGAAGCTAGAAAAGCTGATTAGCTATTCAGGGAGAATAATCTTATTGAAAGTAGTAAGAGCTCTATAAAGAATGCTTTTCCCTTTCCTCGTAACAATCTTCTAATTATGTTGTCAAGCTTGCTGTCGTGTTCTCCCCCTGTGCCATTAAGAAACCGTTTTCTAAGTTAAGAAAGAGATTTCCAGATCGTGATGATGTTTGCTGATTTTTTTTTATTGTTTAAAGAATCTGTGTGTATTAAACCAAACATTAAAAATTATTCATGTGCAGCATAATTATCTGAGATGAAGTGCTCGAGGCTGTGGTGGTGGCAAGAGAGGCAAGGGGGTGCTCAGCAGGCGGGGGGTTACTCTTCCATATCAGTGCCAGGGGATTTCATCTCCGTGACTGGGATCTGAGTCTAGTAGGGACCTTTGTGACTAAAATATAGTCACAAATCGATGGTTGCTCAAGGGGTCAGAAGCAAGGCCAACAGATATCTGCAGCTGCAGATTTCTGAGCAAAACCCAACAAAGTTTCTTGGCGATGGATGGACAAGTCCAACTGTGCTGTAATCCACTCTTTTATTTTACTGTTGTCCATATTTTGATGGGAAGAATAGGAGCCTAACTTTTAAATATTCCCTTCAAGTTGGATGCCTGGTAATTTAGCGGCACAACATGGATCCGTTCACCGATATCAGCATGTTGGTGGACAAACAATATCATATAATTAAAATAAAATGCACTAGTGGCCAAACAAAACCCAGACTTGCTCAATGGTCTTCTGGTTTCTGATTAATGGCATAAATACCACCTATCTGGTGGTTCTGACTTTAATGTTTTAGTACTAGAGGTGCATCCATTTGACCAAACATGGTACCAGTGTTCATTCATTCTCTTTTGCTGCTGAGTGCCCAAATGAAAGTTGAAGATCATCTCAATAGCTGGTAGAGTTAGGAGATGTATCAAATGACTCAAACCATAGCACAGTTTAGGAAAAATCTGCAGAATAACCATCTTTATCAAAATGAATAACTGTGGTTGCAGTTCTGCCTTTATGCAATGTGTTTTGTTATTGAGACACAGTGATTTGTTTTTCCCTAGCACAGTTTATGATTAAAGGTCTGTAGAAAGTGTTACTGAGCAAATACAGTGCACTGCATAAGTTCTTCCTTTAAAAGTATCATGGCATGCCATCACACATTTCAATTTTCAGGATGTTTTGCAGAGTCAGATTTCTTCCTCTCCCATTTGCCATTGTGTGACTCCACTTTATTCAGCAAAATTACTTTTGATTTCAACAGCAAGAGAAAAGAATTTGGCTAGTAAATTTTCCATATAAAAAATGCTTGTTACCCGAGTGAAGACAATTCTGCTTGACTGATGCAACTCACCAAAGTCTGTCCATTTTTCTTTTGTAACAGAGCAACAGTAATTTTAGAAGTGATTTTTTAAAAAAATCCCCTCGTGTTTTTTACCATGTCACATACAAAACTATTATCCCGCTTAGATATACAATTCCCCAATTGCAAATTATTTATCCCCTTCTCATAACAACAAATCAACCAACTTCTTTGTTTACATATATATAGCAACAAATTCTCCTGCAGACTACCGAGTAGGCTGCCAGAAATTAGGAAGATTTCTAACTTATTAGAAACCTATTAGAAACCTATTTTATTTGCACTTCACCTAAAGTTCAGTAAATATTTATGTACAATGTTTTGGAGTTGACAGATCTGTATTTTCAGATGAAACAATAGTACTTTGCCCAGTGAGAGAGAATTCATTTTTCTTTCATACGGACACATCATATGTACTGTATTAGCAAGCACAATATGTACTAGTGAGTAACCAAAATCCTGGCCACGCTGAATTTGATAACAAAGCTAACACTAATACTTAACACAGAATTTGCCTGTATGGGTGAAAAGCTAGGTGTGCATCAAGGACGTGATAAGTAGGAAGAAACTAATATATATTTCATATATATATATCTATTTCTTTTAGTGGATAGAGCTAAGCTTTGCTCCCATAAAGTATGCATTTACAGTGGGAATCAATTTTTCCTAAGTGAGATTTTCCTTTTTTTGGTCTTCTGAGACACTATAATCACAATGAAAACCACTTGCCAAAAGTAATTGCTGTTTTCAGACCCAATGTCATTCTAGAGAGTATGAATTTTATGTAGATTTTTTTTGGTCAGCACTATATTTGACAAGACCCTCAATAAGCTAACTCTACCACATACTCTTCCAGCATGTGGCCTCCACATCCATGGGGCCCACATTTGCTATTCACGGAATGTTTTATCAGAGCAAGTTTGTGATCTGTATAAACCCAGCATTCTCCCATACTCACATGGGACTGATGTCCGTGTCCTGCTCTTCCTTTCAACGGTGAAAGTTAGTATTCTTTCCAGATAAAGCATCTCCATTACTTTACTTACCATATGAATGCCTAACATGAGGAATTACATCAGGTTCTGAACTGTTGTTTAAACCTCCTGAAACTCAGTGAAAGGAACATGCCACAACGTGATTGTAAGCGATAGCTGAAGGGTACATAATCTGGGGAATACGGCAGATTGCCTGTGCAACTTTTCATATGGTCTTTTGGCCGTTCTGCCTGCTGGTGTGCTTGGGAACACTCTGCAAAAATGTCCTCGAGCGCAGCAGTAATGTAACAGGTATATGTCAGCCTATATACAATTTCACATTGAGGGTATGGGAAGCATCTTTGAAGCTGGTAGACATATTGGCTGTCTTCCATTCAGGGAAAAAGAAATAATCGTGTTCTTTCTTGGAGTTGTAACAAAAGGAGATCACATTTAGTGCTCACTCTCTTTCAAACCTTTTCTGCAGTAAACAGGCTGTCATACAAACATATACTTTCTGCTTCCTACTTCACCTTTAATTTGTTTCCTCTGCCTCCCTCCTCAGTGCTGCTATTGAGAGCTCTTCCTGCAGGGGAAGAGACAAGGTTTTTCTGATCATTCTAATATTCTGATCGTTCACAAGCTGTATCATTCTTGACCCAGAGTATAAAATTAATTTTGATTATTCACAATCTACGCATGTCTCCAATGAATTGTAACTTTTATACGTAACCTAGGTTTCTCACGATTATTGCACTCCAAGTCCCCAAGATACAGGAGGATGCAGTCTCTGATTTGAAAAGCTTGCTTTCTAATTTGATCCAAGGCAGAGATGAGCATGAATGAGGAAAGAAGGAGAGAAAGAAAGAATAGTGGGCTCCTACTCATTACATAGGTTAGCAACGTCACAGCTTGATGATTCTGAATAATTTTCAAGTATCCTTTTTATAAATGAATAAATAATGACTGCTGTCATTACAGAGCTGTTCCACCACTATTTTTTGGCTAAGTATTTTAAGTATCACTTGCAGAAGTGGGTCTTGAAGAGTAAAGGGACAGAGGGGAGAAGAAAAACAGAAGATACCATGTTTCCAAGTGCAAGGAGTAACACAGATAAAGAGTGTAGACAAGAGTCTTCCTAACAACCTGTCTGTGGACTACTTGCTTCAATTTATCTGGCAGAAGAAAGATGGAAGTTGATAGTCCAAAGTGCCAGAAGACAAGAACAGGGATCCGGGGGACTGGAGGGCAAGAAGGTTAAAAAAAAGGCCCATTATGAGCTTTGCTACATTCAAAACCTGCACATATGAATGAAGTCCAGATAAAATGCCAAAAGGAGAGGACTAGATGGGAGCTAGAATTTGGTTAATCTCATGCCAGATTACTGCTAAAGGTTGATCTGAGGGCTTACAACAACGGTTGTCTGTGGGTATGTGCTTGTGGACAATGTTACTATCAACCCTAACTATGGAGAAGATTAATTTCAGCTAACTGTAGTCATCCAGAAGTCAAATGTCCAGTGTAAACTCTGGAGACAGACAGAGGCACAGAGCAATATTTATACCTTCATGCAAGTAGGTTGTAGTCATCAAGAACAGAATTGAACAAGGCATCCTAAGATTCCTCTGTTTCTGAAGGATAAGCTGCTTAAACTTGTAAGTGCAAGTAATTGCTTTCATTCTTATATTGTCTGTTTCCTTTCCAGGATATGCAGAGGAATGTGAAGGAAGTGTGCTGTGTGTCAGATTTTAGGGTTTGGGGGTTTTTTTGCTAGATAACACTATGTGGAGTCCATCCAAGTTGTATTTATTTTATACGCAGCTACTAAAAATCTCTCCCCATTTCTAGTGGTTATAAAGAGAAAGAATCAGCTGAAAGAAAGCTAAGATCAATAACTGCATTTTTTTGAGATAAAATACTTCATTAAACAATTTGAAGCAAAAACTGTGACTGCAGTTAGACAAATACCTGATTATTAATATTCCATTACAAACTAACTTCAGAAGAGACCCCAGGAAGCACCACAGCTGCTTCCACTAAAAAAAAAAAAATCCTGCAAATGAGATATCTTCTCCTTTGAAGACCCAACCAATGCCTGCATTTTGCATCAATATTTCCTAAAGGTTACACCACTGTGAGAAATCAGCAGAACATCTCTCACTCAGCTGGTTGTTCTCATTGACCTGTTGTGCCCTGTGATCCTCCGGGAGTTCAGTGCACTGACCACTGCCTTCACCCTGGGTGCAGCTTCCTGTTCTGAAGGGTTATTTAAAAATGGTAAGTCTTAGCAGAGATAAGAGGAGGAGGGGAGAAAGGGAGAGGTAGCCTCCACAGTGTCCAATAGCTCTCTGCTGGAATGGTCTTACCAGATGAATGTGACTTCGGGCAAGGTCTAAATGGAAATGTCAGAGGGTGGGAAAGTTTCTGTTCTTGTACTTGGCAAGGAAACTTGTAGGGTGTTGCAGGGAGGCAATGCACCAAGCTGGAGCTTAGTCTGTGTTCCTAAGGTGAACAAAATCCCTTCAAGCTTACCGGACTTCAGCAGAGGTGTGTCACCAAGGAGCTGGGCGTAGTCTTGGCCTGTTCCAGCTAGAGTGTGCACCCTTGGAGCACTATCTTCCCTGGTGTTTGCTCTTATTTTTTATGTTGAAGAACAATGAAATACACACTTCAGCCTGAGTGTCTTCATACTGCCTACTGATGTTTTCTTTGCAGAATGTCCATACTTTGTCTGCTTTCTTCTATGCCTCACCTCTTTGGGTGGACCGACCTGTAACTACAAGTCAAAGTTCTAGCACTGATACATTAGAGGGTACATGAATCCAAATGGGCTGATGAACTCAGCAGAGCAGATGGAACATGCTCTGGGAGGTTATGGTCAGAAAAGCTTAGGAACCACTCACTGCAGTATGTTTTCATACAGTGAAAGTTCACTGTTTAGGAGCATAGAGCTGTATCCTATGTTCCCATTAGGAATATAGTATTATTAACACACACCTCATGAATGAGCTGTAATTAAATGATTAACCAGTTTACATGAAGGATGTCTATTTTCTAGCTGATGCAAAAAAAATCCTCTTCATTTTTCTTAACTTTCTAGTTCCACTGACCAAAATTAGAGCTATAAATTCATGTTTCCTTGCCTTCTTAGCCCTCTCACCAGCACTGGCATTTGACTACTAGGGTAGGATCAACTCCAGATTCAGAGTATTGGAGCTTTGTGGAGATGCAATGTAGAGTCTAGGTGATCTGAAAAAGACAACTACATTTGGTCAACCCAAGTAATCTCTAGGCTCTTTTGACTGTATGTCCCGTGTACAACAAGAGCTTAAACACCTTCCTCCCATGTAGAATTTTGCATTGCAGACACCCACAGGTAGGTGCCTGACTGTGAAGCTGAACGCCACTCATAAATTCCAAAAATTGTCTCCAGCTTTTCTTATAGAGCAGCTGCTGCAGGTAGATAATCTACTTGGGTGAGTTGGAGAATGTTTTCCCCAAGCTGCTTCTCCTATTGCTTCTTAGTCACTGTCAAACAGCAAAGTGATCTTCCCGATGTCATGACATGAACTGAAGAAAGGAGTTACGCCTATTTCAACACCATGAAAAATTGTCTTCATGTTTTGTTTTTAGTCAGGTTTTCTAGCAGAAGTAGGATGAAGTTTTACTTTTCCATGTAAACATGAACCAAACCAAAACTGACTCACATTTCAAAGGAATGGCACATAATTCTTCAAGGCTTTTCTTTGGCTCCAATTGAATTTTGCTACCCAGCCTCAAGGCAGCGTCTAGTATCATCATGTCTATGTACAGCTGGAAAGGGTTTGGTCATTGAACTTTCTCACTAAGTGAAGTGGTGAACGTTATAAAAGCCCTGGAGAAAGGGAGAGAGAGCAGTAAAACTTGAATTAGGTTGATGCATCCAAAGTCTTGCCATTCCAGTATAATGTCTCCTAATTGCATCCCTGTACCAAACTAATGTGTTCGTACCCTTCTAATGGCATAACAAGTACACCTGCTGTGTGTGTCTATGGACTAGTTTGTCGTCTATCTTCACTAAACAATTATCCCCAAAATAATTCGGTGATGGGAGTCATATGAAGTATCTACACAGAGTTGTCCAGAGTCAAGTTAATCTGCGTACTGAATTTCTCTTTGGAATGTCCTCTTGGTAATTGTATTCAGAAATGCATTCTTTTTTCTTGATCCTTGATGTCTGTGGTTTGCTGTTCTTCCCTTGCTTCTTTGCGTAAGCAATTGGCATTACCCTGGTTGGAGAGCTACTAGTATTTGCTTTCCTCTGTTAGAAGTGGAAGAAGTAAATAGGGTCTGCATAATGTATTTTCAAGTACACTAGTTAAAAGTCAGTTCAGGATAAATGATCTGTAACAACACTTAAAGGAGAGCGAGAACGAGGTAAAAATAACTTTTTTGCTCTCTCCCTCCCCACCATCTCTATAACCCATTAGTTAAACCTAAATTCTGTCCTTTCTCAAAGTTATGCCTGTTGACAAGAATTTTCTTTCTTAGGTATCTTTCACAGGCCCTTTGAGAGGAGCCCACAAACCCCACCCCAAAGTGAATGGCTTTTTTCCAGGAGGAAGGGTCACCCCTGAGGTGCTGAGAGTAAAAACCTTCCTAAACTCCTATGGAAAGTATGGGAAATGCTGATTGTGGTTGGAAAGGCAGAAAAGAAGTATGAGAGGCAGACCTCACTTTGGACAAGGGCAAAGCAATTTGGAAGGTGTTTTTTAACATCAGTGTCTCAATCCCCACAAGCAATTTAGCCTAAAGAGGTGACTCCTAATGTAAGACCTAGGCAGACAGAAAACGCTTGACTGCTAACACAGATCCTTCTTCCCAGTGTCAACCTCTGTCAACGCCCACAACAAGAAAGCATTACAACAGTTTGGAAAATGTTCCCAAGAATGGACACTAGGCCACTCTCTGGGCAACTGGAAGGTTGGTTACATGCAACAGCAACATCTGGCAGCCGATGGTGCCACCTGATCTCAGACATCATGAAAATGTCTGGAATTTATAAGCCTGATTTTAAAAAAAAGTTAGGAAAGTAAATGAGTCTTTCAGCTGATGACAGTGAGCCCTGCACCAGACTATCTCAAAGTTTAAGCTCCCACAAAAAAAGAAAAAGAAAAACTCTTTCTGAATTTTATTCCCTCACTCAAAAATCCATAGACTCTGAGAGCAGAAAGAAACGCTGCAGTATTTGGCTGGATGACCTGTTCATACTGGACGTGGCACCTTTTCTAGAAATTGGACCACAGCATGTCTTGCAGAAAGAGACCATTTTAAAGACTCCAGAGACTAATGAGCTTGCTACCTGCCCCGGTAAGCAGCTCCAGCATTTAATTAACTTTACTGCTAGGAAAATATTTTTTTCCAGTCCGATTTTGTCTTCCAGCTATTATGCATTTGTCTGAAAGACTGAATAACTTCTCCCTACAGAATATCTTTTCCATGTATGATAATCTAAAGACAGTGATCAAGTTGCCTATCAACCCTTTTGCTAATAAACTGCATAGATAGAGTTTCCCAAGAATGACACTGCATGGGGTTTTTTCCATCTTCTGGGACATTTTTGTGCTTCCATTTTTGAACTCTTTTGAGTGTTTCCCATCCTTCTAGAAAGGAGTATACAAAAACTGGACACAAGATTTTTATAGAAGTCTCATCAAGGAGAAAAAATCAGTTCTTGGTTTCTGTTTCATATTTCTAATTATCCAAGGGCCTCATTGATCACACCATTGCAAATAAAACTCAGGTTGAGGCAGTTATTGATGGCAACACCCACTTCCTCTGAGTTTTCCAAGAGAGGCTTCTACACTATAGCTAGATCTTGTAATGTTCATATGAAAGTGTTCATTCCTAGATTTCCAAAGGCAATGTTTATTTCTAGATGTATCCATTCCACGTAAAGCACATATAAGTGGATTGCACTTTAGTCCACCCTCTGATCCGCATTATTTATTAACTTGCTAGTCTGTCACATAGAAATAGACAATAGAAAACATTGTCTCACTTTGCCTAAAATGGCGGCAATCAAATTAGGGTTTGAGTGGGGTTGCAACAGTTAACAAGTGTGTGCTTATGTGTGTATGCTTATGCAGAGTAAAAGGGGTGAGTGCTGCCAGACATTAAGTTCTTTATACCAGGGAAGTATTTGTGAGTCTGAGTGGAGCAGAAAGCCACAAGAAGAAAAGTCTGGGAACTATTGGCCTATGTAGCCAATTAAAATAATTTAATATTGTGAGACCAAGGACCATTCCCTAGAAGCCCTGGAAGTAACGCTTATTGATGCCTTCCTATTAGCAACCACACTTTAAGACCTGTCACTGAACCAATTTTTAATCCACCCAACTTGCACCTGCTAATCCAATGCAATGTAAGTTTTTTAATCATGCAGTACTGTGTCAAATGCCTTGGAGAAATCCATGTAAACTATGTCAGCACAGTTGCCTTTATCAAGCAGACCTGTAATCTTGTCAAAGAAAGCTATCAGTTTTGTTTGACAAGACCTGCTTTCCATGATACCATAATGACTGGCATTAATTAGATTTTTAATCTCTAGGTCTGTGTTGCTAGAATCACAAATTAACTTTTCATTAAACAAGTGAATCTATCCTGCTATCCCAGGTCACTGAACAGACTCCTCTAAATAGCCAAATTTCATTGCAGCTCTCCATTCTTTTGGGGCTCCCCAAATTTTAAGAAGTTTGTTTTAAGTACTTTCAGTTAGACAATTCTTCTGGTATCTTCTTTAAGTCTTCTTTAAGACTTGTAGGTGAGTTACTCATTATGAACATGTCACCAACAGGACACATAGCACAATTTGAAAGAAAAACATCTGGCTTCACTATTTTAAACTGAAAAAATGATTAATGCATTTCAACTGCATCACTGTAATTACTTCTGTGATAGAAGTGAAATGTCTGAAACAATAACTCAGCTGGGCATAATTTTTACTAAATCCCTCTGGATACGTCTGAGTTCTTCCATTTACACCAGGTACAAATCACTACAACACATCTCCCATGACAGACCAAGAAGCAAAAGAACTGGTTACTTAAAGTTAAACACAACAAGATAAAACCTTCTGTGGTTTTCTGCGCAGCTCAGCACTCATGAGGTCCCTTCAATACTGAATTAATCTTTCATTAACACATGTCAGGAAAGATATTGACCAGTAGCAGAAAGTCAAGATGAGAGCAGCAGTGATGGAGAGGCAAAAGCTGTGAAGAAATGTCAAAAAATTTGGGCTGCTATCTGTAGAAAAGATGACAGGGGGAGAAGGTAGCAGCCTTCAGGTACATGAAACATCACTGCACAGCAAAAATAGGGGCATCTGTTCTCCTTAAATTAATGCGACAGTGGAGACTGAGGTTAAATATGCAGAAAATCTCTTAAAGATAAAAGTAGCAAAGCCTTGCAGCTGGTGGTCTGGAGATCGCGGTGTCTGTCGCTGGATGTTTTTCTGCCTTGGACCATGAAGTGAGCAGATGATCCCTTCAGGTCCCTTCCAGCCCTGACAGTCTGTGTCACGGCTGTCAGGAACAGAACCCTTCTGCCCAGGACCTCTCATGAGACTGAAAGCAGAATGAAGGTGTAAGAAACTCTCTCAGCATCTCTCCTTCTAGTTATGGGGTTCTTTCTCCTGTGCAGGCTTGTGGTTTTTTTCCTACATATCCTTAAAAATAGACAGCTGGCATTCTCATCGTCACAACATGGAGTCATTTCCGTTGTTATGAGCAATGAGTTAAGAAGTGAGGTAGATACCTCTGTCACTGTAACTTGCCTCTATTTGTCAGCCCACGTTAAATGCTCACTTAAGAGTTATTTTATCATTTTTAAATGATCTTGGCATTTATTTTATTTACTAATAGCAAGAGTGTTATTGGTTTTGTGTGGGCTGCTTGTAGCGGCAGGCAGCAGCATAACAGAGCCTCTGCACAGCTGCTAATGCCTCTTCTTCACGGGGAGTGAGTGGGAAGAGTGAGGAAATGAGTGGAGATTTGGCTTCTTCCCTTCGGCGTGCCAGCTAGCACAGTTGAATCATCACAGCAGGGAAAATGTATAACTGTATATCAGCAGCAGATGACTTCCCTCTGGAGCACAAGAGCAGTGCAATATACTTTTAGGTACTTCTCCATAAAAAGCATGTCTAGATGGTACAGAACATACCACACACAGATGTTCGAGTTAGCCCTGAATGAGCTGGTTCAGGCACGAGATGTCCGACAGACACATTAGTACGGTATCCTGCCTTGGCTAAATTATCCCAAATGACTGGTATTTCTCAAGGCACTGTATTGTGCTGCATAGAAATCTTAGTGAGACTCAGGCAAGGTTTAGATGCCTAAGCCCCAAATCTCTTCAAACCACCACTGAGCTGCTAACTGCAGAAGTTCCTTAATGTTTGGCATTGAAATTGTCTTACATTTGTCTTGTTATATGTGCGTTCATGTGTGTGTATATCTCAGGGCATCATTGTGGACACCAAACACCTAAGCCCCTGTAATCTACCACCTAGGCATTTCTTCTTGAAGCTGACTCCAAAGAGGTCCATGTCAGTCAGTAAGGGCTCTTTGAAATCACCTTTTGGAGCAAGTGCTACATAAGGTACAGAGGCAACCACATTCTGTTTAAAAACTTAGTCAGTCTGGATGCCTTGTGCTGAAGCAATATGACTTACTATTAAGGAATTAAAGATCTAGTGCACCCCGAAAGAGAGATATGTATAGCCTAGGGGACGATCTTTTGCCTAGGTGCTGGGCAGTCACAGCGTTGTCCGGAAAGAACCCTAGGAGCTCTGGAGTCCACTCTTGGGAATTGCTTTCATGTCATAGGTTAGAGAGGGTCTTTTTATAAAATAATTCAAAAACTACATGGAGCAGGATTAAAAAACAGGTGTATTCCTTTCTCATATGAGCTTGCTTAGCAGACAGGTTCCAGCCATGCTCTTCCTAATCACTCCCTAACTCTGGCCTAACAGATCTTTGGGGTTGCCACAAAGTTGAACAGTCAAAAGAAGAGGAGAAGAGCTGTATAGGGTCATGTCCCCCACTCCTCTGATAGTTAGACCATAAAGGGACACCCCGCTGTCCATGCAAGTTGCAGAGGCCAGATATCCCTTCTGCTGCAAGAGTCAGGGTAATCTTTCTCCAAAAAGCTAAAAACAAGTGGCACGAAAAGAGATCATGTTAGGCTTCTAAACAAATTTGCTGATTGAAGTACAACTTTGACCAATTTGAATTAAATTATTTATATTACTGTTTATTTCCATAATATATTCCAAACACACCCTTTAGACACAAGCATGTTTTAGTCAGTTCCTTTATGACCTGCCAAACCGCAGGCTCCTGCACAATTTTTCAGGGCTCATTGCTAACTCCTGCTACCAGGTCAATTCCATTTCCAGAAGGACATCAGTGTTAAGATAGTTTCTCCCACATGTTCCCCTCTGGTTCTGCTTGGCCCTTTGTACTCTGCTGATCCTGCTAAAGTATCACTCAGGATAGCATTAGAGAATTTAAACCCCATCTGAACTTGCTCAGTCTCTCATATGGCTGTCTGCACTGGAATGTTTATTCATGTGTGCTAATATTGCAGTTTACTAAACTTCAGTAAACTTCAGTGGAACTCCTGATAGCCAGGGATTTGTTTTTATGTTTTCATTCAATGAACCACATTAATCACGCATTATTTATTAAAATCTTCCCTTTAGGATAACATGGAAATGTAGCTTTCTCTGCAACTTTAAAAGTGTATGATATTCTTAGGGATAAGAAAAAACAGTTTAGCTACTAGCAGATACTGCTGTATAGAATTAATAGCACTGTTAAGGCCTTGAGCTCTATTTCAAAAACCTTACAAGTTATGTAATTTATATGTCTCATAGCTTCCCAATTTTTCCTTTATATAGCTTAATGCAAAAGGCTGTTTTGGAAAACCCAAATAGGCAAAAAAGACCCCCTCCATGTTCAAAGGAAGCCCTGGCAGTTGTTAAAACAAATCTCACAAAACTTTTTTTTTTCCTCTGCTGCAAATTGAAGAGGAGCAGCAGGAGTGATGACTTATCTGAAAATTGGGGCTCCGATTCAAAAAACTAGTTGAACACATATTCAAAGGAAACCCAGCTCAGTTTAGGACAAGCTTCAAGCACTGTCTCAGTTCTAAGTAGGTGGCCGATCCTGCTGACCTCCTTGAGCCATGTGTTCCTGCTACAAGCGAAGCACTTGCTTAAATTCTGTAAGGAGCTGGGCTCCGGAAGAGTGTTTGCCCCTCTGCAAGGCCGCCTGCCTACTTCTTCACCCCTCACTCCCCAGTCATCCTTACCCTCCAATATATTGGAGGCAGCCCAAATATATTGGAGGCAGCTACAAGAAGGCATGAGGAGAGACAAAAACTTTGAGATACGCCAGAGTCAGCAAGGAGATGGATCAACATATTATATCCACACAAAGGACTATAAAATTTATAGATCATTCAGCAAAAATTAGGTATCAAGAACTTTATGTGGTTATGAAGAAATCACCAGAGGAACTTAGTTCAATTAAAACCACTCAGTCACTAGAGCCAGAAGCATCTTCACTCCCATATTTCAAGTGATTTACTGGAAAAGTCACCTTGGTCAAAACAGTATACTGCCATTCTGTAAGGCTCAACAAGGACACGGATGCACCCATAAGAAATCCCTTTAGGCCATGAGCATCTTCCACCAGTGGTTTCTACCCAGATTTGGGGAAATTTTTTTTCTTGTTGTAAAGGCTCTGTTGTAGTTTTGTCATCTTGGTTGTTGCAAAAAGGCTATGATGATGTTTAAACAGTTAGCCCATTAGCTCCAACCACTTTCTTTTCATACTTCTCCCTCAAACATGTAGGGACAGTTTTGGGGCACTAACTCATGTAGGTCAAAGAAATAGCACACAAACTGCTAACTAAACATTGTGTTGTACTACACAAGGGGTAAGAGTGACCGCACCATTTCTTCAGTATTTCCTGATTTTAAATTCTTATCTGTGCAACTTTAACAGTATTTTAGGGAACTGTAGTAAAGAAACAAACAGCCAGATGTGCCCTGCTTTAGGATCCCATCAGCACATACACAATCTGAGTGAGCCATCCTGTTGAATTTTATATATCTAAGTACCTTGCTGAGCTGAGACAATATTGGCATCCTTAAAATGGCTTGGGATTTTTCTCCTGTATGTCTGATGGGATTCTTTCAGTTTCGTCTGGAAATCAAAAATCTCACAGTTAGTTTAGCAGTTAATGAAGAACTTAAGGCCTAGTATTATGAAAATTGCCAAAGAAAAAAGACATTTTTTCAGTATCAGAAAAATGTAGCATTTTTCCTTTCTGAACTTGACAGTTCTTTCAAAGCTCCTTCAAATTCATAAAGCTGTAACCAAAGCATTTTTATTTATATGTGTAATTCAATTAATTTTTAAAGAAAATACCTAGTTAAATGCATGTAAACATACTGGTTAAGCTGTGTATCTTCATTTTTTCTGCTTCAGTGATTGAGACTCTGTAGAATAGACTGTAAAAACTGCACCAAAGAGCATATTCTCTTTTTATTGCCTGTCAAACTATTGCTGTGACACCCATAGTTGGTAGTGAAACATTATGATCCACTGTTAGCAATGAAACACAGAGTGTGAGTTGCTCATTGAGTTGAGGTAATGTACCATAAAACATTGCATGAAAACACTAATTTTCTCAATATATATTAGTAGACAGACACAGTGTTTACCAACGAGAAGTTGAAGATGGTTTTAAACATAGTTTATTCATCTGAAGGCTTTCCTAGGCTCTACTTAATCACTTTATATTTGGGGTTGCATTAGAGATGAATGGCCTATGTGCTGAAGGAGCAGAAGCTGCAATTTGACCTATGTGTCTGTCAGTCCTGGGTAGATGTGACATCTGACAAATGCTGACATTTTTACAGTGAGCTTCATATGCATCATATCTTTGACACTGAGCTATCAGTTAAGGCGTCAGTGGTGTTACACCCACCATAAGTCTTGTCATTTTTATCTTTACCATGTTGCTTTGATTACTCTTCCTTTGTATTTGATGTACATGCAACATACAGGAAATTTGTAGGTCATTCCTTCGGTCCTGCTGGTACTTCTCTTAGCAGTCTAAACACTGCACCTGACATTCGCTCCTTCTTCACAGACCTGCCCTGACTTCAGATATCTTACTGAAGATGATCTTGAGACTATTGTTATAGTGTGGCTTTAGGAGATGTGTAGATAGGAGCTAGTTTTATTTAATTTATCTGAACTGTATAAAGAGAATCATAAAACCCGGTATTGTCAGCCTTTAATAATACTACCATTGAAACCTTTCATTATCTTAATATCAGTGTATTCAAGGAGATGTTCTTTGTCTCGGTCCTTTTTCTTAAGATGCCTGTTTCTTGGTGTTAAGTAGCAAATGTTGGCTAAGACCAGCAGAGGGGAAAGCACTATTTCTTGCATAGCAAAACAGTTGATCTAAGCATGTCATAACAAACTTTATAAAGTGACAAACATTGTGGCTCATACATTTGTTCATTATCTTTTCTCAGATTTTCCCTATAAGGTTTATTTTCCATGTTGCTTCTTACACTGCCTTTGTGGCTCCAGATGCTGAGCTCCCCCTGAGTGCTGAGACCAACTTTTGTTGCACATGCTTCATTCTCTGTCCTATCACCCTCCGGGGGAAGAATTGTGTGCATGGTGGATCTGGCTTTGCAAACAGACTAGGAAGGGACCACCAAACCTTACGCACTACAGGAAGGCATGTAATGGAGATTCAACCTAGAAGACTTCCCCAGGACACTTACTCAACAGGCCATAAGTCACTGCCTCATCCCAAAAAGTAAGTCCCTTTCAGCTAGATTCTCACTGCCAGTGCTTAAGCATCAACGTTATTTCTCTTCACTGACTTAGAGGAAGCCAGGGGCAAGAAGCCCCGGAGAGTAGACAGTGTGAATCTTTCACTGCTCTCTTGAACTCAAATGCCATAGCAGTCATGATGACAAAGCACATCAGGAAAACTAAGTATCAGTAGTACAGAAATATAAACTGTAACATAAATGATCAGAAGCCACAAAAGCTATGCCTTGCCACTGGAAAAGAAAGGTAATGATCTCAGGATAGTCAATATCCTATGCTCTATATTGTCAGTTATCCAGACATCCCAGGAAATGGATCACACCTCAGGAGAAAACAAAAAAGATGGATAATCCTTGTCAGTCCTGTTAGGATAAAATGTTCCTTCTGGACTACAAAAGTGGTGACCATTAATGTAAGCTTGTGAGCAAAACATGACAGATGACCACGGAGAGGTTTTCTGTAACATTATGGCTAAGTCTATACCAGCTCACACAGTAAGCATCCTCCAGTTCTGCATACACACCTCATCCTGGAGAAAGGCTTGGGAGGATACTGTTCCCCTGTTCCCTGTACCCTGATTTCTACATGAGGGAAACCTTGACCTGTCACCCAGATGAGAATAGACCATGCCTTACAGAAGTGTTAGTCTGGATAAGTGGGAGACTAGCACCTCTAACCATGTCATGGCATATGCCAAAACCTAAGTCCAGGCACCGGCTAAGACCAACGGTTCCACCTCCGGCACCACTACCCTCTCACAGTTTGTGCTTAGGTGAGACCTACCTCTGGAGCTTCAAAGAAAGGCAATCCTTCTACTTCCCTACCACCACTGCTCAAAAGCAGTTTATCCTGGGAGAAGAACTCCTCCATGGCTTCTGTTCACGGCCAGCCAGAAGTGTAAAGATAGATGTTCATTTATCAGCAAATGAATGGCAACCAAATCTCTTTTTAGTTTCCTCTGAAAAATCAAGAACCTGAGGTGTTATAGCTCTTGAAGCCTCTTTATTTTTTATGTATTTTGTAGTCACTGATATGACATGGTTCTCATCAGAAAAGATGGCAAACTGATATAACAGCATTATTCCTTTAATCTAAGTCAGATTAAATAAGCGATATTTTCAATGAGTTTTGCATATAGACAAATAATTTTGTTTCCTTGGCTCTGTAAATCACATTTATTTATTCATTTCTCAAAAGTTTTTTGCTATCTCTGTCTTCATTATTTGAATTTCATATTAATGGTATGGGAATGATCCGGACCTTTTATCTTACCCTAATAAACATATTGTAATGTAAAAATAAGCACAGATCAACCAATGCGTATGGCTGGTATTCCCTTCATGTGCTCTAACACCTGGCAAAATTATTCATTAATTCAACAGCCACATTTAAAAACAACAGTTCAAAGGCCTATGAATGGTAGAATAACATGTTCAAAACTGAAGTGCACTTCAGCAGCATCAGTGTCAGAGTTTAGAGAAAGAACCATTTCCTGTGAGACGGAGGGCTTGGGAGAGGGAGATAGCGGTTAGGAGGATCTCTACTTTGTAAACTTGTTTCTTCAGCCTCTGGCAAGGCCAGCAGAGATTAGCTGACGTGCATTTAAGAAGAGGGAGGCATACAGTGGGGAGAGTTTTCCACACTAAAGTTTCTCCATGAAGAAAACTTCCTTGGGTTATGTGGTTTTTTTCCCCCATGAGTTAGTTACCAGGGGAAAGTTAAATCATAAAGTAAATACGGAACATAGAAAGGAAACGAAAGGGTAGGACATTGGTGCCATACTTTGATATATGTTAGAAGATGGGTAATATGTCATATAGCTCCTATCAGCTGAAAAGTGACATGTGCCAGTCACATAGAGTTATTTACAGAGTTCTTGTGTTTGTATGAGATGAAATGCACCATGTGCAAGAAGCTGTCCAAAATTGGACTTGCTGGGCCTCAGCTGACTCCATCCTCAAGCTGCACCTTTGCCAAAGAGTGATTCCCCCATCCTCTGGCAAGGTATACATTGCTTTTAAGAGTAGGTCCAGTTCTACACTGAAGCCAGTAAGTCCCAAGATTTGATATTACTTGGATGCTTTCACATAGGGAATTTGTATGAGCTTCAGGGCACAGCAGGACAAAGACTTAGACTTATGCCATCCTTAGGACAGTCCCAAACATCCTTGACTATCTGCAGCATGAAAGGACCACACTTGAGCATGACTGTCCACACTTGTTCAGACTGCCGTATGCCCAAGGCTGCCTTCTAGGGACAAGAGACATCAAATCTATGACAGACCAGCCAGTGCAGGGCCCTATTTATAAATTCATGGTGCTGCATACAACAAGGTGTTATTGGATATGTAATCTACTGAGCTGCAGACATTCTGAGTCTTACAATGTAGCTGCACATTGTAAGATGTGGTGCATGTGATGCATGGAGCAGGCCATGCACCCATGTCTACCAGTTTAGAGAGACCCTCTAAGCCTGTCTGGTTCCAAAGCTTTTGCTTTTGCTGTGGCCAAATGTGTTCATTTCAGGGAGCCTGTTTCTGTGCAGGAGCACTACAGACTTGAGTTTCAGGAGCTGACATCTATTTCATAACAAATTATTTCTCTTCTGCAAAACTATATCACCATGAGAGGTCTCATGCAACACTTACTGAAGTCCACTGGCATCTTTCAGTGAGAATAAAATCTCCCACTGATTGCAGTGGACACTGGATCAAGCCTCAGGTAAGGTTGTCTTTCCAGGGTTCAGAAATTACTCTTTCTTTATCTCACAATTTTCTTTCCTTTGGTGTTGGTATATTTCTCATTCGATAAATCACTGGAATGTGGACTCTCATTTACATCTTAAGACACTATCTCCAGAGGATGGAAGCAATTATTCCATAGCACCTTTCACCTTCTTCAGTCTATGAAATTTTAAACGCTTCCATCCATTAAGTGTTTTTAAATTGATCTTCTCCCTTAACTCCCCAATCTTTCCTCTCAAGGTTATTCAATTACATGTGTTGTATTGGGTAGTGTTCCATTAAAGGGTTTCATGTTTTTGATCCAGTAATACGTGCAAGCCTTGGGTGAAGGAGAGGCAGCTGACGGTCTCCTGCTTTTATTCTGAGACCTATTTTTGCTGCACTAGATTGTACAGCCAGCAAACTAAGGTCTTTAAAAAAATCTATTTTTTTTTACTTATTATTTGAACTGTTTGTTTTATCCAGGAAAGCAAGATGCAAAGGGTGGGTTTTGTTTTGTATAAATACCTTCTCCATACTTAAAAAAGAGGAATTAATTCAAGGCTAAATTTCCAGAAAGATATCTTTTTAATTAAATTTCTGTTTCTGAGTAGCATTAAATAAGACAACTGCATCAAATGTGCTGAACTCCTGCAAATGCCCACTGATGACAGGATGAACAACAGCTACTTAAGAACCATGAAACTCTGAAGTCACACTTTTG
The DNA here is from genome assembly GCF_000699145.1 of Aptenodytes forsteri. Taxonomy (NCBI): domain Eukaryota; kingdom Metazoa; phylum Chordata; class Aves; order Sphenisciformes; family Spheniscidae; genus Aptenodytes; species Aptenodytes forsteri. The sequence goes on from NW_008795029.1 coordinate 2,304,846, forward strand.
CACACACTACTTTGAAAACATGATCCCTCGTTTCAGTTTCCTACTGTACAGCAGGGAAAAAGTTCTAGGTACAGAAACATTGTACGCTTTCCTAAACACTCTCCCTGCTTTTTACCTGAGTCAGAGTGAGATCAGCTCACTGTGTTAAGATAATGCTAAGATAGTGTTAAGATTAAGATAATATGCTGGAATCAAAATAGACACCTTATCAACCACATTTGCAGACAGGTGAAAGGGAAATCATATTCAGATATACATAAAGGGAAATTTCTGGCATCACTTTTGCCATTAATTTCCCAAATGATGTCAGTGGCTGACAGTAGATAGAAGTGGTTAACGTCAAGTCCTCTCATTGCCTTAAAATGGAACTGCAGATGTGGCATTTGGCACTGTGACTTGTTCCAGATGTCTTTCACATCATTACATGTTGAGTCCCTGTAGGAAAAAGGTAATAAATCTAGTGTGGGAGCAGGGGTGACAGATTGCAAGAGCTCACCTTACGACAAGTGCTGCTCTGAGAATACAACCACTGCTTTAGGCTGAGAAGCACCATGTCACCCACAAGTTTCATTAACATTGATGTAATGACAGAAGACAAATGCTACCCTAGAAGATTACCAGTGGATAGAGTTTCCAAGCTTGTACCTATTTTGGTTTGGATCACAAGGACTTTGCAATGCTGTATTGTGTTACAGGTGGTTAAATTGAATGAACAGCTCTCCTCTCCCCGTGATTATTACCTAATGATGAAATCTAAGTGAGCACATACATCCTTAACCTCAGTAGACTTTTGACTAGGTCACATCACTGACTTCCAGTTAATTTAATCTGATTAAATGGGAGCTGCATTTGGACCATGGTGTATCTAGGTAACATGCATTCAGCTATTCAGTCCTCATTAGCTTTGGAGTTTATGACTACAAATGTCAAAAGTTACTATAACCTTGGTCAGAGGTGAACTAGATGTTTAGGTACTTTTGGGTTTTGGCTCACATTCAGTGAACAAACGAATGGCTTTTTAACAAGCTGATTTCCTCCTTATCAACTGTTTGTAAGGCCTTTTTGCCTATGGTTGACAGCAGAGACAGCAGATGGGAACACACACCCTCACTCCAAATATTTCAGGCAGCAGTTTGGCATCCTAGTGCAAGCTTGCCCCCTTTAGAAGGAGGATCTAAATCATCATATGGTGAACCAAGGGTCTGGAAGTTGGGCGCCACCCCAAACAGAGGGATGGGAAAACTACCATCTCAATTACCTGCAGCTACATTTGCTTCAGTTTGTCTGTGACAGCCCATGTCCCACTGCAAGCACATTTTTAAAATGCCCCTTATATGAATAAATCCCATGCCCTTTTGGACTTTCTACAAGAGAATAGTTTCCAGTGGATGCTTTAATCGTTATAGCAAATGGGTTCCTAATATTGCCAGTTTACATTATCTGACGTTCTGTTCCTTATAATGCCTTTTTGAGTGTCAAGCTCTGGCAATCTTCATTGAACCTCAGCTGACGTGTAAGTAATGCAAGTTATTTAAAGCACATCAAAGATCCATTGAACCAGTGAGAAATATATCTCACATAAACTAAGCTTAGGTTTCCCAGTAGCCAGTTATCACCCACAACGGTGTCTACCTATTGTAATCACAGGGTCACTATCTATGCGCCTGCTTCTCAAGTCATAATGGTAGCATATTCGTATGGTGTTTTCACTTTCTTTTTTCTTTTGGCCCTTTCTTGCAGCTGCTGGTTAGTAGCATTTTCCTCTCATTTTGTTCCATGCAACCTCTTTGCACTGAATCCCAGATGCATGTGAAATGGCCACAAAAGAACTATCTGGGTTAAATGAGTACTAAACAGGTTTAAAATTAGTGCTTATTGTTTGGAAGCAGATGCAAGCTTCAAACAAATGCAAAACATCAATGCAAATGCAAAAAGGAGGGCAATTTGAAAATCAGATCCCAAGTACTTGATTCTATAGGTTGCTTTTTCTAGTAGTAATACCCAGAACAGTTCTGTTAATGTAATGGAAGCACACTGAATAACTACTCTACCAGCATTCGTGTTTGCAGAGTTCATGAATCAGCAAAATAACTCAGGTTCCCTGCTATTCTCATTTTAATGAACTGTTATCTCTACGAAGCTACTCTTTTAGAAGCTAGTAAACACTGCTACACATCTCTATATTACATTCTACAGAAATTATTATTATAGAGTTATATTTGCTGTTCGTTTTTCTTTACCTTTTGCACTATTTTTCTTGAAGGCTAGTCGTATCCAGAAGCATGGTCCTGAAGACCTACAGTGCTAAAGTCTAATAAGTTTTATCTGTGCATACTAAACGCAAATTGATGGCAGCATATGAGGGAAGTGTCTAGGCTGAATTTCTTCAAATACGCCATTGACAAAATGCTTATCTTTTTCTGAATTTTCATTCCTTATCCTGCTGTGCAACTCGAAGCAAAACCAAGCAGTATACTTGTGCCAGCATTTCAGGTAATGTCATGGAGGGGGTTTGCTTTAGGCATAAGCAAAGCAGCAGTTTCCTAGCGTGGCACATGAATAACAGTGACAAAATCATGGTCTAAAGTGAGAGAGGGAAACCTCCCAAGTTTCATAGCTGTAGCCTCATTCCTTTGCCCAGCCTATGGAGACTCACAGGTAGTGGCAGGGTACTGCTCTTGTGAACTATTCTTCAGACCACCGAGGCTGTACTGCTGTGCCCTGTTTTGTGCTTGCCTCCACCTGTGTCGTGCTGCTGCTGCTGAGGGACCTGGCTGTGCAGCTGGTAGATGCTTCAAGAGCAGGGAAGGAGACAAGGGAAGCTGGATAGTGGAAGTCAGCCATGGCACCCCTCTTCCATTTGCCTGGGAGCACCTCATAGTGCCTGAGGAGCAGACACACTCACCCAAGGCTTGTGGGGAGGCTGTTTACAGCCAGGCACAGAATGAGACTGGCTGCCCAAGCAGTGGAGCAATGGCTGCTTGCATCAGGGGGCACTCAGCCTCAGTTGCCCAAATTCGGAAGGATGGTGCCCTGAAATTAATTTTTTTTCAGCCCTCAGATGCATTTACTTTGGTTTTGGCCTTGTGAAGCCTTGAACTGGCTCTAAGTATTGATCAACGATGAGCTCTGAAAGCATCGTGGTGCACAAGAGGCAGAGACCATCCAGAGTGCCACTGCTGGTGGCAATTCAAGTTCCCTCTGCAAAGAACAGATGAAATGTAAACTCCCCCAAGGAGCCTTCACTGCCAGTACCCTCCATCTGTGACTCAGTGGATTCTCCTCCGGACCCTATGTGTCATATGATTTCTTTATAGGAAGCAGTTACAAAAAGTACTCTGCATAGACAAATAAACAGCTTTCAGGTAACATTAGACTGCCATCTTGCATTGCTCACTAGAACACCTCAATAAAAAAGTTACGTCCTGCAGGACTGCTTGATCATCTATCCTGAAAGATTTTTTTTAAGACCTGCTTTTAAAAATGACTTGCAATTGTCACTTGGATGAAGCATAGTGCTGAGAGGGAAATTAACCTTCCATATTTGTCTATAAAGTGCACCAACAATCTGTCAGCGTATGCCAATTAAAATAGCAGTGATTTCAATGTAGATACCCAACCACTGAAATCAGAACAGGGACAACAGCTAGTTTCAGAAATAGTTCTGAACATATGTTAGGTGTAATGGCTTTTAGGAAGGGTTTTGATTTAATGATGGCATTTGGGGAGAAAAACAGTAGAAAACCACTGGAAAGAAATGGCCATTATTCCCCAAATTATTGTTGCCAGCAGCCTCTTGTGGCTTACAGTTAACAGTAGATGCTCACTGGGATTCATTTTCATTGCAAGTCACATCCGCTTCTCCGTATTATCCATGTCACTGCTCTCTTTAGTGACTCTAGTTTTACCTCTGTTGCCTGCTTATTTGAGCTCTTTCAAATTGGATAGAAACTATTATATTTTGTACCACTTTAACTGTTTACCAGTTTATAAATATTATGTTTTTGTATGCATCCTCTTTTTCTGTATTGGTAAGTACCAGATGTGTGAATAACTAAGTAGAAGTAAAGGGCAAAAATAAATAAATAAGTGGAAGTAAAGGGAAGCAGACCATACTTTTCTTTAAAATATGTCTAGTACTTGAATAAAATAAACACCTTTTCCAGGATGCCTTATCCTCACTTTGAAAGCACAGAGGTTACAAGGACCTACATGTCGTAAGAGCACCGCAGAGTAGACAGCTCTATCTTGGTCATTGGAACTGCAAAGAGAATAAGGATTGGTAGTTTGTGCTGACAGCAGCGCCCTGGTCTCAGGAATGAGGAAATGTCCCTTCCCCAGCTGTTGGAATAATGTGCAGACACTTGACCTTAGTGGAGCTCTCTCAGCCTGTTCCTAGAAACCACCTCAGTTTTCCAGTACTTCCCTGGTATTTTTTGAAAGAGACACCAAAAATACTTTGGTACACCTCTCTTTCGTCACCTAACCCATGAACCCTGCAGCAAGACTTACTGTAGATGTACATGCCAGGAGGCTACAGCTATGATTCCTCCTTACTTATTACTGCCTCCATCCCCAGTCTATCCTTCAGTTGCTGGGCAGGCCAAAGGCAATCAGACACATACGTATTTCTCCAGACATGGAGGCACTACCGTCGTGCAGGTGAGGTGAAGGCAGATGCTGATCTTAAGCCTCTACCAAGGACTGCAGGACAGTCCTGCAGACACCCAGATCATGACAGTGAGGAGCAGTACCACTATGCCATCACTGAGAAGAGGTACAGACCTAGGACATCAATAATTAGCAGGTCTCACATTGTCGTTGCAATCCATGTAGTTGCACTGGAGGTATTTTTACTACCCAACTGCTGACTATTGGTCATAAATACTCATGTTGGCTTATAAAATAGCTCTAATTATTTTATATAAAATAAAGTTTTTCCAGATTTTATTCTTCCTACACATAAATGAGATTTTTGGTCACAAGGAATGTATCCGTGGTTCATTTATATCCGGGTGTTGTAAAGCTCAGCATTGTCCAACTAGAAGCCAGCAGAATGATTCACAAATTATTTTCCATCACTATATACCACTACAAAAGAAACTTCTGTAATATAATTCAACCTCCTGGTTGTTAAAAACCAGGACCCTTTTGTTGTAGCTGAAACCTCAAAATCTTGGATATTCTTTCTTTGGAAGAATAGCTTTGAGCCATGACTTCCAAAGCACACTTACTGACGGCAGCTTTCTAGCCTGTGTAGCTTCTGCTTTTACCAAATCCAAGGTCTGCAGAGAGGTTCCTCCACATTCTGACCAGCTGCAGTGTGGAGTAATCGATATCCAGAAATATTGCCGTGTTTCTCTTTTCATAAAGAGTACTACAAATCCTCCCTCTCAAGATCCTTTAATATATCCCAGAGAAATATTCCACAAAATACCTCTTCAGCCTATACCAATGAGCCTCTACAAATACTATAGATATATCACACAAACACAGAGAGAGAGATACTTTCTACAGCTTATTTCTGTGTAGCATGAAAAACACAAACACAGAGAAAGGGGAATCAGAAAAAAAATACAGAATATGGAATAGTTACTGTTTAAAAATACAGTGAGATTATTTTAAAACTAAGCTTGCATCATAGTTTGAGACAAAGAAGTCCTGGCAGGGACAAAATCTACACCCATATCTAGAGAAAGCAGAGGGAAAAAAAAAAACTGTTAATGAGTAAGATCTTAATTCAGTGATCGCAGGCATACAAATATATTTTCTATTATCACCAAAGATTACAATTGTCAGATTTCTGTATATTAAGATGAGTGTGTTTCATAAAGTAGCATTAACTAACATAACTATAAAGGAAAGAAGTTCAAGAGAAGCAAATTAAAATAGTACCCATTCAGGTATTATCATGAATAAATACATAAAAAATGGAAAATTAGAACTGACTCTACTTGGATAACTGGAGAAGGTCACAGACCTGATTTTATTCCTCCATTTTTAGCATTATGAAATAGAAAAAATGAAGTATGAAATTAGAAAGGAAAAAGCACCCTCAAGCCTTCCAAATCCCCTGCAGTTCTTCACTGGAGAGTGATTCTGACATAGTGCTACAATCACAGAAAAGTGTCAACACCATTATAGTGTCCTATTGAAGAGCTTTATGTGCATTTTAATGAAAGGAATCATGAATGGCTAAATGCACCTTCCCTACTTCATTGTTTTGTAACAGTAAAAATGATGTGCTCAAACGTAGCTTTTAAGGTTCCATTTGTATCTGGTCCTTGTCTATATTCTGTTGTTACCTGCTGGTAAGTCACCTACCCCTTGAGATGGTCTCTAAGACAGGCCTGTGTTTGGACCTGAAAGCTTTTGATGCAGCTAGGCTTCAAAACCGAGACACCACCATTAGTTGAGGCCCCTGGCATGCTGCCCTGTGGTGTGAACCCATGCCTTGGGACCCCCCAGTCGAGCCATAAGCTTGTAAGAGCCATGTGCCCTCAGGGCTATACACAGCAGCCTACGTGTCCTGTAACAGAATACACTTCTATAGAAAATCTGGCTTAGACCTTAAATCTTCAGAGAGTTAAGATACATCAGAGCAAAGAACATGGGCTTTTGAAAAATACTTTCTTATATGCATACACACGTAGATCTCTTAGAAGTCTTCTAGTTCCCAGTGCTGGAGAAAGGCACAGCAGAACAAAGTTTACAACTAACATTTTCTTACATAACATAATGTGAGCTAGGTATCTGTGCCACGGGTAAGTCATCTTGTAAGAAACAAAATCATCAGATAACAGGATTTGGAGGGTGGGGCAAGGGGAACAGATAATGATAGAAAAGACATGAGGCAACAAGGGAAATTCTGATAGAAGGCAAGGAAAATAACTGTCACGAAGGCAGTGGGTAGGCACTGGCAGAGGTGCCCACAGAGGCTGTGGAATCTCCACCCTTGGAGATACTCAACACGCTGCTGGACAAGCCCCTGAGCAACCAGATCTAACTACTAAGTTGGCCTTCCTTTGAACTCTGGACTGACCAGATGGCCTCCAGAAGTCATTGTCAACCTGAATTATTGTTATGATTCTCTGTCATGCTAAGAGAAAGGATTTTAGGTTCTTTTTTCACATATAGGTGTCCTGGTGTGTGTGTGTGTGTGTATATATATATATAAAAAGGGGTGGTGATTAATGAAAATGTACTGGAAAATATGAGACTTGAGCATGACGCAGATGGTATAGAATAAGGGGTGGATATTGTCCTGGTTTCGGCAGGGATAGAGTTAATTTCTTTTCTAGTAGCTGGTACAGTGTTTTGGATTTAGGATGAGAACAAAGTTGATAACGCACCGATGTTTTAGTTGTTGCTAGGTAATGCTTACACTAGCCAAGGACTTTTCAGCTTCCCATGTTCTACCGACTGAGAAGGCTGGAGGTGCACAAGAAGCTGGGAGGGGGCACAGCCAAACTGGCCAGAGGGACATTCCATACCATGTGACGTCATGCTCAGTACATAAACTGGGGAAAGCTGGCCGGGGGGGGCCGCTGCTCGGGGACTGGCTGGGCATCGGTCGGCGGGTGGTGAGCAATTGTACTGTGCATCACTTGCTTTGTGTATTATTATTATTATCATCATATTATTATTATTATCATTTTATTTCAATTATTAAACTGTTTTTATCTCAACCCACGAGTTTTTCTAACTTGTGCTCTTCCAATTCTCTCCCCCATCCCACCGGGTGGGGGGGGAGTGAGCAAGCGGCTGCGTGGTGCTTAGTTGCCGACTGAAATTAAATCACGACAATATGAAACAAATCCCTCCCCACGACATGAAATAAAACAACAGTACTATATTTGTTTATATTTCTGAGGTAATCAAAACACACAAGAGGCTCATGTATTCATCACACAAGCAGTATTTGCCTCAGAAATGTTGCAGTCTGTAGTAAAGACAAAGGCAAGTGAGAAGTATTGGGAGAGGACTAGGTCACAGATCACTCCAGATAATGAGACTACAGTATGACAGTACGGTTGTTATTTGCACTGCTCATCCATGTGGAGAGAATGGGACACAAAACTCAATGACAGCCATTTATTATCTCTCACCAGGTCTTAAAAAGTAAATACAGCTAATTTGGCTAGAATTATCTCTTTTAGGACCCAGATATACCATAAAATATTTGGGAAAAGTGAAGAAACATTACAGAGGCAAAGGCATACATTGTGAGTGCTGCACGGCTTAGTATGATCAACATTTAGCGTTGGGCTCAGTGGCACAGGACAATGAGAATGAAACTGGGATTTGGCATATTTCTGCAGTATAATAATATAACCATTTAAGTGAATAATTATACATTGAATTTCTTCATTTAGTTCACTCCAGTTTCAGTCATGCATCATTTAATGTGTGAATTCTGCTTCTGAAGGCACTAATTTAATTGAAAGCCTTGAGAGAGAACTTTGCTTGTCCATGTTGCAAGCACAAGTTTATAGGGTGTAGGCTGGATTCAAAATATTGATGCTCAAAACTGTTGCACATCACAGAAGCGTTACAATTACATACACACACCAGAGAAGTCCCAAAGGTACCTTCATCTCTGTGACTACACATATGTCTGTGCAGCCAAACCATGAGTAGCGCGTAGCAGCTAGGCATCGTGATTCTGTTTAAGCCCTCATGGGCTTTGCAAAATAGATACCTATCTCACCCACAAGGCCCAAACCCAAATGAATTTTAAAAAAAAAAACATTAGTCTGGCAGTGGTGCAAAACAGATGAATAGCACCCTTCTCCCCTCCCGTCTGAACACTTCTCTGTACAGAAAGCTAGCTTCAGCTCTTTCCTGTATCTGAAGAGACAGGAGTACGTATGTTTCACCTCCTAGAAAAGTGACTGCCCTCTAAAAGGCAGGGTATTCTGGGAACTGGGGTACCCCTCCATCTCTCCTTTCCTACTAAACATTTCCATAATTTGGAAATTACTGAGATTTTTTGAGAGAAAGCCAGATATAAAAACTCACTAGCTTAGTAATTTGGGCATTGATCCAGAAAGAGGGATGTGGAATCCATCTAATTCCTTAGTGTGCTGAAGTTTTATATGCAAAGTGGAAAGGTCTCATCAGAAGAGGATGGAACATGACCACCGTGAACTTGGTGCCTGGATCCTGCCATAATTGGAAGGGGTTCAAGCTCCAGCAGGCAGGAAAGAGAATGGAGTGATCGCCTCTCTTGTTCTCCCAAACTATTTGGTAATCAGTTGGTCATTGTCATTGAGTTGATGAGGAGGGGAAAGGAGAAGGATAGGAAAAGATGAAGTTGCTGCAGACACTTGATTTCAGGAGCAGATTCACAGCAGAGAGTTAGGGAGCACTTCTTTGCAGCCCAACATTGAGCCTTCTTGAGAATTACAGGCTTTTTAAGCTGCTCTTTCTCCTCGCCTTTTTTTCATTTTCTAGCTTAGGTGGCTTCTTGGTCAATTCATCTGCTTCTGCAATAAGGTATGGCCATGCCAGCCTCTGGCTAAAAAAGGTACACAGCTCAGTATCCTTTGAAGAAGGACACCAAATGAAAGCAAATATGCTGAGGGAACAAAAAACATTGATTGCCTAGAGCAGAGTCATGGATGATTCTCCATTCCTCCACTGAACACAGTTTTTCTTGAAAATTTCTGAGCAGATGAGGCCCTGCTGTAGGTCTGTGTAAGACCCTTGCACTCTCCCCCCATTGCTGTAGTAGTCTGGCTACCTTGAGGAACAGTACTGGGCTGAAGGGCACCTGCTGGCCTCAGCAATCAACACTAACACACCCTTGCCTTTTCACAGATTTTAACATGCAGCTGTAGGGGAGAACTCAAATGCTCTGTGAATAGAAATATTTTCCTCAAGCAGTGCTTCTCATTTATGACAGTGAAAAGACACACCAAAAGCATAATTCTGAGAATATTAAATACATGCAGTTAAATTGGGAAGTCTAGCCTATGTATATCTCTGAACACTGGCAGACAGTTGTTGTGGTTTAACCGGGCAGGCAGCTAAACATCACACAGATGTTCTTTCACTCCCCCCGCACCCTCAGTGGGACAGAGGAGAGAATCGGGGGAAAAAAAAAGTAAGATTCATGGATTGAGATGAAGACAGTTTAATAGGACAGAAAAGGAAGGGAAAAATAATAATAATAATAATAACAATAATTA